>NW_027397075.1:13268032-13287534 GCF_003265705.2 Callorhinus ursinus | reverse complement strand
TTCCTTCTTTCCTTCTTTCCTTCTTTCCTTCTTTCCTTCTTTCCTTCCTTCCTTCCTTCCTTCCTTCCTTCCTTCCTTCCTTCCTTCCATTTATTTAACAGAGAGAGAGAGAGCACAAGCAGGGGGAGCTGTAGAAGGAGAGGCAGAGGGAGAGACAGAGGGAAAGGCAGAAGCAGGCTCCCACTGAGCAGGGAGCCTGATGCGGGGCTCGATCCCAGGACCCTGGAATCATGACTTGAGCTGAAGGCAGATACTTAACTGACTGAGCCACCCAGGTGCCCCTCTTCTTACTTTCTTGATAAAGTCCTTCCATAGACAAATTTTTAAATTTTAATGAGGTCCAGTTTGTCTATTTTTTCTTTTGTTGCTTTTGCTTTTGGTGTCATATATAAAAACCCATTGCCAGGGATGCCTGGGACTGAGTCCTGCATTGGGCTCCTTGCTCAGCGGGGAGCCTGTTTCTCCTTCTGCCTGCCACTCCCCCTGCTTGTGCTCTCTCTCTGACAAATAAATAAATAAAATCTTTTTAAAATAAATAAATAAAAGTAACCCATTGCCAAATCCAAGGTCACAAAGATTTACCTGTATATTTTCTTCTAGAAGTTTTATAATATTAGCTCTTATATTTAGGTCATGGATACATTTTCTTTCTTTCTTTTTTTTTTTTAAAGATTTTATTTATTCATTTGAGACACAGAGACACAGAGAGAGAGAGCATGAGGAGGGGGAGAGGCAGAGGGAGAGGGAGAAGCAGGCTCCCCGCTGAGCCAGGAGCCCGATGCGGGGCTCAATCCCAGGACCTCGGGATCATGACCTGAGCCGAAGGCAGACGCTTAACCATCTGGGCCACCCAGGCTTCCCAGTCATGGATACATTTTCATTAATTTTTTTGTAGGGTGTGAAGTAGGGGTCCAACTTGATTTTTTTTTTTTTTGGCATGTGGCTATCCAGTTGTCCCAGGACCATTTGTTGAAGAAATCATTCTTTCCCCCCACTAAATGGTCTTGTAATCCTTATTCAAAATCAGTTGACCAGGGGCACCTGGGTGGTTCAGTTGGTTAAGCATCCAACTCTTGATCTCAGCTCAGGTCTTGATCTCAGGGTTGTGAGTTGAAGCCCTGCATTGGACTCCACACTGGGCATGGAGTCTACTAAAAAAAAAAAAATCAGTTGACCATAGATATATGAGTTTATTTCTGGAGTCTCAGTTCTATTCTAGTGTTCTGCCTATCTATGCTTATGTCAGTACCACAACATTTTGATTACTGTAGATTTATAGTATGTTTTGAAATTGAGAAGTTGAATCCTCCCACTTTGTTCTTTTCTAAGACTGTTTTGGCTAATTAGGGTCTCTTGCAATCCCATATGAATTTGAGGATTGGCTTCTCCATTTCTGCAAAAAAGACCATTAGAATTGTGATAGGGATTGCATTGAATCAACAGAAAGCTTTGGGGGCATATTGCCATATTAACAGCATTAAGTCTTCCAATCCATGAACACAGGGTGACCTTTTTTTTAAATATTTTATTTGTTTATTTGACAGAGGGAGAGATAGTGAGAGCAGGAACACAAGCAGGGGGAGTGGAAGGGGGAGAAGCAGGCCCCCCGCTGAGCAGGGAGCCTGATGCGGGGCTCTATCCCAGGACCCTGGGATCATGACCTGAGCTGAAGGCAGACGCTTAACGACTAAGCCACCCAGGTGCCCCCACAGGGTGACTTTTGTTTTATTTATATTTTCTTTGTTTTACCAATGATTTGTAGTTTTCAGCGTAGAAGTCTTTCATCTCTTTGGTTAAATTTGTACCTGGGTATTTTACTCTTTTGGATACTATCTTAAATGGAATTATTTTCTTAATTTCATTTTTATATTGTTCATTGCTGGTGTATACCAAAAACAACTGATTTTTCTATGTTGATCTTGTATCCTTCAACTCTGCTGAATTCATTTATTACTTATAAGAGTTTCTGTGTAGATTCTTTGGGCTTTTCTGTATATAACATCATATCATCTATGAATAGGGAAAGATTTATTTCTTCCTCTCCAATTTGAATGCCTTTTATTTCTTTTTCTTGCCCATCTCTCACCAGAGAACTTTCTGTAAAATGCTAAATATTAGTGGTGAAATTGGGCATCTTTGTTTCCGATTTTAGGCAGAAAGCTTTTAATCTTTCACCATTGAGTATAATGTTGGCTGTGGGTATTATTATTATTATAAATGTTGTTTATCTTTTTGAGAAAGTTCCCTTCTTTTCCTAGTTTGTTGAGTGTTTTTATCATGAAAAGTTGTTGGATTTTGTCAAATGGTTTTACTGCATCATTCATTTTTCCCCCTTCACTTTATAATGTGGTGTATTACATTAGTTGTCTTATGTTGAATCACCCCTGCATTCGTGTGATAAGTTCCACTTAGTCATGCTATATAATCTTCTTAATATGCTCTTGGGTTCAGTTTGTTAGTATTTTGTTGAGGATTTTTTGCATCTATATGCATAAGGGATATTGGTATGTAGTTTTCTTTTCCTAGGGTATTTTGTCTGTGGCCAATTTATTTTTGACAAAGGTGCAAAAACAATTTAGTAGATAAAGGGCAGTCTTTTCAATGAATGATGCTGGAAGAATTGGACATCCATATTTTTAAAAAATTGACTTCCATGTAAACTTCACACCTTATATAAAAATTAACCCTGAATTGGTTATAGTCCTAAATGTAAAATCTAAAACTCTACAAGTTCTAGAAGAACAAAGGAACATGTGACCTTTGAGTTAAGCAAAGAGTTCTTAGACATGACATTGGAGCACCATCCATAAAAGAAAAACAAATACATTGGACACTCTGTTAAAATTTTTTACATTTCACATGAAAGGCACTGTTAAAATAATGAGAAGACTGCTTTGGGAAAGAGTCTGGTAGTTCCTCAAAAGGTTAAATATCTATATGACCCAACAGTTCCAAAACTAGGTATGTATCCAAAAGAAATGAAAACATGTCCACACAAGAGCCTGTTCACAAATGTTCATAACAGCATTATTCACAATAGCCAGGAGCAGAAACAACCTGAATGCCCATCAGAAATAAAAGGAATGAAGTACTAATTTATGCCATGACATGGGTAAACCTTGAAAAAACATGATGCCAATTGAAAGAAACCTGTCACAAAGGGCCACATATTATATGAGTCCTTTACATGAAATGTTCAGAATAAGTAAATCTGTACAGACAGAAAGTAGACTGGTTGTTGCCTTGGGTACAAGTGGAAGGTTCGGTCAAAATGGCAGTAGCTATGAAGTTTCTTTTAGTGATTATGAAAATGTTCTAGAATTGATTATGAAAATGGATTGTACAACTCTATGAATATACCAAAATCTATCAATTGCACACTTTAAATAGGTAAATAATATTGTATCTGAATTATTTCAATAAAGATGTTATTAAAAATAAGAATAAAAAGACAAGCTATTGACTGGAGAAAATATTTGCAAATCACCTATCTGACAAAGGATGTGTATCTAGAATATATGAATAAATCTCAAAATTGAACAGTAAGTAAACAATTCTATTTTAAAGTGGGCGAAAGACATAAACAGTAATTTTAACAAAGGATATACAGATGAAAAATTAGTAAATGAAAGATGTTCAACATTATTAGCCATCAGGGAAATGAAATTAAAACCACAATGAGATATCACTACACACATATAAGAATGGCTAAAATGAGAAGTAGTGCTGGCAAGAATGTGGAGCAACTGGATCACATACCTTGCTGAAGGTAATATAAAATGATACAGACACTCTGGACAGTTTGGTAGTTTCTTATAAAACTAAATATGCAACTACCTTAAGAATTGTGATCTTGGGCATTTATCCTGGAGAAATAAAAACTTAGCAGCCTAAGGTGATCTCTGAAAGTGGTTCGCTATTCACTTACCCAGAAAACCCTACAAAATCATGCAAATCAAGAGGTTCAAATCTTCATCTTCACTTTAAGAACACACATGAAACTTCCCAGGCCATCAAGGGTATGCATATCCAAAAAGCCACCAAGTATCTGAAAGATGTCACTTTGCAGAAGGCATGTGTGCCATTCCCTTGCTACAGTGGCGAAGTTGATAGGTGTATCCAGGCCAAACAGTGGGGCTAGTGGCCCAAAGAGAGTCCTGAATTTTTACTGCACATGCTTAAAAATGCAGACACTAATGTTGAACTTAAGTGTTTAAATGTAGATTCTCTGGTCATTGAGCACATTCAGGTGAGCAAAGCCCTGAAGATGTAGCATAGAACTTATAGGGCTCATGGTCAAATTAACCCATACATGAGCTCTCCCTGGCACACTGAGATGGTTCTTACTGAGAAGGAGCAGATTGTTCTTAAACCAGAAGAGGAGGTTGCTCAAAAGAAAAAGATAGCTTAGGGGCGCCTGGGTGGCTCAGTCGTTAAGCGTCTGCCTTCAGCTCAGGTCACGATCCCAGGGTCCTGGGATCAAGCCCCGCATCGAGCCCCGCATCGAGCCCCGCATCGGGCTCCCTGCTCAGCAGGAGCCTGCTTCTCCCTCTCCCACTTCCCCTGCTTGTGTTTCCTCTCTCTCGCTGTCTCTGTCAAATAAATAAATAACATCTTTAAAAAAAAAAAAAGAAAAGAAAAAGATACCCTAGAAGAAACTGAAGAAACAAAAACTTATGGCCTGGGAATAAATTCTGCATAAATAATGCAAATAAAAGTTAAAAAAACCCACATAACACACAAATATTCGTAACAGCTATATTCGTATAACCCAAAACTGGAAACAACCCAGATGTCTTTCAGTGGGTAATAGTTAAACCATGGTAAACTGTTTAAATACCATGGAATAATATTCAGCAATAAAAAGGAATAAGCAATCAATACGTGCAAACATGCAACAAGTTGGATGAATCTCCAATGAGTTATGCTGAGTGGTGAAAGCCAGTTCCAAAAAGTTTCATACTATATGGCTCCATTTATATTATTATTATATTATGTATTATATATTATATTATTATATTTTTGAAATGGCAAAATTTTACAAATGGGGAACAGATTTGTGGTTACTAGGGGTTAAGGTGGGAGCAGGAGGTAGATTTGTGTGCTTACAAAAAGGCAACCTGAGGAATCCTGATGTTGATGGAACTGTCCTTTATCTTGACTGTAGTGAAGGATACACTAAGCTACACATGTGGTAAAATTGTAGAGAACTAGATACACATACACACACACGCATACACAGGCACAAATAATTGCAAGTAAAATGGGGGAACTCTGAATATGACTGGTGGGTTGTATGACAATGAACTACCTCACCCATTAAGATTGTTATATTTTTTTAAAAGGAAAATAGTAAGTATTGGGGTGCCTGGGTGGCTCAGTCATTGGACCTCTGCCTTCGGCTCGGGTCATGGTCCCAGCGTCTCCTGGGATTGAGCCCCGCGTCGGGCTCCCTGCTCAGTGGGAAGCCTGCTTCTCCCTTTCCCACTTCCCCTGCTTGTGTTCCCTCTCTCACCGTGTCTCTGTCAAATAAATAAATAAAATCTTTAAAAAAAATAACAAGTATTGGTGAAATACAGAGAAACTGGTGGGACTGTGAAATGGTACATCCTCTGTGGAAAATAGTTGGGCAGTTTCTCAAAAAGTTAAACATAGAATTACCATATGAGCCATAATTCTACTCCTAGGTATATACCTAAAAGAATTAGAAACATGTTTCTAAACAAAAATTCATACATGAACTTTCATAGCAGCACTATTCATAATAGCTAAAAAGTGTAACCCACCCAAGTGTTCATCAACTGATGAATGGATAAACAAAATGTAGTATATTAATACATTGGAATATTATTAATCCTTAAAAAGGAATTTGGTATTGATACATACTACAACATGGATGAACATTATGCTAAATGAAAGAAGTCAGACCCAAAAGGCCATATATTACATGATTCCTTATATATGAAATATCTGGAATAGGCAATTCCATATAGACAGGAGATTAGTGGTTGGAAGAGGATGGGGGCCAAGGTAGAATGGGGAGTAACTACTTAATGGTAGAGGGGTTCTCTTTTGGGATGATGAAAATATTCTGGAACTAGACAGTGGTAATGATTGTACAACCTTGTAAATATAATAAAAGTCATTGGATGTAATCCTTTAAAATGATTAAATTTGTGAATTTTATCTCAGTAAAAACTTGAAAGACACTAAAAATCTTTTTTATTTGGATATTTTTAATTTTTATTATTTATTTATTTGTCAGAGAGAGAGAGAGAGCACAAGCAGGGGGAGTGGCAGGCAGAGGTAGAAGCAAGTTCCCTGCTGAGCAAGGAGGCTGACATGGGACTCAATCCCAGGACTCTGGGACCATGACCTGAGCTGAAGGCAGATGCTTAACTGACTGAGCCACCCAGGTGTCCCTATTTGGATATTTTTAATTGTAAAGGAATTCATTCTTATTGTGCTCATCCAAGCAGTACAGAAGGCCATTTCAAAGCAAATTACTAAATCTTTTTGTGGCAGGGACTACTGCTTGACTACTCAATATCCACTCTCCATTTCTTAGTAATACAACACTTACATTGTTGGGGCTGCATAATATGATATGATATGATGTGATGTGATATTTGTGAGCATGTGAAAACTACATTTCCCAGCCTTTGCTGCAATTAGATGTTCTTATATTTAAATCCTTATCAATGAGATGTAAAGGGAAGCTATTGATGGAACTTCTAGGATAGCTTCCCAAAAGAAGCAAAAACATCTTCCACCTACCTTGCTGAAGTGGGGACATGATGACCAGAGCATCTGCCACCATCTTAGACCACAGGTAGCCTGGAGGATAGAAGCCACTGATGAGGATGGTGGAGAGGGAAGGTGGAAGGAACCTGCATTGATAATTGTTGACCTGCTACTACACTAGATCCTGATTGTCTGTCTCTGAATTTGCTTTGTGTGAAGGAAAAATACCCGCCCCTGGTTTTTAATAAAATAATTAAGTTGGATCACTACCTCATATATATATAGTGATGAACTCCCAAAGAATTAAAAATTTAAATGTGAAATATAAAACTATCTGAAGAAAATGAAATGAGATTTATTTGTATATTAGGGATTGGGAAGAATTTTTAAAAGCACAAATCAACTTCAAGGCAGATAATTATTAATTGGATTCAATATCAAAATTAAGGATTTTTGTTCAAAGGAGGTCAGCATAGGTTAGGGGAAAATATTTATAATGTCTATAACTGGCAAGATTTATCTAGACTATACTAAGAACTACTGCAAATAAGCCAACACACAGAAAAACTAAAAGCAAGCAGAGGATTTGAAAATACAACTTATAGAGTAAGAAATTTAAAAAGCCAACACATCTATAAAAACTGTTCAACCTCACTAGGTTATCAGAGAATTGCAGACTAAACTGAGATACCATTTTATACCCATCAGATTGGCATTCATTAGAAAATGTGATTATACTAGGTGTTGTCTAGGATGAGGGGAAACCAGAAATCTTCATTTCTAACTGTTGGGAGTCATAGACTGCATCAACCCATTGACAGAATCAGAGAATGCTCATATGTATATCCCTCTTGCCCAGCAATCTCCATCTAGAATATACATACATACATACATACGTATCTGTGATAGACACTTATCCAGGTCCATAAAGGGATATGTACATGAATGTTCATTGCAGCATTCTTTGTGGTAGTGGGAAATTAAGACAGGCTGTATGTTCATCCCTATAAATGAAAAATAAAATATGATAGACGTATATTCAGTATGAGAAATACTGAAGCAAATGGGCACATACCAACATGGTTGTGTCTTTTTTTTTTTAAGATTTTATTTATTTATTTGACAGAGAGAGACAGCAAGAGATGGAACACAAGTCGGGCAGTGGGAGAGGGAGAAGCAGGCTTCCCGCTGAGCAGGGAGCCCAATGCAGGGCTTGATCCCAGGACCCGGGGCTCATGACCCGAGCCGAAGACAGACGCCCAATAACTGAGCCACCCAGGCACCCCTGGTTGTGTCTTTTAAAACATAAGTGAGAACTTTGTGAAAAAAATAAATTAAAAGGTAAGAAATAGAATGAAATTTATGGCAAATTGCATGGATGTCAATTTAAAACATTTACATATATAAGACACACTATGTTTTACAAGGGTACAATTAGACCCAGGCACTTAAACATGTCAACCACATGAGACACAGTAGGTGTCTATGAGTGTGGAGCAGAATGAGATTGGGGATTGAGAATAAAGTAGAAAAGTAAGTAAAATAAGGTTAAATTAAATCAAAACAAGAGAAGTCTTACAGAGTCCAATGATGATAGTTTGTGTAGTATTCCATAGAGGTGCCATCATTTACTGAATTCCCTATTTTTGTTCATTGAGATTCTTCGATTTTTCATGAGTATGGACTTTGTAGTAAATTAGACCTAGTTTAAGTTACTCTGCCATATGCTAGCTCTTTGCCTTGGATGAATTATGTAATACCTCTGAGCCTTAGTTTCTTGTAAAGTAGGAATAATACCTGCCTGGTGTGGTCATTGTGATAATGTTTGTAAACTGTTGAGCACAGTGTCTGGCACAAGCCAGCAAGAAGTGCTAATCATTGTGAGACCCTTGCCAGAGACAGACCTAGGGGGTGGGAAGCCCCTGTCAACAGGGGCCATGCCCATCCTCACCTCTGGACCCTACCAGCACCTGGCACACAGTGTACCCTCAGTGACCAGTCCTTTGAATGATATGGTTTCTAAGTCAGCAGTTTCTGGGGTAATTTATCTTCCATAATATCTAATGACTTGATTAGGTTACCAGTCACCTTTTATGTATTTTAGTATCATTTGTAAGTGATTGCTCTTCACACAGCATGGTGTCAGTGTCTAAGGTTCATACCCCGATTCATGGTTTATGTAAGGGCCAGAGGTAGTGGGAATCCCTTCTCCCCTCTCCCTCCCAAAAAACACTCAAGGACGACATCTCTTAGATGATGAGTGAAAAATACTTACTTCTTCTGCATAGGATGGCTGGTTTATGCCCAGTGAGGAAACAAACACTGAAGTCACTGCTGTTTAACACTAAGCATGTCATATAATCGCTTCCTGCTCAGTTCACTCATCTATTTAGTGGGGATAAGACCACCTGCTCCAACTGCCATAGAAAGCATTTTAGAGATTTTATTTTTAAGCAATCTCTTCACCCAAAGTGGGACTCGAACTCACAACCCCAAGATCAAGAGTCCCATGCTCTACCAACTGAGCTAGCCAGGCGCCCCAGAAAGCATTTTAAAAACTGAGTTAGATCATATGAAAGTACCTTGAAAAAGATAAAATAATATCACTGGTAATTAGTTATGGAATGTGGTTATTCTTATTACTATTCAATTAGTAATGTATCTTTGGGGTGGGACTGAGGTGAAAGATGGAGTGGGTTCTTCAGAGACAGCCTTTTCCCCTTGTGCTGGCCACGCAAATACTTTGTGCCAATTACCTGTGGGGTATGGATGTGCCCCCTTGGGCTCTGCAGGATGAGCCAGAGCCAGCTGGGCTTCCAGGCAGCAGAGCCAGTGCTCCTCAGATAGCCAGGGCCAGCCCCCGGGTTAAAAGCCTGCCTTCCCAACTAGTGGGCAGGGGAGCAGCTGTACAGCTCAGCCTCCTCCCTAATTCCTCTCTCTCCTACTTGGTCCACCAGGGACGGTGTGATGGATTTGGCAGAGTCCTGAAGCCAAAGGTATATTTCCTTGAACAATCCACAGACTTCAGGGTATATGAGAGGCAAAAAGGGAACAAAGGTGGGGATCGGAGAGAAAAAGAGAGAGTGTGAAATGAATGGCTTTTTAAAGGTGCCGATTTTGGAATCTTCCCACAAAGAAGGGCTGGAGGTGACATGGCCTTAGAGCCCCAAGCCCATTTGTGACCTTCTCCATCAGCTGAGAGAAGAGATAGGAGGCGAAAATATTTGAACCGTGAAGGGAAGTTTTTTTTTTTAAGCTTTTTATTTATTTATCAGAGAGAGAGAGACAGAGGCAAGCAGAGGGAGAAGCAGGCTCCTTGCTCAGCAAGGAGCCCAATGTGGGACTCGATCCCAGGACCCTGGGATCATGACCTGAGCCAAAGGCAGACACAACCGACTGAGCCACCCAGGCGTCCCTGAAGGGAAGTTTTAAAACTACAAATGAGGAACTCTTTAACAAAGTCATTTGTAAAATGGTCCAGGAGAGGAGCTGGGAAATTCTTAATCTGATGAGAAAAAAAGAAAACAAAATTCTTCAGTGTGCACTTGAGTCCTAGGAACAGAATCTTCAAGAGGAGAAGGTCATGGAAGACTTGGTTATAGTCCAGTATCCTCAGGCATGCAAATCTCTAGGCACACCTTTCTCGCTTGCCAAGGAAATTAGCCATGTTTTATCGTGTCGAAATCTAAAAATGTCTGGTCATAATTTCTCTTGCTTTTAATTTAAGCCTATTTTACTTTTCAAAGGAAAACACCTGTTGTGCAATCACACGTCTTTAAAATCCCATCATTATTATGAAGAAATTAACTGAAAGAGAAAGCAAAACCAAACCTCCCTTTAACCATTTGTTAAACGAACTAACGTCTTGGCCATTCTCCATGGAAACTGTTTCCTCCTGCTCCCTCCTCTGTGAAAATCTGCACATGCTCCATGTCTTTTAAGCCATCAGGCAAATCAGGTAAGACCTTCCACTAAGCAACTGCCCAGGCACTGCACGGCAGAAAGCTTCCCTCCTGGTCCTCACGTCAAACACTCCGCTTTCCCTTTGGTGACACCCATTGTAAACTGCTGCCACCTTGCAGAGAGATGTAGCCTGGAGAGCTATTCCTGGAACACCATGCTTATCCAGCCATTTCCATTCTGAGTTTGTGGTGTTCAGTTGGTACACCTATGTGATATGCTGCCATACATTTAGTCCTTTTCTATTTTATGAGATCCTATGCTCATTAGAACTGCTGCCACCTGAGCCGGGCTCATGATCCACGCAGCCAGGATTTTTGTTCTAACAGTAGCATCAGAAATCAATTTTAAGGGAACTTGGTTGTCTTCCCTGATGTGAACATCAAAAGTTAAAGTCCCCTTCAGACAGCATTTATTCCCTTAATTTCTCTTTATAACTATTTCTTAAATTTCAGTATTTTTAAACTGTGATGCCCCTTAGGCATTACAATTTCCATAAGTTTAGTTTGAACTATATCACCTTTTTGGTTTACTGGTCCTATTTTACCTCTTTTAAGATTCAAACTCCCTTATCTCTCATTCTTGAATTCTAAGATTTGGGGATAAAATTCTTGTTCACCTGATCAAATACCTTAAACTTTCTACCTGGGGAGATTTTGACTGTATTTCACCTCAGATTTCATCCGTTTAGACAAAGTTTGTTTTGTTTTGTGGTTCTTGCCTGCCATTCTGCCTCAGTGTTACTCTCCACTGAAAACCCCATTTCCCATTCTGACTATGTCCTTAAGAAAATGAACTTAGAACTTCATGCAAGAGAGTCAGGCACAAACTTGGCTCTCAAGAATATCACTGCCAACCATCTCCCAAATAAATGAAATACTTAAAACATATCTAGAAACTTCTCTACCAGGATTGGGAATTTAGAATTGGGCTTGTTTCTCTGCTTTTAATGATTCACTTTCCCTTTTTTGCTCAGGCTAATATTAAAGCGCAGCTTGGATCCTGAGAACATGCCATCACAAATGGGGATTTGCCAGCAGCTCAGGAGCAACTTCTATGATAGGAGGCAGCCAACCCCAATTCCAGATGTGGCACCTAATCCGCGAATGATCAGTTGAGAGTTCTGGAATTTAGAGGAGGAGCAGGCGGAAAACTGGGTGAAGGTAGGCAATTACAATATCTGGGATTCTCTTTGAGACACAAGTCTTGGCTGTTTTTCTCAATATCCTGAACATTTAAACCAAATTCACAGGCAGACCAGGATAAGAACCATCTATGCATCATATAAGCCATTCCTGAAAATCATTCTGTACTCAAACAACCTCCATCTGGGTGTTCCCCTGCCAAAATTGCCCCATAAATGGCATACCCTTCCAGTTCATTATTGTCCTCTCTAGGCTACTCTTAAAATGCAATTAGTGTTGGATTGATTTAACATTCCCAAATTATGAGAGAAATAGGAACCAAGGGAAGAGACTCTTTGAGGGAGGAAAACACTCTGAAGAGCAGCTGAGTTGCTGAATTCAAACTTGAAGTTACAGTCACATTGGCTTGGGGAGTTTGTCAAGCTCAGGCCAAGAATCTAGCTGGTCTGGCATTTCCTTCTGAACTTTCTGGTGACTGAGATCGATAGTTTCCCATTCTAGGTATAGTTTTTCCCTTTTTGCTTTGGCTGGTTTCTTCCTGGGCTAAAAACCATTCCATATGCATAGAGCCCTGTCTGAAATTCTGGCATCCCTGAGCTGCCACAAAGCAAATCCTACATGGATACAAGAGGAGAAGCACTCTACTAGCCGGAGGTATGAGACGGACTTCAGAAAGAACTTCAGAACAGAAATATGAGATGACTATCAGATGGTAACTCAGTTCCTCAGCATCCTTAGGTTTTAAATGAAAAGGATAAGTAGTTAACTCCACTTGAGGTATAAGGTAGAGGCCTGAAGGAGAGTTGAAAGGTTCTCTGAGGAAAAAAAGTTCTCTGAAATCTTTATCATCCCTGACTTAATAGAGGGATGCTATTGGCTCATTATTAACAAAGCCTAATTTTTGTTTGTGAGATGTTAAGAATTACTCCACAGTACAGATGTGTCATATATCTCAAAGGATCAAGGATATCCTCTGAAATCTTCCAGTTTCCTTTACTAATAATGGGTAGATTCATCATGTTCTTCCTCAAACCTCATCTTTGTAGACCAGGAGTTTTCACCAAGGATGGGAGGGATTTGGAAGAGAGGGGGAGACATTTATCAGAAACTTCTGGAGAGTTTTTCCAAATATAGCGAGTCTGCTTCCCCCTCTCATGAGCGTATCAAAACCTTGGAGGGGGAAATGTGTATTTTAAGAATTTCTACATGTAATTCTAATGGTCAACTCCCTCTACCCTTTTGTAACCACTGTGCTGAACTGAAGATCCCTAATCTTTTTGTTCTTCATAAGGCCTTCTCTCATTGTAGTAATAACTCATGTTTGGCATTTGGATGGAATAAAGTTTCCATTCATGTGGGACTGACAGTGGTTGGGGATTGCAATGAACATTTGCAGTCACAAAAATTAAATTGGCACTTACATATGATGCCCATAAAACTATTAGACCCTCTGTGATGCAGAGCAGCCTTATCTAATTTGTTTTTTCACTTGCTTTTCTCTCAGTGGTTTTCCCTGGATAGATTCCTTGAGTGACTGAGCAACCAAAATGGCAGGGGCCAACAACAGCTTCTTGGAGGGCTTCATTCTGATGGGTGTATCTGACCATCCCCAGCTGGAGATAATCTTTTTCATAGTCATTCTCTTCTCTTACTTGCTGACCTTGGTTGGGAACTCAACTATTATCCTGCTTTCCTGCCTGGATGCCCGACTCCACACCCCCATGTACTTCTTCCTCAGCAACCTCTCCTCCCTGGACCTTGCTTTTACAACTAGCTCAGTCCCCCAAATGCTGATTAACTTATGGGGACCAGATAAGACCATAAGCTATGGTGGCTGTGTGACCCAGCTCTATGTTTTCCTCTGGCTAGGGGCCACTGAGTGCATCCTGCTTGTGGTGATGGCATTTGACCGCTATGTGGCAGTTTGCCGGCCCCTGCATTACACCACCATTATGAACCCTCGGCTTTGCTGGCTGCTGGCTGCCATTGCATGGTTGGGTGGCTTGAGCAACTCTGTGATCCAGTCAACGTTCACTCTGCAGCTCCCATTATGTGGACACCGGAGGGTGGACAACTTCCTGTGTGAGGTGCCTGCCATGATCAAACTGGCCTGTGGAGACACGAGTCTCAATGAAGCTGTGCTCAATGGTGTCTGCACCTTCTTCACTGCTGTCCCACTAAGCATCATCCTGATCTCCTACTGCTACATAGCTCAAGCGGTGCTGAAGATCCGCTCAGCTGAGGGACAGAGAAAGGCCTTTAATACATGCCTCTCCCATCTGGTGGTGGTAATCCTCTTCTATGGCTCAGCTATCTATGGGTATCTCCTTCCAGCTAAGACCAGCAACCAAGACCAGGGCAAATTCATTTCCCTCTTCTACTCTGTGGTCACGCCAATGGTGAATCCTCTCATCTACACTCTAAGAAACAAGGAGGTAAAGGGGGCGCTAAGGAGACTGCTGGGAAAGGGAAGAGAACTTGGCTGAGAGAAGGGAAAACTCCATCACCATTTAACTCCTCTTCTTCTTCTACCTTTTCTCATTCTTGCTCTGGCCTGATGAATATGAGGAGTACCAACCCTAGTACAACCAAGATATGTTCCCAACAACCCTAAGCTGCTAAGACCTGGTTAGAGTTATTTCTAATATTCTATGCTTATTTACTAAAAACCCTGTGGACTACAGGTAACAATAGATCTTAGGTGTGTCTCATCAACAGCTCAGAGGTTTTTGACTTACTACAGACCTAGCTCACTGTCCTTGTTGTACACATGTTATTTATTACATGTAATGAATATTACTTGTTTTGTATTTCTAGAGAATTATGTACTTTAAAAAGCAGTTCCACTTGCATTGTCTTTATATAATGATGCTATTATTCCATAAAATCAAGCCAGACATTACTCCCAAATGAAAACTCAATTCATCTTTGTACCCTATCCATCCCCCCATCTTTCTCCATCTCTCTTTGTCTCTTCTCAGTATTTCAATCTGTCTACCCATACTTCCGTTTTTAAAAAGATTTTATTTATTTGAGAGAGAGAACAGAGTGAGAGAGAGTGTGTACAAGTTGGGGGGAGGGAGAAAGGGAGAGGGAGAAGTAGACTCTCCACTGAGCAGGAAGCCTGATACAGGGCTCGATCCCAGGACCCTGGGATCATGGCCTGTGCTGAAGGCAGACACCCAACGGACTGAGCCACCCAGATGGCCCTGTCTACCCATACTTCCTATCCATATGTTCCTCTGTCATCTTGTTTACCCTCTCCTTTATGTCTACATGCCATTTTCTGCTTCACCTAATGTTTAATGAGAAAAAAGAAAGACTATTTTCCTTTCAATTAAACCTATTTATTTAAATTGTCTCCTCCAAAGTCCCAGCCATGAGATTTGCTATCAGCATTTGGATATGTTAGTATGATTGGTGGATTATGGGATGCTCTGAGACTTCTTAAGCAAGTCTAAGAGCCCTTAGATTATCTCTCCATAAAGCATGTCCCCTGCCTCCAGATCTGGCTTTTCAGTCTTAATATTCCTGGAAATCAGCAATCAGTCCAGCACACCATGACTCACCTTGAGGAACACAGGTATTGGAATTAGAATGCAATATGTGATACAGCACATTACTGGAATTGCCATGGGAATACATACCTACTACCACATTTCATGTACTCTTTCCTTAGAGAAACTGGGTTAATATGAGTAAGTTGCTTAGCAATTACATTTCCAAAGAAAAGGAAATCAATAGATCTTAGGACTATTTTCAACAGAGTGTTGTACTTTTGTCCCCCACAGCACCTAAACACATGCCTTATACACAGCAGATGCTCAATAAACATTTAGTGAAATGAATTAATTAACAAGCCCCACAAGTATCCCATTTTCACACTATGAACTAAATTTGTGAAATGAACAATTTTTATGTTTACTACTTTGGAGTTACCCTGTCCCTTGGACAATGCCAAACAAATGGTGACAAATATCCCCTTTTCCACATATCTATATTGCCCCCTCCAAAGAAATCTAGAAATCCTTCTCAATTGGTTTTCCCAGTTGTAGACCAGAGCCGTGACCTATATTCTCAGTTTTCCACTCAGTAATATTTCAAGTGTGTCTCCAGGACTACCCAAGTACTGGCATTATCTTGGTGCATTTATCAAACTCCAGAGACTCGCAGGTTCAAAATTTTTATTGAACAGCACACTTAGAGTAGATGAAGTTCTCAGAAGGTAGGATCACAATGACTAAACTCCTGTGTTAATATATAAACCAAAATGACAGTGGATTAATTTATGAGAACTGTAACTACCAAGGAAACTGAACAGTCATATCCTCTAGGCAAATCATTTAAATTACTAAATAATTTGGGAGGAAATAAGAGGAAAATAAAGAGGGAATCCTTAAACACTTTGGAATAATGATGAACTTCCCATCAAAAATACAGATTATTAGGGCGCCTGGGTGGCTCAGTTGGTTAAGCAACTGCCTTCAGCTCAGGTCATGATCTCAGGATCCTGGGATCGAGCCCCACATCGGGCTCCCTGCTCGGCGGGAAGCCTGCTTCTCTCTTTCCCACTCCCCCTGCTTTTGTTCCCTCTCTCGCTGTCTCTCTCTCTGTCAAATAAATAAATAAAATCTTTTAAAAAATACAGATTATTTTTAATCTAACATGGAGTTAGGGGCATAGAAAAACACAGGGAATTGGAGGAGAAAAAGCTAATTGCCATACTGGGCTTCTTCCCACAATCACTCTGCTCTCTCCCTCTCTTTCCTAACAATGTAGCTGTCTAGTTACTCTGCTCTCTGAGTAGGGAGGCAGCAGGTAACTTAGAAAATTCATGACACGAGGAGCTAAGAGTCATTTTGATGTACTTTGGAAATAATGAGATATGGTAGCTAATAGATCTGATCTCTCCAGCACTACCTTCCATCATCTGTAAGGTGAATAGAATACCTGGCAGGAACATTATAAGGATCAAATAGATAATGTGTGCAGGAGTGTTTAGTGGAAACTGCTCGATGTTATATTTAATCGAAGTGGAATGCATTTATAGGGAGGATAATCAGTCTATTTCACTTCCCACCTCCCTCCATTTATGTCCTGATGCAGTATACTCCTTCACTGGGCAACAAGTGTCTTCGTAAATGATGGATGGATGAACGGGCCATAATAAAGGCAGAGAGCCCACAGAGGAGTGTTTATTGTTACTTCCCTCAAACTCCACATCCCAATCTATCAGCTCCCTCTTCAAAATATATCCAGAATATGCCAGTCAAGGATAACAAAGAAACAAAAATTAGGGAAGTATTTCAATGTCCACCAAAATGGAAATGATTGAAGACTGAATATGTTCTGGTACATGACTAAACGCAACAGCCTAAAAATAAAAGGTGAGGTCGACATATTGAAATAGAAAACCTTCAAGATAAATGGGCAAAATTGCATAGGAAGCTACAGAAAAATATACACACAAGTAACAGTTATTTCTTCTGGAAAGAGTGCAGCTTGGGAAATAAGGAATGAGGAAACTTTCTTTTAATAAGAAGATGGTTTGCGGTACGCACTGGATATTAAAAACTGAAATAGGGAAGAAAACATTGGGTTGGAAACACTATTTCTGTCATTACATTCGCTTAAAAACGGTCTTGGTTTCCACTTCTGGGGGATAAAAAAGGTCATACTACTAACTTCATAGGATTGTTGTCAGGATTACGTAGTGTGGACGTGTTTACAATTGTGCCTAGCACACCAACAGCGTAACGGTCTCTGACTGCTGTTACTGTTATATCTGTAAAACCCTCTAAGCAACACCTGTGTTGCAAGGAAAACCCATCGAAGTCAAGAAGCGGAAGCGCCTGGCCAACGGAAGGGCAGTAACCAATAGGAGAGAGTTAACAAACGCCCATAGCACGGATCCCGTTTTCATAAATAGGTTGATTGGCCCCAGGGCATGACGCCAAGAAGATCCTGTTGACTCATTGGTGAGGAGGGCTGTCGATTAGCGGAAGGCGGAAACCAGAGAAACAGAAACGTCCTTCAGGGCGCGCCTGCGTGCTCCGCCCCGCTTATTTCGGGCTGATCCGTTGCGCATGCGTCAGGCCTTCTGAACGTCCCGGCATGTCCCGGGGCGGCTTCTGGCCCAGCGGGTTGGAAAAGATGGCGTGGCTGGTTAGTGACGTTTGTGAAGCTGAGTTTTCCTGTTGGGAGGGCTCTGAGTGCTGCAGCTCCTCCCTTTACCCTGCAGCTGTGGTCTTCCCTCTCGGGACGCGAAGACACCGAGTGGCCGTCTGCCGGGACCTCGCCCCTCTAGGGGGGCGTGGGGAAGAGGTGGCCGGCGCACCAGTCCGTTTCCCTCCGGGGCACCCGTCCGTGCATTTCCCCCTGGAGAGACCTTTGAAAGGTTCCGAGCCTCCTGCCCTTGCGATTTACGCCGATGAAGCACTCGTTCACTGAGGGCTGTTGCCTCAGAAGAGCACTCAAGACACTCCCCTTGCCCTCGGAGAGCTCCCAAACAGGTGATCACAACCCACCAGAAGCATCCTGGTATTAGGTAGAGTTGGATAAGGGCTTTGAGAGAGAGTTGGGGCCGAGGAGTTCAAAGCATTCAGAAGCTTCAAGAAGGTGGTGGTGGTGGTGCCAGTACTCATCCTGTGGGGTACTTGTCTTTCGATGGTGCTCTCCTTGAGGACATAAAAGTTTCCTTTCTACATTTCTAGGCTCAGGTGCCCTTCCTCCCCTGGTTGGAGAGACAGAGACCTGCAGCCCCTTGTGTTCACTTTCTATGGAAAGAATGAACAGGACCCTGAAAGAAAAAAAAAGACTATTAAATCTAGGCAGGAAAAATTTAGTTGGTCAAAGCACTAAGGCTGGAAAGGCCAGAGCCTGTTGATTCCAGGACCTGGGATTGATTCACCTGAGATGGTTGGAGAATGTGCATAGGGTAGTGGGCAGTGAGGCTGGAGGGGCCTTGAATGTAGAGGACAGCCTTGCAGGCTTGGAGATCTTGGCTTATTTCAGAGGCAACAGGAAGTCTCCAGGGCTGTGGCAGAGACTAGTTATGCAATTGGATTAGTGACATGGAAAGTCAGTAAGTTCAGATCTGCTCTATAGGAAGACTAGGTGGAGAGATGGAAGACTTTTATACCAGTCTGGTCTAATGACTTGTCCCTAGACAAGGGTTTCTAACCAAGGACGATTTTGCCCCCAAAAGGATTTGGTAACAATGGAGCCAATTTTGTGGTCACACCTCAGGGTTGCTCATGACATCTAGTGCATGGAGGCCAAGGATGCAGCTACATGTCTCCTATAATGCATGGAACATTCCCCCTCCCCCCAACCCACCTATCCACAATAAATACCTGTCTGGACCAAGATGTCAGTAGTGCTGAGGTTCAGCAATCCTATTTAGAACGTTAGTAGTGGAAATGGAGGGAAGACAGATGTCAGAGACATCTGAAACAGACCAGGTTCCTCTTCTTTTGTAGCAGTGTGCATTGGGACTCCCAGGAAACCCAGACTTTACTTGCAATACTCAGTAAATCTAAACTTCTGCAAAAACTCCAGAGGTGCCAAAAGAATGACCAAGCCCACAAAGCATGTCTGAGTCACTTCCTCCATCTGCCAGAGCAGGGCTGCACAAAGTTCACTCTTGGAGGC
>NW_027397075.1:12850945-13263032 GCF_003265705.2 Callorhinus ursinus | reverse complement strand
GGGGGGCTCTGCCGGATGTGGGCTCACTGGTGAGCACTGAACTGGGAGCTGTTGTTGAATCTCTTCCCACAGACGGCGCACTGATAAGGCTTCTCGCCGGTGTGGGTCCTGTGGTGGATGATGAGGCTGGAGCTCTGGTTGAAGCTTTTCCCACATTCCCCACAGCGGTAGGGTCTCTCCCCCGTGTGCGTCCTTAGGTGGGCAATGAGGTGGCAGTGCTCACTGAAGCCTTTCCCACATTCGCTGCACTTGTGAGGCTTCTCTCCTGTATGGATTCTTTGATGCCGAATGAGGTAAGAACCTCGGCTAAAGCTTTTCCCACACTGCTGGCACTTAGATGTTTTTTTCCAGTTCGGGGACTGGCTGGTGGCGACAGAGAGAGCGCTGAGAGCAGTCTCCCCCACTCGGGACACGCGCACAGGCCTTCTCGCCGGCATGGAGTCTCTGCTGACTCCTCCTGTCCTGGGAAGGGGGGTCTCCCCGCACGCTCCCCTGGAGAACGTCTTCATTGCCCTTTGGGCTCAGGCTCACCCTCTGGCCTCTCTTGGGCTCAGGGTGCCAAAAAATTTCACTACACTTTCTCCATACGGCCTTCTTCACTTCTGCTTGCCCTGAATCATCCCATTTCTGATTCTCTGTTTTAGTTTTGTTCTTGATCTCAAGACCTGAGGGAACAGAAAGACATGGGACTATGGAGAAAGAACAGAACAATGAGGAAAGTTACAGTTAAAGCACCATAAGGGAGAAATACCTAAATGGAATTCTTCACAGGATTTAGCCTTCTGCTGAGTAATAGCCTCATTTCATTTTCCAATTGTTGTATATTCAAGCTCCAAAGCCTGTGGTCATGGGGAAAAAAACCCCTAGAGTCCACCTACTGTTCTATACTGTCTCTTTTCTTTCTTTTTTATTTTTTTGAAGATTTTATTTATTTATTTGACAGAGAGAGAAAGCAGGGGGAGCAGCAGTCAGAAGGAGAAGCAGGCTACCCACAGAGTGGGGAGCCCTCTGCACGACTCGATCCCAGGACGCCGGGATCATGACCCGAGCCAAAGGCAGACGCTCAACCGACTGAGCCACCCAGGTGCCCTCTTTCTTTCTTCTTCTAAGATTTTATTTATTTGTTTGAGAGACAGAGAATGAGAGAGAGCACAAGAGGGGGGAGGGTCAGAGGGAGAAGCAGACTCCCTGCTAAGCAGGGAGCCCGATGTGGGACTCGATCCCGGGACTCCAGAATCATGACCTGAGCTGAAGGCAGTCGCTTAAGCAACTGAGCCACCCAGGCGCCCGCCCCCTTTCTTTTTTTAAAAAGATCTTACTAATTTATTGGAGAAAGAGAGAAATCAGGTGCGTGCACCAGGGAGGGAGAGGAAGAAACAGGTTCCCCACTAAGCAGGGAGCTCGACATGGGGGCTCAGTCCCATGGGGGCTCAACCCCGGGATTATGACCTAAGCCAGAGGCAGATGCTTAACCAGCTAAGCCACCCAGACACCCCCTAAATGGAATTCCTCATGGGATTCAGCTTTCTGCTAAGTACTAGCCTAGTTTCATTCTCCGATTGTAGTACTTTCAAGCTCCAAACCCTGTGGTCAAGGGAAAATTGCCCCTAGATTCCACCTACTGTCCTATACCATCTCTCTTTTTTTAAAAGAGATTTTATTTATTTGACCCCGAGAGAGTGTGCGCACAAGTAGGCAGAGCAGCAGGCAGAGGGAGAAGGAGAAGCAGGCTCCCCGTTGAGCAGGGACCCTGACACGGGGCTGGATCCCAGGACCCCGGGATCACGACCTGAGCCGAAGGCAGACACTTAACTGACTGAGCCACCCAGGCGCCCCGTACTGTCTCTTTTTGGATGTTAAGACAGTGACACGTCTGAGGCCGAGAGGCTAGCTCTGTGTCATCTGCCAGTCTGTCTCCAGGCTTCACCTCAACTCTTGACGGCCTTGCCGCCGGCAGCTGAGTAACAACAGGCTGCCCTGAGGTTGGCTGAAATGAGAGGTAAGCGTGTGGCCACGACGTGGCCAGCAGACGCTCAGGCCAGGACAGGAGGGTGGTGCTGGAGCAGGAGGGCAGGGGAGAGAGTCTGGGCCGGAGCCTCTGGCAGTCTGAGGAAGCCGAGGAAGGGAGCCGCACAGGAAAAATGCAACGTACTCCGTGAAAGAGGCTGGCACATGCGGGCCTGGGCTCTGAAGGGCAAGGGGAAAGCCTCCACACCGAGAGCCGGCCTCCCGGGCCCGTGCCAGGCCGTCCATCAGGGCAGTGAGCACGCCAGCGGCAGAGGCAGATCCCTCTTGATGGCCGGGCTGATGGCCACTGGGGGGACGTCCCTGTCCCTTGGCTGTCAGAGCCAAGAATTTCACCAACTCTGTGTGGGAACAAGACTGGCAGGTCACGTCTCCTACCTTCCCGGCCAGGATCCCGGAAGTCCTGCTCATCCCCGGCTGCACCATCCGCCCAGGCCCCTTCTCCGACCTCTGTGGGCTCCCCGTTCTGCTGACTCAGCTCTCCGGGCTCTGCAGCCCTTCCCTCTTGGCCAGGAACAGCACGGCTTGCCACCGTGGGTGCAGCGGCCCGGGAGCTTGACAGGGCATCCGCTGCCTCATAAAGGACACATGGCTCAGGCACATGGCCTGCCCTCCCCTTGTGGTACCTCGACGGCAGGCTGGTGAACTCGGTGCGACACTGCTCTGGGGTCCGCAGAAAGCCCTGCTCCCGGAGTCGTCCTGCCACCGCCCTATAGGCCTGGCTGTGCTCACGAATTGGAGTTTCTCATGATGCTGAGCATCCACAGGGTGGCCAGGAGCGTCTCGGTCTCCTCGTCGCCCCAGTGTACACCTGCTGCCTGGGGCCACGGGACACACGATAAGACCACAGGGCCCTGCACACCACACGGCCGGGTTAGCAGCTCAGGAAGTTGCGTGCCGGTTTGTCAGGCTCTGCCACAACTGTGTGCTGTCATCCCTGGGAAGCTACCCCACTGTGGGCTTCTTTCCTAAAACACAGACGCTCGGCATAGCGGGAAGGGCATCCCCTCTGACGGAGAAGGGGCTGTGGAATATTTACCAAAGCTGCCCTTTTGTTTCTCCTTATCCTGAATCCCACTCATTTGTCCTGAGAGCTGACTCACGGTGAGTGTGATGCTCGCCTGTGTCCACGGTGGGGGAATCCTTGAGGGAGTGTGGCTCTAATGGTCTGACGTCTGAAGGGGCCCGCTGCCCCCCGACGGCCTGGGCTCACAAGCACGCTGGCTCCGTTCGAGTGCCCGCTGCCCCTCAGGTTGGTCTCCGCTGTGTGCGCGAGCACGTGTGCGTTCACGTCGCCCTGCTCTTCCCACAGGCCGTGTCTCCTTCGCTGCAGGCTGTCCCCCAGTGCCATGCTCTACCTGCCACACTCTGTCCCCACTGCTTTCCGTGTCTCGCCCCTCCCTTGTTCCCGCTCGCTGTCACACGTGCTGTCCACCCTGTCCTGAGCCCTCTGGTGTCTTGCTTTCCCTTTCTTGCAGTCCCTGTGTGTCGTGCCTGCTCTTAGACTCTTCCTCTTTTTTTAAAAATTTTTTTATTGTTATGTTAATCACCATATATTACATCATTAGTTTTTGGTGCAGTGTTCCATGATTCATTGTTTGTTCATAACACCCAGTGCTCCATGCAGAACGTGCCCTCCTCAATACCCATCACCAGGCTAACCCATCCCCCTACCCCTCTCCCCTCTAGAACCCTCAGTTTGTTTTTCAGAGTCCATCATCTCTCATGGTTCGTCTCCCCCTCTGACTTACTCCCCTTCATTCTTCCTCTCCTATCTTCTTTTCTTTTTTCTTCAAATATGTTGCATTGTTTCAGAAGTACAGATCTGTGATTCAGTAGTCTTGCACAATTCACAGCGCTCACTGTAGCACATACCCTCCCCAATGTCTATCACCCAGCCACCCCATCCCTCCCACCCCCAACCACTCCAGTAACACTCAGTTTGTTTCCTGAGATTAAGAATTCCTCATATCAGTGAGTAGACTCTTCCTCTTTATCTCCCTCCCTCCACCCAACAGTCTCCACTGCCTCTGTCTCCTCCTTTCTCGGGTCTTCGGGTCTGCGTCTCTCTCTGAAGAGAGGAACACAGACAGTCTGGCCCTGAGGGAATGGGCATCCTTACGCAGAGAGTGATCTTCGTCGTTCTTCTGAGTGACGCCCCTGTAGAGGGTCCTCTGTGTAGGGCCAAAGAGTGTCTGTCTTTCCTGACAGAGGCATATGGCTCTGTCCTCACACGTGACTGGTCCCTGTAACAACACCGGGGGCTGCTGCTGCCTGTAAAGTAGCACCGCTCCAGCCTGGCGTAGGGCAGAGACAGGACCACTGGCATCAGATACGGGCAAAGCAAGGCAGGGAGGTCAGGCCTCCGAGGGAAGCACCAGGGTGAGCACAGAGCCATGTGGAGATGCCAGATGGACAGACGACAATGCAAGGGACGGCCAGTGCATGGACCTCATGATCTTTCTAACATCCCTAAGTAAGAAAGGGCTTGGGGCGAAGAGTGAAATGGGAACCTCGGGAGAC
This sequence comes from Callorhinus ursinus, assembly GCF_003265705.2. Lineage (NCBI taxonomy): Eukaryota > Metazoa > Chordata > Mammalia > Carnivora > Otariidae > Callorhinus > Callorhinus ursinus. The sequence goes on along the minus strand of NW_027397075.1, from coordinate 13,258,484 downwards.
AGCGGGCATCAAGCACAGCTCACCTGGGCCCCAGCTGCCCAACACACAGTCTCCTGGTCTCGAAGACCCCTCTTCCGGGAAAGGTTCCTGGGAGCCTGCGCCATCAGCCAGGCTGGGGAGAAAATGGCCTCTGGTGGAGGGCGGCTGCCACAGAGCAGGGGCTGAGTGGGGTCACAGGCCAGCCGCGCCGGTAACCTGTCACAAACGCATATTCCTGGGCCCCACCTGCACCCACTGTATCTGAAGCTCTGGGGATGTGCCCGAACATGCCCCCCAGGTGCGTCTGAGCCAGCGCCAGTGGCCTCTGGGTGGCGAGAAGCTCCTTTCAGCAGATTGCTGGCATAATAGCTGTTTATTTAAAAAAAAACACAAAAACAAAAATTTGCTTCATTCTAAAGTAGTATATGCACATTATAGAACAAAATGTTTCATATGCACATTCTAGATAAAGCTCGAGCCCCGCCACCTAGAGATGACCCTAGTAGTCCTAAAGATACCACAGTAACTCAAGCCTTTCATTTTTTTCAGGCCAGCATAATATATTCTGTCCCAGAAATCCATCTGCAAGAATTCTAGTGAGGAAGTGGTTCATTTTTTTGACTTATTAACGGAACCTCGGGGGACACACACACGTCTGTGACTCTGAGGAGTTTACAGTACTAGGGATCTGAGGAGCCCGAAACCAGGGTGAGCAACAGCAGCGGAACTGGGCACACGGTGAGTCCTACCCCCCTTCACATTCAACCCCAGAGTCTCAGAAACCACACACCAGAGAACAGTGATGTTCCCAGGGACTAAAAAGAAGTAAATGCTAAGATTTACACTGATACTGATTGTTTCATCTGTAGAAAACATTACAGCAAATACACCTCTTAGACAATTTTCCGCTTCATCAACCGAAGTTAGCCAACGTACAGAGTGTGAACATGTCATGTTTTCCTATAGAATTTGGATTAAATAAAGAGCTTTTTTTTTTTAAAAGATTTTTAATTTATGTATTTGACAGAGACAGAGAGCACAAGTGTTGGTGTAGCAGATAGAGGGAGAGGGAGAAGCAGGCTCCCTGCTGAGCAAGGAGCCCGATGCGGGGCTCGATCCCAGGACCCGGGATCATGAACTGAGCCGAAGGCTCTTGCTTAACCAACTGAGGAACCCAGGTGACACAAGAGCTGACTTTTAAAGGTTACGGAGCAGGCATGCCTGGCTGGCTCAGTCAGAAGAGCATGTGCTCTCGATCTTGAGGTTGTCAGTTTGAGCCTCATGTCGGGTGTCGAGATTACTTAGATAAGTAATTTTTTAAAAATAAAGTAAAAGTTACTGAGCACCCTATAATGGAAGCTTTCAATTAAGCATAAAAGGCAGCCATAAAAGGCAGCAGTGGCTGTGGGCCGTCTTTAAATGTATGCAGCCACAGTGTTTCACTGGAAGACGTGTGTAAAGACAGAGTCTTGGTCCGTCCCTGCAATGGATTATTCAGACATGAAAAGGAACGAAGTAGTAATAACAGCCTTGAAACCTTCTCAGTGAGGGAAGGCCGGCAAGGAAAGTCATGTGTTGTAGGATACCCTTTCTACAATTCACAGAAAATGCAAATCGAAAGAGAATGAGGAGTATCTTCCTAATGTGTGCCCCGCGGTCCTTGTCCAGCACGTCAGCCTGCTCCTTCCTGTAGAGCACTTATCCCAAAGTAGCTTTCTTCCTTTGCCTGTTGTCCGTTTCCCCCACGGAGTGTAGGCTCCTGCAGGCCAAGGACCACGCCTGTCACGTTCACTGTGAAATCCCCAACCAATATGTGGCACGTGGCAGGCTCCTCGGAGCTACTTGTGTCTCTCAGAGCCACCTGCATCCCTTACATCCCAAGCTTCTAACTGGTCCTTGGTGACCAAGGGGTGGCAGGGAGAGGCAGCTGGGCATCCTGACACATGCTACCAATCTGCACTGCTCCCTGTCACCTCTACTTCTTGCTCACCTCTACTTCTTGCTCTGCCCTTCACATCCCAGGCAGGTTTCACGTAGCTCTCTCAACCCTTACATTCCTGTACTCTTTGCATTCCTGTTAAGACCTTGGCTCTGAAATGGTGGGGGCCACAAGGGAGAGACCGTCCCCACAGAGAGAGGGCAAGGGGGCCTAGAGCAGGATGCCTACCAGCATGTAGGGGCTCCCGCTGTTCTCCTGTCCAGTCTCTAACTCCATTCATGTGCTACTGCTTGCCCTTCTCCGCCCCCTCTTAGGTGTTATTAATTATCCCAACCTCATGGATCCTTCATGAACCTCCTCAGCTTGGACCCCAAAGTGTCCCCACCACACAGCTCTGCCTTCTCCACATTATGTCAACAACACTCTTCCCCCTGCTGCCTGAGGACATGTCTGCCTCCTCACTGGGGACACCAGCATCTCCTGTTCCAGTGATGCAGTCTCCGCACCCAGCGAGCTGCTTCCTGTTGACCACAGAGCCGCTCAGTCTACAGCGTCCCTCTGACCCACACTCCTCCTTTAGTCTGTGCCTCTCCCAGACTTGGGATTGGGATCTCAGTTGCTTTCTTCCCACAAATCTCCCACAACCAAAGCCACGTTCCTTCTCCTGTGCCTGTCACACCTCCCTTCTCCCAAAATGTACAAGATCATTACACTGACCAGATATCAGACCTAGTTCCTAACTGGACAAGTGCATACTTTGTGAAACTCATCACTATCCCTTACTGACCCCTTAATCCTGGCAGCAGTAACAGCTCTGATACAACATTATTTTGTGTATAGCACATGGCATCTGCACTCAAGGAACCTTTCTGCAAGAGACACTGGATTTTAATTCAGCAACTCTAATTTTCCTGATTCCCTGCGTGAGGGATAGTTGTCCTTTCCCTGGCCTTCTGTTGGGAACTATTCTGAGGTTTTACATTTGTATTAGGGACCCTAAACATTCCCTGAATATATCAGTGTCTACGTTATTGTAGCAAATGAGAAATTCTCCCCATAGACGAAGGACAGGGGACCACCCCAAGTTAGCTCATAGTTTCTGGTGGGTGACAGAGGGCTCCTGTGCATTTCTCAACTTGGTTCGTCTCCACTAACCAGATTCCTGTGCTTCTCACTCAGTTCTTCATAACAAAACTCACCAGGTTCTGAGTGCCTTTCCTCACCTGTTGTCCAGATGCACTCTGTTCATCTTCAACAAGAGCCACACCTTCCTCTCCGTTTCCTGGGTGTTGTTTCCTCACCCAGGTCTGGATCTCTGACAAATGGTCAGAAACTGCTCCAACTGCTCCAAAACCAGCAGCTTCAGCATTTGCTCTTTTGAGTGTGTCCTAAGACTTAGCCACTGACAACAGACTTTCCAGAGCTGTTAAAACCTTTGTGGGGGCCAGCTACCTCCTGGTAGGAGAACCGCCTGAAGCGCTGGCGGGAACCTTCCGAGTCAGGGTTGGTGCAATGAAAGGCTTTCTGTCCCTGGGAGCAGTCCTTTTTGGGGATGGGGTATGCCTGGGGATTCCTTGTTGTAGCCATGATTTGCCTCAGCAAACTGGCTGACTGGCAGCCACTTCTACCCTGTAGATCAGGTTCCATTTTTTCCTCATATCACTGGGAAGCCATTCTCCGGACACCAGTGAAAGTCCTCCTGGAATCAGAGAAACATTAGAATATCTTAGTGGTGCAGAATCACAGCTGAAAAAGACTCGACGAATGATAGGGAAGCTGTAGGAAATGGAAAAAGACAGCATAAAGTGATGTCATATTCCTTCCCTCTGCTTCTAGTGATGTACTTTGTCTTTTTCCTTTGCTCCCTCTATAATCCGAGAATCTAAACCGCTGGAAATATCAAAACAGTTTTCTCCACAGCCAGATTGGTGTTTGCTCGTGTATTCCCCAAGCTACTTTCACAGTGCAGTCCGGCTGTTCTTTCTTGTGTTCCCCATATTCTTGGGTCTTGTTCTCTCCCCTCCCTCCCCTCAGGAAGCCAGGAGCCACCTTCCCAATTGCCACCTTCTTGTGAGGTGCCTCTGGATTAACCTGTTCATCATTACACCTTCCTCTATCACCACCACACACACACACACACAGTGTGGATGAGAAATGACTGGTTTGCTGTATGCTTTTATTTTCTAGTATTCCTTCTTACTTTAGAATGCATCTTCTTCCTTTGTGATTGAGGCCCTCTAAACTCCAGTGGGTCTGGTGGGGCTATTCATTACAGTACCCTTCCCTCCCACCACAGGAGCAGGTATCTGACATAAACTGAGCCTTTCAAAAGTCTCTGAGGTTTTACCTAAGGTGAGGTGGGAGAAATTCCAAATTTCCTAGGAATTGCTGAATTGGGAGGATGTAAGACTGGAGCGATCTGTAATTGTGTCACTCAGCATTCCACTGCTCCATCAAAGGAGTGAGCCTGTTCACACAAGTAAACAAAACACACCAAAAAAAAAATTAAAAAACTGGATTCAGGTTGCTCTTCTTCCAAAGAACTTAAGCTGCCTTCACTTATAATCTCTTTACATATAATGCAGCCCAAGAGGCTAGAGATAGAGGAATGGAAGACAGTACTGGTAGCAGTCCTTTTTAACAAAAAAGGAGCATCACACGGCACAGCTCCTCAGCGGCAAGGCCCGGGCCTCGAAGATGTATGCCATGCCGCAGATTTGCACCTTATCCGGATGAAGAATAATTTAGTAAATGCTATCCTAGTTTCATGCGGAATACGGAGCCTGTGCTCCTCCTGTCCGCTAACATCCCGTCCATAGTTCGTTTGAGAATGCTGCTCTCGCGTTCCACTCTGGCGAAGACCCAGGCGCTCGGTGCAAAGCAGGACGAGGGTGGGAGCCGGGCTGGTTCACGTCTCGCTCGGCAGAGATGCCCTGAGTCGTGCCGGCTCGCTGGGCGCGAGGGTCAGCAGCTGGGGCGGAAGCGGCGTGGGGAAACACCCGCACGGTCACGGCCTGCAGGGAGTCCGGGCTGGCGGGTTCAAGGGGCCGGGGCGCGTGCGGGGGGCGCCCGCGCCTGTACCTACAGTCCAGAAACGACGGCGTCGGACCCAGCTTCGAGCCCGCGGCCGCGAGGAGCAGAGCACTTACCCGATTCGCTCAGCCGCCGGTCCGGAAGTCAGCCTCTGGACATCTCCCCACCCCCGCCGCGTCCCGCCGCGTCCCGCCGCGTCCCGCCGCGTCCCGCCGCGTCCCGCCGCGTCCCCCCGGCGCTAGTCCACCCCCTGCGCGTACTCGCAAGCAGCGCCATTGAACTGCAGCTCCCGGCGTGCACTGCAAAGGCCGGTCGCCTTCCTTCGCCAGCATCGACAGATTCAGCAGCAAATAGACGCGAGAGACCGCCCTCTGGGAGCCAATCCCCCAGGAGAAGGGCGGGCCCGCCTGCGGCGTACTTCCTCGCGTCATTCCCCCTCAGCCAGTGGGAGTGTCCGCAACGAGCGGCCTCGGCCCCGCCCCCAGCCCTGGCTCCTGGGTTCCGGGTCCCAGGTCCCCAGAGAGGTGAGTCCGCTGCAGGTGGGCGCGGGGTCCTGGGCCGTCGGCGACGTTGCCGCCTTAGGCGTTAGCCCGCGGGGCTCGCACGCAGCGGCGAAGTTGAGCCGCGCGCCGGAGAGCCGCAGCTTCGCCCAGCTGGAGAGCCGCCGGGGCGCCCTCCGAGGCCGGAGCGGGCGGGCCTGCCGGGTGTCGGGAGCTAGCGGCCGCCGCACTCCTCCTGCCTTGCTGCGAGCTGGGGGCTTCCGCGCTCTCCGTGCCGCCTGCCCCGCACCTCCCGGCGAGATGCTCGAGGTCGGCGCCGCCCGGGTGCTGGGGAGGTGGCGCAGGCCACCTGTGTGACAACTTGAACTTTTCCTGGGCTTTCCCGACCGCCAGTTGGGTCACGTTGCGCGATCCCTATGAGTCCTCGTGCGTTTATCGATGAAATAAAAGCATTTTCCTCCAGTTCGTTTCAGGACGTTATGACTTTGCTCCATTTCGAGACAGTTGAGGAAACTGCCAGAGGGACAGACTCTCCTCACCGTCAGGCCGTGTGTTGTTCTCGGAAGCTTGGGGCCTGTGTGTGCCCCGCCCTCCGCAGCATCTTGCTGACATTTAGAGAGACTTCTGCAGAGCCATGAGCCCGAAGGCCTGAGCTGCTTCAGAGGAGAGAGAGCCTTGTCTCTTGAGCCCGAAGATGGCGGCTAAGATGGAGATAACTTTGAGCTCGCAGTCCCACATTCAGGCTTCCAACAAGCCAGAGAGACACATAATAACAAAGCTGGAAGACAGACGGGGACCCACTCTGCAAAAAGACCGCCCCGATCCTGAGCTCTCCCGTCAGAGCTTTCGACGGTTTTGTTATCAAGAGGTGTCTGGACCCCAAGAGGCACTCTCCCGGCTCCAGCAGCTCTGCCGGCAGTGGCTGCAGCCCGAGCTGCACACGAAGGAACAGATTTTGGAGCTGCTAGTGCTGGAGCAGTTCCTGAACATCCTGCCTCCGGAGATCCAGGCTCGGGTCAGGCATCGATGTCCAATGAGCAGCAAGGAGATTGTGACCATGGTGGAAGATTTTCAAAGAGCAGCCAAGAGACCAAAGCAGTGGGTAAGGAGGCCCCTCTCTCGTGGTCGCCTTTTTTCATCTGGATAGTATCTGGTCTCTGGATCCCTCCCTAGTTACTCAGAGTCCAGAAATGGACCTGATGGCGTCAAATGTTTCTTCTGGCCTCTATTTGGGAACCCCCCCAGGAGATGTAACAGGTTTTTAGAAAACCCAGGCACCAGCACTCCAGTGAGAAAGATAAGGATCAAGTGCAAGGATCCTTGCATTTTTGCCCACACATCTCCCCACACCCATTCCTCCTGAAGTTTTCCTACAATCAGGATTCTTAGCAGGCAGGATCATCTTGTTGTGTAGGAATTTGATTTGGGGGGAACTTTGTGGTGGACCATGCTTCGGTGATGTGTCTTCCCTTTGGATCAGGAAGTTGCAGCTCACTTACTTGGCCAGTATTTCTTCCAACCCCCACCCCCCAATTCAGACCCCATTCAGGGCCTAGGCAGGAAGCAAATAACCATGTGCTTTGAGGAATGGAGGCAGTCAGGGAACAGGGTAGGCAGTCCTCTCCTAGCCCTACTACTACTGAGATCTCCTTATCAGGGAAGCTTTGGGCAGAACAATTTATTAGGTATGGGTGTTTTTTAATGGTCTTATCATATGCTTCCTGATCCAGTGGGGTCTGTTTCCAATAGAATCTGCTGGGTGGGTGACATAGGGTGGACTTAGGGTGAGACTCGGGTGTCTGGATGGACATAGGGTGAGAATCTGCTAGGCTAGTGTCATGACTGACCCTGTTATCTGTGCCTTCTCTCTGATGAGTTTGAGGCCCTGAGAAAGACCCGTTTAGAGTTAACCACTCAGGAAGTCTTGGCTGATTTGAAGCAGCCTCCATGGATTAGGATTAGTCCCCCTAATCATTCTGCATGTCCTTCCCTTTGCTACCTTTGAGAGTCTTCATAGTCTCAAAGTTGGCCTCCAGGCTGTTGTCGGTAATTCCCAGGGTAAAGGGATCATTACAGAGCAGTAAGAGGTTAAGCTGCCCCCAGTCAGTCCTCTAGCTGCGCTCTAATGCATGGGGCTTGTTCCTAGGTGGCCGTTTGTATGCAGGGGCAGAAGGTGCTCTTGGAGAAGACTGGATCTCAGCTTGGAGAACAGGAACTGCCAGACTTTCAACTGCAAACTCCTAGGAGGTATCCCAGGGAGAGCTCTCTGGAGGAGCCATCCCAGGCAGGATCTCAAGATCAGCTGAGCTCTCATCATTGGGAAAAATCCCCGCTCTTTCAGGAACCAAGCCCCAAATTGGCTGGCACAGGTAAACACTCTGTGCCTCTTCTCTCCCTCTCCTAAGTTCTTTACCTCCATCAGAACATCTTGTGGTTCTGAAACACCATAGACTGCATGTTGGGCTTTTTAATGTTTTATGTAACAGTAGATCTTTATTCCTTAACAGATTTCATTGATTAGAATAGCAGGGACAGTGTATATAAAAAGCATGGTTTTATCATTTTCTGTTAATGACTCTTTGACAATCTGTTAATGACTCAGTGACAGTACATAACAGGATTATCTACTCTGCCCCCTTCAGAGCTTCTTGTAGTGAAGACAGATCACATATGACCACTGATGAACTTGCATACAAACTGTGGCTGAGTTTCATCGCTTAAAATGGTCCCATGTTGAGAAGGGGCCTAAAGAATGTTATACTCATTAGAGGAAAAGTCCTGCTCCGTATTATTTTCTGCCTCTTCCTCCTCCTTGACATTGTCTGTGCTTTAAACCCTGTGTCCATTTCCCTGTCTGTGGTACAATGCCAGTCATTGCTGGCCCTGCTGTGCTCAGTCTTGTGATCTCTAAGACTGAATAACAGAGACACTTTGGCCAGTCTTAGTGATGTGAGTAGAGGGGATGGTCAGCAGGTTAGAGAATGTTACCAGAAGGCTGGAATGCCTTGATTTCCTTAAGGTTTGCTACAATCAGTGAAACACTTCAGTTTGGTTATTCTTGGAACTTAGGAATGGAGCAGACCTGGGGCATCCAGCGGAAAAGCACTGTGACCCTGGCTGAGGTCCTGCCCCATAACCTATGGGCTTTGTGGTCCTGAGCACGCACATTCCCTTTTCCTGGCTCATCGTAGGCAGCTCAGTGGGCGTGCAGTCTCCATCTCCTTTTATTTGATCCCCAAAGGTAGATTCTCATGTTCCTCACCCCTAAGATCCAGTACTGCCTTCCTTCAGAACTGCACTGCCCAGTAAGTTGCCAGTGTCCACATTATGGCTATTTAATTTTTATTTATGGAGATATAATTCCCATACTATAAGATTCACCCCTTTGAAGTATACATTTCAGTGGTGTTTAGTACATTCACACACTCGTGTGACCATCCCCATCTGTCTAATTCTTAAAAATGTTCATGACCTCAAAAAGAAACCCAGACCCCTTGGCAGTCATTCTCCGGTGCCCCTCCTCCGGCCCCTGGCAACAGCCATCTATCAGCCATCTTGTTTCTGGATTTGCCTATTGTGGGTATTTCAGAATCATATATGTTGTGCTCTTTTTTGACTGCTTTCACTGAGAAGGTTTTCAAGGTTCAACCATGTTGTCACATGTGTTACTCCTTCATCTTTTTTACGGCTGATACATCATTATATGGACATTTTGTTTATTCATTAGTTGATGGTCGTTTGGGGTGTTTCCATTTTTTGGCTATTATGAATAATGCTTCTATGAACATTTGTGTACAAGTTTTTGTGTGGATATATGTTTTCATTTCTCTTGGCATATACCTAGGAATGGAATTGCTGGGTCAGACATTAGCTCTCTTTTTAACCTTTTGAGGAAACGCCAGACTGTTTTCCAAAGTGGCTGCGCCATTTTACATTTCTACCAGCAATCCCTGTGAGGACTCTTAATTTCTCCACATCCTTGTCAACACTTGTTGTTGGTGTTTTGGTTATAGTAATCGCATTAGGTGTGAAGTGATATCTCATAGAGGTTTTATTTCCCTGATGGCAGATAATGTTGAGCATCTTTTCTTGTATTTATTGGTCAGTTGTATATCTTCTTTGGAGAAATATCTATTCAGATCCTTTGCCCATCTCTAAATTGGGTTAGTCTTTTGTTGTTGTTTTTTTTAAGATTTTATTTATTTATTTGAGAGAGAGAATGAGAGACAGAGAGCACGAGAGGGAAGAGGGTCAGAGGGAGAAGCAGACTCCCCGCTGAGCGGAGAGCCTGATGCAGGACTCGATCCTGGGACTCCAGGATCATGACCTGAGCCGAAGGCAGTCGCTTAACCAACTGAGCCACCCAGGCGTCCCTAGTCTTTTGTTGTAAGAGTTCTTTATATATCCTGGATACTCTACCCCTACATATAATTTGCAAGTATTTTCTCCCACCCTGGGTTGTGTTTCACTTCCTTGATAGTATCCTTTGAAGCACAAATGTTTTAATTTTGATCAAGTCCAATTTATCTATTTTTGTGTTAATTTGCTTGTGTTTTGGTGACATATCTAAAATACCATTGCCTAATCCAAAATCACAAAGATTTACACCTATGTTTTGTTCAAAGAGACATTGGTTTAGGTCTTCTATTTAGGTTTTTGATCCATTTAGAGTTACTTTTTGTATGTGTTGTGAGGCAGGGGTCCAACCTCACTCTTTTGCATGTGGAAATCCAGTTGTCCCAGCACCCTTTATTGAAAAGACTATTCTTTCCCCCATTGAATTGCCTTGACAACCTTGTTGAAAAGCAGTTGACCATAATTGTATAGGCTGCTTATTTAAATCTGAATTAAAATGAAATAAAATTAGATAAAATTTAAAATTCAGTTTTCTCCATCATATTAGCCACATTTCAAGGACTCGGTGGCCCTATGTGGCTAGTGGCTGCCACGTTGAATAGTATGTGCACATGCTCACGTACACACACACACTTCCCACCTGGCAGGAATCCTGTGGGATAACACAGCTCTAGATCCTCCAACTTGCCCACAAACATTCCGGCTTGGTTCCATCCTGATCCTCAATCCTCATGGTCAGAAATTGCAGAGTTTCTGAAATTAGGATACATGTCTAGCCCATATTGCAGTTTGTAACCCTAATGCTGTCACGTTTATGAAGAGAAGAAAGAACATGCCACATTTGCTGGATTTCCCATTATTTGAAGAGACAGTGGTGATCAATCAGTGTCCATGTGAGCGAGTAGATTTGCAATGTTGAAAGTTCAACTCTCTCCTTTCTTTTCATTTGTTAATTGACACTCAGGTCTGATGAGTTTGCTTTTCCATATTTCTTCTTTCCCTGACCTTTCCCTAAAGGTAGGAAGGAGAGATGGGGTTGGAGAACTTGGTTCCTAACATTGATATAAGTTATCACCCCAGGAGCCTGTTAGCCATGTAGATTTCCAGGACCCCCCCCCTCCCCAGAGATTCTGACTCAGCATCCATGGGGATGCAGGGGCAGCCTGCTTGTCTAACAGGTGGCCCAGATGAGTCGAATGCAAGTTGCCAGTGGAGGACCACACTTTGAGAGTATTTCTTAGCTCTTTGGCTGAGCTGCTTTCTTCAAAGCCCAGAAAATGAAACATATTCTTTCTGATTATAGAGGCCCCCAGAATGAAAAGTGACAACAAGGAAAATCCACAGCCAGAGGGGGCTAAAGGAGGAAAGCCATGTGCAGTGTCCCCTGGCAGATCCAAAGGGAATGGTCTGCAGAGTCCTGAACCGAGAGGGGCGAATATGAATGAACCCCGGTTGTCACGGAGGCAGGTCAGCCCCCCGAATGCTCAGAAGCCATTCACTCACTACCAGAGACATTGCAGGGAACTGGAATACATCAGCAGCCCCCTGAAAAGCCACCCACTGAGAGAGCTGAAGAAAAGCAAAGGAAGCAAAAGGAGCCTGAGCAGTCGTTTGCAGCGTCTTGGTCACCAGCCAACCCGCTCAGCAAAGAAGCCTTACAAATGTGATGACTGTGGGAAAAGCTTCACGTGGAATTCAGAGCTGAAAAGACACAAGCGTGTACACACAGGGGAGAGGCCCTACACATGCGGAGAATGTGGGAACTGCTTTGGGCGCCAGTCAACCCTGAAACTGCACCAGAGGATCCACACCGGGGAGAAGCCATACCAGTGCAGCCAGTGTGGGAAAAGCTTTCGCCAGAGCTCAAACCTCCACCAGCACCACAGACTCCACCATGGGGACTGAAAGCAGGGCTTTGTTCTCTCTGTTCATAAGGAAGGCATCTGTGTTTCTCCTTCCCCTTACTTGCATGTAAACCACAGACTGTCTGTGTGACTTACAAGGAAAGCAAGAAGTCCCTGAGGAATGCTGGTGCACTTTTGGCTACTGAGGAGTCCCAGAAGACACCAAGGGGGATGTGACCCTGTCGGTGACAGAGTGAAGAGATGGCAGGTCTGGGTGTTGGGTCAGAGAGAACCAGGATCTCTGCTGGAGAGCAGGGAGTAACTGCTAAGACAATCCGGCTGATCCTGCAGATGCCCCTGCCTCTTTATTTATTCTCTAAACATGTCCAAGGGTAAATTACATACATACTTAATGTACTTGCTATCATACCAGACAATCTTTATCTCTCTCTCTCTCCTCACAAACACACACACACACACACACACATACACACACTTCTTTAATAAAGATCAGTGACCCGCTAGAATTTCAAGGCAAAAGTTCATTGGAATATAAATCCCCTAATATTCTTACTGTAATTCCTGGCCATAACAAAGGACACATGAAGTGAGAGTTTGAACATGTTTGTATGAGGAAAGGCTTTCCAAGTAAATAGTGCTTTTACACACACACACAAACACAAACACACAGGATGAGGGATCTATTTATATGAAGGCACCTTTGATTTAGGAAGAAATCTCCACAGCTGCTGCAGCCCCCACCCAGGCAACAGGGGAAAGCTACAACAGGAAAGAAGCACATAGTGTGTGTGGACAGCTAAGGACATGCCAAAGGGACCCTTACTACTCTCCTTCCTCACTTAGGCCGGCAGCCTTAAGAATAACAAAAGACTGGGGTGATGAGTGTTATAAAAGTAGATTATTTCAGTACATTTACTTAAACTCATTGAAATGGGTTAATTTTATGATATATAAATTATATCAATGAATTTTCTTAACACAAAATATATTTGTATAAAATGTGAAAGTCCTGGAACGAGGCTGGAGAGTTGATTGAATTCCATCCTTTCATTCTCTCAAAGTAAAAATCCAAACCCAGTCAGTATAGTTTTCAGTCACCCAGAGCAAGCCAGCGGACCTCTGAGTTCAGAGAAGACCTCCAGTAGACGGGTGCACTGCCTCCAGCAGGAAACGGGTAGGTGGCATTCTTGCTAAGGCATCACTATCCTCCAGTCACTGCCAGTCACCTCCAGGCTGTGTCCTGTGCTGCATCCTCACCTCCCAGGGCACATGCTGTTCCCTTTGATTTTACAACCTGCCACCCCCCACTGCTTCCTCCCTGTCCCGTCTCACAGGAGCATCCTACTCAGCAAAACCCTCTCTGACCGGTTCCAGGCCGGCTTTATTGTGTCACTCCCTGCTGTACTCCACACACCAGTGGTGCTCAACCTGGGAGCAGATTTGCACCCCTCTCCGCCCTCCCCAGCGAGACATTTGGCCACGTCTGGAAATGCTGTTGGTCGTTATGACTTGGGGGGTGGGAGGGTAGCTCCTGGCCTCTCAGTAGAGACCAGGGATGCAGCTAAATGTCCTACAGTGCACAGGACAGCCCCATAGCAGAGTCACCTGGTCCAAAGTGTCAGTAGTGCCAAGGTTGGGGAACTATACCGTACACGGTAAAAGCTCTTTAAGGACAAGAACCTTATTTTTCCATCATTTTAGCTTTTAGACTAAGCCCATGCCCAGCCAAGGGAAATAGGTGTTCAGTCAGGGCCCGGTCCTGCCTGAACCAGAGATTCTGGTGACAGTGTGTTGAATGCATTTGACAAAGCCTCTTGTCTTTTGGGCAGAGAGAGACTTAATGGAAGCTCAGTGGCCTTTAGACTACGTCGCAGTCCACTTCCCAGCAACCGTGTTAGATGTTAGAGGAGCTTGTCTTTATTACTACGCCTGCGCCTTACCTCGCCCCCGTCTATCGCCTCTCACTGGTCAGGGCCTCTTGATTCCTCATTTGCTCCCACCTCATGCATCCTTTTCCAGGACAGTTTTGCTGTCACAAGACCCTCCTCATCATGGTTACGTCTGTGTCCGTGCCCTGTTGGCGCTATAACATGATCACAAACTTAATGGCTTCAAACAACACAAACATAATCTCTTAGAGTTCCAAAGGTCAGGAGTCCAAAATCAGTTTCACAGAACCAAAATTAAGGTGTCCGAGGGGAGAATCTGTTTCCTTGCCTTTCTCAGCTTCTAGTGGCCGCTTCCTCCATCTTCAGAGTGCATGCTTCCTCCTCTTGTCACCACATCCCCTTGTCCTCTGACTCTGACCCTCTGGCCCCCTGTAATAAAGGGCCATCATTATATTGGGCCCACCCAGCTAATCCAAGATAATCCCCCCATCTCAAGATTCTTAATCACATCTGCACAATCCCTTTTGCCATATAAGGTAACATTCATGGATTCCAGGGATTAGAATGTGGACATACTTGGGGGGCCAGATTCAACCAAGCACACCTGTCTGTTGAATCAACTTGGTTAGTCAAAGATCTCTCCTAAAAGCAAATGAACATAGATTTCCACTTTTATTTATAAGAGTTGGGATAGGAACTCGTCCTTAAATGAAAGCTTTGTTTGTTTGGTATGTGTTGAAGAACCTGTATGTGTTTTCTCTCTTCTGAACAATAACTGCTGAATCTTAAAAGTCTTTGGGTATCTGTTCAACTGTGGTCCTTGAATAAATGTGACAAAATTACCAATCTGAATATTACTCATTCCCAAAAGGTTTTCAAGCCTGTGATGCTACCTCACCTCTCCCAGTCCAGTTTCCCTCTGGCAGATGAGGCTCAACTCCAGATGAGGAGAGTCAGGGCTGGCAGAAGGCGCCCAGCCACATTTGCAGGTGTACTCAGTTCTTCAGATGTAGGATCCTTCCCGTCCCCCTTGCCCACGTGTGGTTCCACCACAGGGCCTCCACACAGACCACTGACTTGCAGGCTTGCACTTAGCTACCCCATATAAGAAATACCCTTTCTCTTCACCCACGAGCAACCTGTAAGGTTTACCATCTTTTCTGGGTTTGGCCTGTATTTAGCCATGGAGGGGGATGACTCCCACTCAAGTTATTTGGTCCTCTGGTGGCCCCCATTGAGACAGGGGGAGAGGGAAACATCATGCGTGGTGGGGAACCTGGACTTCGCAGATGTCCCTGGAAAGCATTTTCCATCTACAGCAGATAAAGGCTTGTAAAACCCTTCCCATAATACTATTACCACTCCTGACAGAATTAATGACTCCCAAATACCATCCAATACATAGCATTGAAATTTCCCCCAATGTTTCCAAAAGAAAAATGCTGTTTTTACAGCTTTATGGAGATCTCACATAGAAGGTTCATCCGTTTATATAGTTCAATAATTACACTATATCCACAGAGTTGTGTAACCATCACAATCTAACTTGAGAACATTTTCAACAGCTAAAAATAAACCCCGTCACATCTAGCAGTCACTCCCCATCCCTGTGCCCTCTTGAGCCTCCTCTTCACTCAGCACAAAGTTTTCAAGGTTCAATCATGTCATAGCAGGTGTCAGTACTTTGGCCTTTCCGTGACTTAGTAATAGTCCACCGCGTGGATGGACCACTTTCATTTATCCATTCATCCAGTGGACATTTGGTTGTTTGCATTTCGGGGCTCTTGTGAATAGTGCTGCTGTGAACGTGTGTACTAGTTTTTCTGTGAACAGGGCGCCTGTGTGGCTCAGTCGTTAAGCATCCACCTTCGGCTCAAGTCATGATCTCAGGGTCCTGGGATCAAGCCCCACATCGGGCTCCCTTCTCAGTGGGGAGTCTGCTTCTCCCTCTCCCTCTGCCTCTCCTCCTTGCTTTTGCTCTTTCTCTCTCAAATAAATAAATTTTTTTAAAAAATCTTAAAAAAAAAGTTCTGTAAACATGTATTTTCATTTCTCTTGGGTAAATACTAGGAGTGGAATTGCTGGGTCATGTGGTAACATCATGTTTAGCCGTTTCTGAGGAGCTGCCAGGCTGTTTTCTACAGGGTCTGCACCCCAGTTCCCCACCTGCAGGTGTGAGGGTCTCAGTTTCCCCACATCGCCATCAGTGTTTGCTATCGTCGATTTGATTATAGCCACGCTAGTCCGTTTGAAGTGCTGTTTCACTGTGGTTTTGGTTGGCGTTTCCCTGATGTTGGGCATCTTTTCATATGTTTGCTGGCCATTTGTGTATCTTCTTTGGAGAAATGGCTATTCAGAACCTCTGCTCTTTTAAAATTCGGTTGTCTTTTCATTGTTGTAAGAGTCTTTTATAGATCCTGGAATCAAGTTCTTATTAGATGTAGGACTTGCAAATATTTTCTCCCATTCTTTTGTAGTATACTTTTGTGCAATTGCAATACATCTTTTAAAGCAGCTGTCACCTGTCAAAATACAAAAGTGACCCATACAGTCACAATTCCTGAATTGGCCGTGAAACAGAAGTATGAGGCAACTCTCTCCAAATGTCACTTTCTAGAATGGCTCTAGAAACTTGTCTTGGACCAGATAAGGGCAGAGCCAGCTAGACACACCCCAAGAACCTACCTTGTCTTGGGGGTGACTTGGCCGTAGTCAGATCTGAGGCAGCTCATTAAGCCGGAGGCAGGGCTTTGCCAGCTCAATAACCTGGATGCATCATTTAAAACATCCAGGCCTGTTTCCTCCCCTGGAAATGGGAAGACCTGCCCTGCTTCCCTCACATGATCAGTGAAGTGAATGTGTGTATGTGAAAGCATTTTGCCTCCTGGACAGCATCATACGAAAGGAAGGTGAATTCTGCGTCAAGTAATACGGAGCTTCTTGAATTCTCCCCTCAGCCCTTCAGATCCTGGAAGGAGCAAAGAGGCTGCAGGAATTCGGGGGAGGAGAGGTCCTATTTCCTGGATTTAGCATTTTTTTTACACCGCGGTCACAGGAGATAATGTCCTGAAAGGGAGAATTTCTCTAAAAGGCTGTTTGGGGATAAAATTGGTGTCCTAGAGAGGGGTCCCAAAGCAGAGGCACCCCCTTTCTAGCATGGCTTTTTGTGCTGCTCTTCACTTTTTCTTTTTTTACTGTAGTAAAATATACATACAATTTACCACTTTAACCATTCGTGATGGTTCAGTTCGGTGGCAGGAAGCACATTCACCCTGTTGTGCAGCCCTCGCCACCATCCCTCTCCAGAACTACTTCTTCCCAAACTGACACTCTGTCCCCATTAAACACTCCTCATTCCCCTCCCCCGGCACCCACCCTTCCACTTTCCACCTCTTTGAGGTTGTCGACTCTAGGGATCTAGTGTAAGTGAAGTCACACGGTAGTTGTCCTTTTGTGACTGGCTTCTTTCACTCAGCATCATGTCCTCCAGGTTTGTCCATGCTGTAGCATGCGTCAGAATGCCTCTCCTTTTTTAAGGCTGGATAATATTCCACTGTATGGACAGACCACATTTTGTGTAGCCATTCTTCCATTGGTGGACATTGGAGTTGTTTCCATCTTTTGGATATTGTGAATAACGTCTTCCTTACTTTTTGTAAATCCCTAATGAAAAGTTTGCCACAGGGCCACAGAGCCATGTGAGAGTGGCCCCCTGTGTTGTGTTCCTGGAGTAGCTGCAAGCAGTAATGGGGCCAAGGTCTAGGGAGGGACTTGCTCTAGAAGGTGGAGCAGAGGGTTAAGGGCAAGGAGAGAGACCAGGGTGGCAAAGGCAGAGGGTGTCCCTGACAGGAGCAGCTTTAAGCACCTTTTGAATACCTGAGAATGGAGATTAGAATTGGGGGCTGCCTGGGTCCCACTGTGAGGTGTGAGGATATGTCTGGGGGTAATGGGTGGGGGGAAGCCACCAGCACTGTGGACTCAGCTTTGTCGGGAGAGGACAGGAGCCGTGTGCTTTCTCCAGCTGGGGGTGAGGGGGGGTGAGTTGATGGATTCTGAGACTGACAGAGTCCCAGGAAGTGGCAGAGACCAGGAAATGACACTGCAGAGGAGTATGGTTCATGTGGAAAGTGGGGGTTCAGTCCAAAGACCGTGTCCAGAGGAGGAGTTTAAGGCACTTGCTTTACTTTTTGGAAAACTTTAAGAAAGGAGTGATGGGAGATAGTTCAGGGTAGCCAGGTGTTTTAGTTTATTCGGGCTGCTATAACTAAGTACCAGACTCCATGGCTTACAAACAACAGACATTATCTCTCATGGTGCTGGAGGCTGGAAGTCCGAGATCAAGGTGCCAGCACCACCAGGTCATGTTCTGGTGAGAGCCCTATTCCTGGTTCAGAGTCGGCCATCCTGTCAGTGGGACCTCACATGGTGGAACGGGTGAGGACGCTCTCTGGGGTCTCTTTTAGAAGAACAATAATCCTGTTCATGAGGCTCCACCCGCATGACCTAAGAACTTCCCAAAGGCCCCGCCTCCTAATACCATCATCTTTGGGGGGGGGGTCCAGATTTCAACATACGAATTCTGGGGAAGCCTCAAATGTTTATTCAGACCATAGCACCAAGTATGCATGAACTTTGGCTTTGGACAGCCCTAGTTCCAATCCTGACTCTAGATCCCCTTTCAAATGTGTTTCTTCAGCTTTTTAAGGTTTAAATGAGAGGATCCAAGTTGTGCGCTTCCAGGGCTGTCCTCGTCGTCTCACGTTCTAAGATGCTGGCCTTTGAGCCGTGCAAGCCTTTACCCCTGGGGCCTTGGTTGCTTCTGTGAATTCCCTGGAGAGGGGATAGGCAGGTGCAGGGGCCCAGGGATGAGAGGGATCATGCTCTAGCCTCTAGAATGGCCCGCACAAAGGTTTTGTAAATATCTGTCCTTTGTAAATATCTGAACTCTTCTGAATGTAGGGAAGGAGCCCGCCAGGGATGGTGTTTTCAGGGTGAAGGTGAAGTAAAGCATTTGAGGACACAGATACCTCTGGAGGGCATGCCCCTGTATGTCCACTTCTGAGGCATATATGGCACCAAGCAGATGCTTCCCTGGGTAGGAAGTACTGTTCTAGAAGAGGACAGGAAGAGTCCTGTCTGATCCAGGATTTGGAGGCATCAGAGGTCATAGATGACACCAGAATCAGAGACCTGCCCTCAGGAAGAAATCGGAGCTAAGGAGGAAGTTCTCTCTGATAGAGAAGTTTGCTCTAGAGAGTAAGGGACCTCCTGGGGTAGGCGGAGGGGATGAGGTGCCTAGTTATATCCCAGAGGACTACTCACACCTGGTCAGGGGCCGGGGGGCGGTGGAGGCTGAGTGGGAAGTGCCACTCCCAAGGCCGACTTGCAACTGCTTCCACTCAGGGCCAAGCTCTTCCCCCAAACCCCAGAGAAAACCCTCCCATCCTGTTCTTTGAAACTATGTGACCTATTTTCCCTTTGCAACAGGTGAGTTCTGTGGAAGGAAACTACCTAAACCAGGACACCCCATCTTTTCTATTGTTTATTTATAATCTTGCTGGGAACTGCATTCTTATATTAATATCCAGCTTATTTGATTTTTATTTTGATTTATAGTATTGAGCGAATTCTAACACACAGATTAGTTGCAAATGCTGTTTTAACAGCTCATCTTACAGAGACTACTCTAAAGACAAAAACAGCTTTACTCTCTATCAGGTCTGCACACAAATAAGCTGGCAGCAGAAATTATTTTCATGTCTTTGACATGTTATTTTGTATATTACATTTAAATGTATTGCAGTTGTAAAATACATATTTCAACTGCTTTTACTTCAAAGTTTATTTTTTAAATTGAGATAAAATTCAGATACTCTAAAATTCATCCTTTTAAAGTATGCAGTTCAGTGGTTTTTAGTATATTCACAAAGTTATGACCAGATACATGTCTTTTGGAGAGAGACAAGTGACTGCTTCATAAGGAGCTAGCTGATCCACGGCTAGCATACTGCTGCAGTAGACTTCACCATGAGACAGCCTGGGACCCTGGAAAAGGCAATGAGCCAGGAGCCTGAAGACCCCGCTTCCATTTCTGGTGTGCAGCTGGCCAGTTAATGAGTTCTCAGTAAAATCAGGGGCTTAGACAAAATGCTCTCTAGTTTTCTTTTCAGTCCTACTCAGCTGCCCAGTCTATACCTGGAAAGTCTGGTTCTGTCAAAGTAAAGGTGACCCTCAGAGCTCCATAGTGAGGATTCTTGTTGGAAGCCTTGGAGACAGGATCCCGGTGGGGGTTGGGGGGGGGAGGGAGGAAGGCATCTGTTCAGGGTACCCCCCCCCCCCAAGGAGGGGAGCTTTTCATCCATCCAGTGTTTACTCTCTAGGTCTCTTCTGGCCCTTCCCACCCAGCATCCTGGCTTCCTAGGCTCTCTCTGCAAATCCTCCATCAGGGTTACCACCTCTTGTCACCCTCTGGGTGCTCATGCTGAACCCAGTGTGGATAACTATCTCAGACAGGATAGTTACAAGCACTGCAGCAGCTTCAGGATCTGCTCCTTGCGGGACATCTCTGGCCTTAGCCACTGATGGCACAATCCCCAATGGTAGCCAAGAGCCTCCCTGGCCCAGCTACCTCCTCGTGACAGAGGGTCTGATGCACTGACAACAGTGTTTCAGGACCGAGATCATGGGTCTGAGGGTAGGATTCCCACTCCCACGTGGCATCTTTAATCAGAAGGTTTTCTAGTTCTAGGGGATGGGGAGGTCCAGGGCACCCAAGTTTGCAGCCATCTTATGGCTCAGGAAATGGCCTCATACCAGCTGGGACTGGACCTGGGAATGTCACACCCTGTATCTCTGTAGGGTGTAGTCAAGCATCTGGGTTCTCCAGTTTCTGGCTGTTTTTCCCTTGAAACAGTACAGGTGAGCAGGGAAAGCCTGCTATATAGGTGGGGTCAGTTGACACATTCTCCGTTAAAGACAGCAGCCCCCGGCCCTGTGTCCTTTCCAGAGGTCTCCAAAAATGAACTCCCAGTCAGTGTTCAGCTCTCAGAAGAAAGTGGGCTCCCTGAGCTTCTCAGCCTGGTGTAATACCTCTCCTGGCCTAACACACCTCTCTTCTGTAGCACTTAGCACAGCTGCAGTGTCACTCATGATTCTAGGTCTTTTCTGGCCCTTCCCACCCAGCATCCTGGCTTCCTAGACTTTCTCTGCAAATCCTCCATCAGGGTTACCACCTTTTGTCACCCTCTAGGAAGTTAGAAAACCCACAGATTCATGAGGAGGCAGGACATCCTCTCTCCATAGAGCTGCCGCCAAGTCACTCAACGCAGAAACTTCCAAGTCCTCTCTGACTCCCTGCCCTCTCCCCTGCTAAGTCGTTTCTTTTGCCTCCTGAATCTGTCTTGAAGCCACCCCCCCTCTTCCTCATCCCCAGGACCCCCGCCTACTCCAGGCCCTCCTCTCTCACTCGTGCCACTGCAACCCTCTGTCCCAGCCTGCACCACAAAGCAGGGTACCCTGACCGGCCTTCCCATCCCACTACGCACCGGGGCATCCCTCACCCAAGGCGGCACGCGGGGGGTGGGGGGCTAGGGATGGGCGCAGAAGGCGGGGGGCCCGGGACTTGCTCGGTGGAAGGGGTAGTACCCGGCTCCCCCAGGGACGCGTGCACAGGCCCCTCCCGCGGAGCGAGGCCCTGCCCGCCCTTCCCAGGCGGACCCATTGGGCACTGGCAACCACAGGAAAAGCGGGCGAGGGTGAGGGACAGAACTTCGACAGGAAGTACCCTTCCTCTCTGATTGGGCCGTTCGACCCCCCGAGGGAGCCTCGCCTCCCATTGCCTGTCGCAGCTGTCAGTATGAAGGGGGGGGGCCCCCTGCTGTGAAGCTCTCTGGGAAATGTAGTTCCAGCCGGCTCCGCCTCCAACGCGGATCGGAACGCTTGGGGCGGGTGATCGCTTGGTACCATTAGCCTCAAGCTGAAAGGCTGTCCTGGAGGCTCACTCGTTAAGTTCGTTCACTCTTGTGATAACTATTTCTTAAATCCCTACTACATTCCAGGCACCTTCAGGTGCTGGGGTTACTGTGGTGAACCCAGACCATGTGCATGCTTAGAAAGCCCAGTGTTAGAGGAGGAAACAGACATGAATCAGGTAATTGTACAAACAAATGTAAAACTGCAACAGTAACTGTTAAGGAAAAAACTGAAACAGGAATCACGTGGTGGGAAATGACTGGGGAAGGCTCTACTTGAGAGAGGAAAGTCAGGGCCTCCCAGGTTTCTCCTGCCAGCACAACTGTTTGATGGCAGTAATGATTACTCAGAGATGTATCTCACAGCATCTCCCTTAACCCTTACACACTTGAAGGTATACTTCATGATTATTCTCTGGGCCTTCGAGGAGACCGAGACTCAATCATTTTCTGGAGTTAGCACAATCACAGGTAGCTGGGCTTTAACCACACACCTTCAACAATGAACCCGACTTCCACCCTGTCTCCTCCTACTTCATAACACACCCTGCAATCCAGCCCTGTTTTCTGCATGTGAGAAATGTGGATGATAACAATGGTGAACTAATCCAGGAAAAGTGCTCAGCATGGGAGAGCCAGGCACAGAACAAGCCCTTGATTAGTGTTGGACGTTTCCATCACTACTCTAATTGCCTCTCTGTCTACTCTGACTCACCTGTTACCCCAGTGCCCATCCTCTCTTCTTTCCACAGTATCCCTTAGAGTTACCTCTTCTCTCCCACTTTGTACATATAATTTTGGTGGGGCTGACCCCAATCACAGCTCCAGGAGAGTGCATGACAAGCAGGTCCGGCCAGTCTACTCCATCCCCCCAGCCACAGTGGTTGGTTCAGAGATGGGCTCATGAGCAACATCAGTCAAATGAAACTTAACTTCTAAGAGGAATGTGAAACTATTAGCCAAGTTCTCTTTTGTTCCAGAGTGTCAGGGTGACAGTAGTTCCCCTTCTTGTAATTTCTTGGGCAGCCTAGCCTGCAAGTGTAGGACCATTCTGCCCACTTTGGGTGTTTTCCCCTCCCTCACTGAGGGGATCTTCTAGAATGGGAACAACAGGCAATAATGTTGTCAGGCCAGCTACCCTCCATGCCAGTGATCCGAGCTATTTTAACCACAACGCTTTACTCACAGAAGGTTCAAGGCAGTAGGTTGTGTAGACCCAACTCTTTAAGGTCTCCCTATCTGTTGTATTAGCTCAAAACAATTCTATTTGAAATGCATGGGGTGCCTGGGTGGCTCAGTTGGTTTGGCGTCTGCCTTCCGCTTGGGTCTTGATCCCAGGGTCCTGGGATTGAGCCCCACATCGGGCTCTTAGCTCAGCGGGGACCTGCTTTTCCCTCTCCCTCTGCCTGCCACTCCACCTGCTTCTGTTCTCTGTGTCAAATGAACAAGTAAAATCTTTAAAAAAAAATGAAATACAAACCACATTTACCTCACTTCCTTCAAATGTGGCTTGTAGCAGTTGTGCCTCTTTGCTAAATTATTCCTTCCAAGCAATAGAACATCATAACATTTTTATCCTGAGAACTATCTTAGTCAAGCTTTTTGCTAAATTCCTTACAGCTTTTCTGGGCCACTGTTAAATCTCCTGCCTACTTGTAAATGACAGCACCAATGCCTATTCCCTTTCCTCCTGTCAGTCTTGTAGCTGTATCCAGCAGTATAAAAGTGCCAGAGCCATAGAAATGTCATTCTTTAAATGCACAATTTTAAGCACTTGCCATGTGTCTGTCCCTGCCCCCACAGAGACATTAAACCACTAGTTGTATAATTACTATTCAGTTTTGTAATGGTAGGTGGGGATGGGGCAGGAGAGTGTTCCAGGTAAAGGGAAAGCATGTTCATAGTTCCTGAGGAAGTAAAGAGCTTGGTACATTTGATGAACTGAAAGCAGTGCAGCTTAAGAGAGAGAATAAAGAAAGTAGCTGGGGTTGACAGGGAAGTAACAGTTAGGAAGGTTATGTTGAATATTTTGGATGTTATTCTAAAGACAACCGGAAGCCAGTGGAAGATGTCAAATTGGATGGTGACATGATCAGACGTGTTGGCTGTGCTGGCAGAGACCAAGAGTGATGTGCGAGGTTAGAGCGCTATTTCAGTCGACCCCAATGAGTACTGTGAAGGGTGGTGACAGTGGAGACACAGAGAACCAGTCAGGTCTGAGAGATGTATCTGAGGCAGAATCCACAGGACTTGATGATGGACTGGATGAGCAGAGGAAGAGGGAATGTGTTGGTAGCATGAGCAATTATATGGGGCACCACACACTGGAGGCAAACAGATCAAGGGCTAAAAGCTTAAGTTAAGTCTAGGGCATGTGTTTTGATGCCTCAGACATCCAAAGGAAGATGTTTCACAGAAACCTGAATATAGGAATCTGGAATGCAGGGAGAGAAGAAATCCGGGCGAGACGTAAAGTGAGGTCTTTGTAGTCATGGAAGTGGCGAAGCTCGCTTGGGTGGGAGCCCTGTACTCAGGTGAACCCAGGATACAGTAAGCAACAGAAGCATGTTAGAATTCGGCTGCAAGGCACACAGAAAGCCGACGAGGAGACTGGCGCTAGTTCTAGAGAGGAGACACTCTACCTAGGGCAAGTCGGAACCACAAAGTGTCCTTTCAACAAGACAAAGGTACACAAATTGGGCGAGCCGGCAGCTTCGCATTGCCAAAGCAGGCTTCGGGACCGGGAGGTAGCACGGGCTCCTCCCGCCCTTGGCGCGCGGTCCGTGCCTAGAGTCGAGGGACGGAGATTCCTCTGGCCCCGGAGAGTCATAGCGGTGGTGCAGAGGGCGAGACCGGAAGGACCCGTCGTCCAACGCTCTCGGCCACGCCGCCCAGTTTTTGCGGAGACCGCCCCGCGGTCGTGCCGGGGATGGGCTGGGAACCAGTTCAAGGCCGCCGCCGGGAGCCCGCGACCCATCACGTCCTAGCCGTCCCAGGCGCCCCGGGAGCGCGCAGCCGCGCAGCCCAAGAAGGTCGCCGGAAGTGAACGCACTACTTCCGGTTCCCAGCCCTGTGGGCCGCTCTAGCGCGCCCCACCTCGCTGGCATTCCCGCAGGCCTGCGTAGCTGGCTGCGGAGCCAGAGCCGCCTAGGCGCTCCGTGGCCGCGCAGAGCCTCTTGGGAGTCGTACGGCGCACGGCCGGCTTTCACTCCCGGTTCTGGGCGGGTAGCACGCGGGCCTTTGCCGCCCTCCGTGGCCTCAGGCACCGATCCCCCCCATACCGCGGCGGCGGAGCCGGGGCTGGAGGGGACTTCGAAGTCTAGGGCAGCTTCACGGGGTTACGCTGGAACTTTTCTTCTGCGTTCTGGGGAGCTAACGACTTGTACCTGCATTAGGAAATGGCTCGAGGTCACGCATTCACACTCCAAACCCACAATCCCGCCCGTCTTCAAAATTCTTCAAAACTGGTTGCCATCCAAAACCACTGGCGTGTAGAACAAGTTCACTTCATTGCCATCCCCAGAGAACAGCATTTATTAGATGCCATACCGCACATGGGGATAGACTTAATCACAGCCTAGTAAGAGCGTGTATTCTAGAAGAATGATGAGAACACACCGAAATCGGTAAAATCAAAACATTAGTACAAATGCACATAACAGACCTACTTCTGAGGTATCCAAACGAACTGGAGATTGCAGCATATTCTCGGGGTTATATATACATTTATGTTATATCCCCAGCCTCCCCAGGGTGTTAATGTAAGGAGGGATGTCTAAAAGTAAAAGACAAAAAACCTGTAGCCAGATGGGCATGAAAAGATGGGTAATGATCATCCTGACATTGAATCAATAGCTCTCTAAATCTACAACTAAACCAGATGAATATACATACTTCAAATGAAGATCAGTTATTTTTTTAACAGATGGTCAAAGCAAAAACACTTTACTACTGAAATCCTATAAAGATAATGAGTTCAATGAACTATTCAAAATAAACTAATTCGGTAAACTATAATCTGCCTTGTACACATACTCAGTAAATTGGCAGATTACTTTGAGCAAACTCTGCGGTATCAGACTGTGTAAGACGCTGCAGTCATCAGAACGATGCCACTTAATTATATGGAATCTCAGAAGTCAAAGACTCAAAACACCATTTACTGTGAAATGTCACTTGTTTTCACTCCCTGTATACTGGGTTCGTCATTTTCTGTGTTAAATGAGAAGATGTGAATAGCCTATTAACTACTGCAACAAGGCTCTAAACAAAACAGTACAACTCGTTCCAGTATAACAACTAAATCCCACCCTTTCTTTAGGTATAAAATATAAACTGTTGACACCTGAAATCTACTGAAATAATGCTGTTTGTATCAATGATGGCTGTTAATACACCCTGATATTCGGGCAGTCACATTAAGGACTTGTTTGATACACATTTTCATCTGTGCCTCAAGAGAAACCACATTTGTTCAAAAGTCAATTTCTTTAGTACAAAGCTCTCACCTGCATAGTATGTCAACATCCATGCTGCAAAAGGTAGTGAATCAACCGTTCCTAATGATAAACTCCTGCGTTTCTCATCCCTGCATTAACTTTTATCCAGTATTTGTTAATACTAACATAGCAGGCTAATCTCTCTCAGTTAATGACAAACTGTGAAATCTAGCTCCATCAGTCGACGCTGTAAATAGGTGAAAAAGCCATCATCATAAAAACAGCATGGATCTCATTGGTGGACTGACTCCTTCCTCCGACTTTTTGGGCTCAGAGCAGCTTGAATTACATCCAGTAAATGTACTTAGGTGCAAGCGCACAATAAGGCAACAACTAAAATTATGCCTCTTTCACAGTAACTGACACTCGAAGTTGTTTCAGTTTTTTTCTGCATACCAGTCATTAACCCCAATGATTATTACACCAAAAAGGCATCTTACACTCATGTGTATGTTAATGTTTTTATAAAAGTGCTATTTTTCTAATCTCTTATGGAGGTTTGGCATAATCTTACAAAATCTGGGAAATAAAAATGTAAAACCTGAATTTAATTGTGAAGGAAGCCTCATCTGGGAAGGTGACTTCCCATACTGAGGTGCAGAACAGCATATATAGCATAAATTCTCACCTTCCCCCATACTGTTGTAGGAGCAAAGGAAAGCATGGCAGCTTCCAGCTTTTAGGTCAGCCCCATTTTGTCCGCATACCTTCTAAGATAGCCTTTCCTATTTTCTGCAGCAACTGTGCAAGTAGGGGCCTCTTTCCCAATTTTATTCCCTGCCCTACAACTCCTTTCAGCCACCAAAGGCAGAAGCAGGAGAGCTGTTGGATAGTGCTTTCTGGTATTTAGCAAGATTATTATATCCCAAAATTGGCTGATAAGAAATCTAACTAGAGACCATTTTTCTACACAAGTCTAAGCTCCCCAGAGATTTGCTGAAGAACCACCTACAGATGACCTCACTTTTTAAGACCCTAAAGCCCTAGCAGACTGGTGTCTCATATTGAGTGGAGACATCAGAAACAGAGAGTCTAGTATGACCTTTCAGAGCACAGGGTCTCAACTGTGGATCTGCAAACAAGAAACAACAAAAAGGGGGACAGGAGTGGGAGCTGGGATGGAGTCTCCATTTCCCTTACCAGGAGTATTTTCTTGCCTCTAAACAGTGTTAAAAGCTTACAGCAGTAGCCAGCATCTTTTTGTATATTCAGTTCTCAATTGGCTGTTCTGTAGAAAGACCACATCTTCCAGGTACTACTCTCCTAAACAGGCTTATCATTGCTCACGAGGTTTCACAGTGACAACCCCACTTTAATCAATGCTGTACTTCTGTACTATTTCAGTAAAATTAAGACCATCCTCACATCCTGATCAAAAGTCCATTAAAAACTGGTCTTGCTGATAAGTACACAATCAATTTTGCTTTAAAGAGAAATTGTGTAATTTACAAGGTTCCCTGGTTAAACATTAGTAACCATTCCATTCAACAACATTTTGCTCCCATATTTATATGTAACAGCAGTTTCTAAAGATCTATATATTGTCAAGTAGTTTGGTTAAACTCTAATAGTTTTCTGTATGTATTTTTCTTTGGCGATCAGGAGGAAATTTTTTTTAAAACCAAAATCCAACTAAAACCATAAGGACTGTACTCTGTAGAGTTTGTAATCTCTGATCTGATCATAGCGATAGGAGTTTGAACTGGAAATCCTGGGGAATCTTTCTGTTGCTTTATTACTATACACATTAAATCAGACTTGGGATAAAGCATAAAGGCAATGAAAGGGTTCTAGGATGTGTGTGCACAGGGTAGCCTCCATGATGATCCTCCTCACCCAATCATCTCAGCCTTCCTGGCTGCTTGCGGTCCTAACACATATGCCAACACATAACAGGGTTGAAGAATGCACAACCTTCAGCATCAGAGACACCCAAGGTTAATGCCAGCTTCAGCACATTGCTATTTTTGTCTTAGGCAAGATACTGACTTTACCTCTGTGGGCTTCAGTTTCCTTGTTTATGAAACAAGGATAGCCCTTTCTCTGTCAGAGAAATCTGTCAGATTTATCAGATTTATCTGATTAAATTAGATAATACCCCTAAAACATCTAGCATGTTCACTAAACAAGAGTTACTATTATTCCTAGAAAGGCAGGTAATGTACTTTGGTAGAGACTTAGAGGTAACTCCTTACAGAGAGGAGCAAGTATCTTTCCCTAGATCAAGTCCAGGTGCCAGAAAAGGCTACAGTCAGATTGCCAAAATTCCTTGCAAATGAGTCACAAAGGCCAGTGGCATCAGAAATATGAGAATGGAACTCCAAGGATACTAATAGCCATTAAGACACCAACTTGTCCACCTATTTGGGAACTTTTCACACCAGGCATAAAAGCTCCTAAACCACATCAGAAATTCACATGTGAAATATCATCTCTTACAAATGTTACATTTAGTTATATCCCAAAAAAGTGTAAGACAGAGACAGATTATTTTCCTAGATCCTAGATCTGCAGAACTGGCAAGAAAGAAGAAAGAGAGAGAGAGAGAGAGAGAGAGAAAGAGAGAAAGAAAGAAAGGGAGAGAGAGAGAGAGAAAGAAAGAAAGAAAGAAAAAAAGAAAAAGAAAAAGGAAATTCTCCTTCTTCTAAAACTTACTTAGAAACCATGTAGCAAAATTAAAAGAACTTCTAGCCAAACTTTCATTTTAATGAAAACTGAATTTAAAGAAAAGTTCCATATCATTCTCTGGCTCATACAAATGCAATGTGAACAGTGACTGAGTTACTGAGTTAGAATCCTGGCTTCATTCACTAGCTGTGACATTATCCTTCCTCGGTTATAAAATGGAATCATAGTGCCTAAAGCAAGGTTGTGATGGAGACTAAGTGACACGTGACATGGAATGCATATAAAGTGCCTGGTACATAAAGGGTAACTGGTCCCCAGTTTGCAGTATAGATACTGAGAAGCACAGTGTCGTTAATGAAAACTTGCTATATTTACATGGTGGTTTTCGTATGGGTTTGCTGATGAACGATGAGATGCATATTCAACCTGAAATTTTCCCCACACATGGTACATTTAAAAGGTTCCTCTCCTGTGTGGTTCTTCTGGTGGCATGCAAGCTCTGAGTCCAAAATAAAACTTTTTGCCCATGTTTTGCATTTATGGGGCTTTTCCCCTCTATGAATGCTCTGATGGGAAATAAGCTCAGAGACACGAAGGAAGGTCTTCGCACACTCAGGACATTTTAAAGGTTTAAATTTTGAGAACAAAAGCATATTTTCCCCACAGTCACTGCAGTGTTCAGAGTCATCTGCATGGCCCTGCTCAGGGAGAACAAGGTGTGAGGACTGCCCGAAGCACTTCACACACTGAGTGCACTGGTACTGGGTGGCTGACGTGTGCGTTCTTTCATGCAAAGCAAGATTTGTTTTCTGACCAAAATATTTACCGCAGTCAGTACATTCATAGGCTTTTTTGGCAGCGTGGGTTTTCTGATGCTGTGACAATCCTGGGAGCCACATAAAACCTCTCCCACATATGCCACATGTGTGGGGTTTCTCCTTTATGTGGATATTCATGTGCCGAGACAGATGTGAGTGCTGGCGGAAGCTACTGCCGCACTCAGCACACTTATAAGGCTTCTCGCCAGTATGGATCCTCCTGTGTGTCCTCAGGTTGGCTCTATGATTGAAAATCTTCCCACAGTCACCACATTTATACTTTTTCTCTCCAGAATGAGTTTTCTGATGCAAAACAAGGTATGAGTTATCACTGAAGCTTTCGTCACATTCAGGACACTTGTACAAATTTTTGGCTTCTTCCCCAGGAAATTCAAGAATTTCAGAAAGTGCTCTGGTTCCTAAACACTGAGACAGTTCTAGTAATGGAGTTTGGTTTTCAATGGTAACTAATAGGCTTATGAACCTTTTCTTGCAAGCCAGAGCTCCACCTGATACTTTCCTTTCTGGGTCTCCAACTCCAGTCTCAGATTTTTCTGGGTAATAGATAAGGGGCACAGTGATGGAGGAGTTTTCTGGGGCAAGTTCTTCAAATCCCGTAGACTCTAGATTTAACTGTTGAGAAATTTCAGTCTTGCCTTCCCCTCCTGTTGATAAAAACAAAACAAAGCAAAGCACAGATAACACCCTCAAGTGGTACTGGGGAAAGAACAAGCTAGTTACACAGGGACCAAGAATCTGTAGAGGGCTTATCCTAAAACCCAGACACTCATACTATACAAAATCAGGCCAGCAGGCTCTAGTGACTTCCCAGAGGATCTAGTTGTTAGTGGTCCTGTGAGAGGAGGAAGTGGAAAAGACGTGTAACTACGTTAGGGTCCAGTAGGATAGGAACCAAGGGCAATCTTGGTTGATGCTGTCTACAGAAGGTTTCCAGTTAGTCTCCTGAGTCTCAAGAACTTTTCATCATTTAAGGAATCTCAAGTGACCACTGAACAACCACAACTGGAATAGAGACTGGGATTCATATTTAAGAGAGAAAGAGAGCAAGTGAGTATTTTTCTACCTAGCAGAGAAACAATCTGGTTATTAGAAATAGTTTTATTGTCACCAGGAGAGTTCTTCAAAATTTCTTTACCTCTCCTGGAGGAAAGATCAAGGTAGAGCTGCCATGCATACAGCAGCCAAATGATAACTGGTCTCACTGCTGGGACGGCTGATAAAACTTGGGCTGCCAAAAACCATTCTTAATATTTGTCCAAATATTCTTAATTTGTAAAGCCAACATATCAATATAAAAGGGGTCTTTCCTTCCAGAGAAACAGCCCTATGACTGCCCTAGCACACTGCCTAGAAAGGATTTCTGGGCTGCAGTGCAGTGTGGGAATCCAAATGATACCCAGTGATTTTGCTGTTTTGAAGAGACCAAATTCAGGGATGCCAAGATGGCTAGAATTTGACAACAAAATACTGGGGACAAGGCAGGTGCCCAGGCAGAGCCCTGGACATCTAGGTAGGGCCCCGTTAAGACTTGGGCTGAACATTAATCTGTAAGTGCACATGAAGAAACTACCCCAGACTGGGAAAAGAATCATCAAAAAGGAACACAGAGAAAAATCTTCAGGGTTCACATCATACATAGTTCAATAGTTCATGTTCCTGACAGCCAAGATGGAACACACAAGGTATCAGGCAGTATCCTCAAAAAGACATTGCTTTAGCAGCAGGTCAGAAGGGCCCTAGACTAAAGGCTGCTCTGAATACACCCTAACAAAACAAAAAGCAAGCCCTGAAAGGATCACACTGATCCCAAGTAACTTAAATGCAAAGTCCAAAAATATTTTAAAAAATACAACAAAATGAACATCCAACAACATAAAACTCACAATGTCCAGCATCCAATCAAAAATTATCAGACATGTAAAGAAGCAGAAAAATATGACCCATAACTAGGAGCAAAATCAACGAAGAGAAGCAGACCCAGAAATGACACAGATGATGAAACTAGTAGCAACAATGTTAGAAGAGCTAAAACTATACTTCTCATGTTCAACAAGGTAGAGGGAAACATGAACATGATGAAGAGAGAGGTGGAAAATATGAAACATGAGTTACGATATAGTTCCAAGAGTCAACCCTAGTCAGAGACAAACTCTACTCAGGCATGGGAACATTTCTGCATATAGTTCCCCTTATGTGAAAATGGCGTAGCACCCCCCTTAAGGGTAAATCAATTTCGAATCTTTAGTAGATGACAGTAACCTATACTCATGAGGTTTTGCAAGTAAAACTGTGAACTGACTTTAACAAATATTTGGGAAGATTACTGGATACTGCCATGTCTCATGCAAAACCACAGTCACTGTACTAGATAGGTTTTTTTTTTTGTCTTTAAGAAATCATCTCATCCTTCGAATACTGCACTGTCATGCAAGTTCTTGTCATATCCACATAGTCACCCAGAAAAAGGTCCCACGCCCCATATCAACATGTGAATGAGACATGAAATCCTGTTCCTCGAACTGACTAAAGTTCCAAAATGCAGGAAAAACAACTGCCTTACCCATCAAGGCCATATCCTCGAAACACTCCTGTGTAGTATCTCTGCTGAGGGACCTCTGGACAGGGTGCAGACTCACATACTCCTCTTGAGAAAAATACACAGCCAGATCCTCAAACAGCATTGGCCCCTGAAACAACATGAGAGCCCATCTCAGGACAAGAGGCCCCAAGGCCACCCCCTCACTTGGTTTAGGAAGACTGAGAAGAGCTAGAAACATCAGAACCAAGGGAGGAAGGGGCTTGGTGTAAAAGGTTCCTGAATGCTGGGGATGGTGTATAAATGGGTTCTAAGGATGGTGGTGGAAACTGGGAAGAACATAATTTCTGAGACAGTAGTATAAGGGCCAAGACAGTAAACTATAAGAAGTTCTAGAAGAGACTTATAGGAAAGATAAGGGAACTCTCAGGGAGGGAAACCATTACATACAGATGCTCTAAGAGAAAGAAAACTGAGCAGCCCAGAAGAATCATGAAAAGGGACAGTGGTTCCAGTGTTCTCCCAACATCCTTCTGCTTGCTAGTCTCTCTCCTCCTTGCACATGACACTCAACTGCTAAGCTCTCTTTAGAATCATATCCAGGCCTAGTCCTCCTTCCTTTAGTTTACCAGGCTTATAAACCAACAGAACCTCGATGTGATTAAAAATCACCTGGGGTTTTTGTTTCTGTGTTTATTCAAAATATGTGGGATGTGCCTAGATATCTGCAAGTTTGAGCAGCATTCCAGAAAACCACTTTGAGGTACTCTGATAGCCTTTTCCAATGGGCCCTGCTCCCAGCTGGTGGTTCTGAAAGGAAGAATGTGATAGCCATTTCTCCGAAGTGCCTGGTCCAAGGAAGACAGCTTGATCAAAGGGCTATTTGGGGATCGGGAGCCCTCCCACCGACATGGGCATTCCTAACCCTCTTCCAAAGGAAGGCAGGCAGAGGCCAGAAAGTAGCGACAGGTACTGGGACCCCGAGAAGGAACCTGATCTTACCTGGGCCCCGGTTGTTGGAAGCGTGGACATCATCTCAGGGGGTGGGAGTGCCTTCCTCAAGTGGCCACACTGACTTCAAGACAGATCTAGGAGGGAAGAGAATAATCCTCAAGAGGGACCAATTTGGCTGCAAAGCCCCTCCACAGACTCCCAAGGCTTCCTCGCTTTCCCAACCCCTTTAAAACCTGAGCGGGGGGCGCCTGAGTGGCTCAGTCGCTAAGCGTCTGCCTTCGGCTCAGGTCATGATTCCAGAGTCCTGGGATCGAACCCCACATCAGGCTCCCTGCTCAGGGGGAAGCCTGCTTCTCCCTCTCCCACTCCCCCTGTTTATGTTCCCTCTCTCACTATCTCTCTCTCTCTGTCAAATAAATAAATAAAATTATAAATAAATAAATAAACAAACAAACAAAAACCTGACCCGAAGGCTCCTCTCCGCAGCCCAGCCTCGGAGGGGCCGACTCTTCGGCCGGCCAGGTCCCACCTACCGCTCTGAGATTAGTGATGTTAGAAAGTCTCCCGCTACCAGGACAGAAGGAGCAGAGGGCGACGCCCCAGGGGCACTCTAGACCGAGAGCCACAGCCACTGCGAGGCTCCCGCACTCCTCTACGCAGGAGCTGCCGGGAAAGCCCCCGGAAACGGACCGCCCCCATGCGCTCATGAAACTGTGCCCTGTGATTGGCCAGCGGTACTCCGAAGGGGGCAGTCCTTCTCGTGTGTTGACCAATCGACTCCATTAACAGAGGACAGAAAACTCGCTGGGCAGGCTGGGAGATATAGTTTTCCTTCTGTCTCTCGAAGTAAGTATTTCCGGTTCCGCTGCTTGGGTCTCCCGGGTGAGCTCCGGTCCGCTTATACGCAGGCAGGTAAGTGAATAGGTAGGGTGTGAAGAGGTACGGTGACCCCGGAGCGACGTAATGTTTCAGGGAAGAAGGAAAGTAAGAAGACAGGGAGATTTCGAACCCGAAGGACTATTGGCACCGAAATGTGGGTTTGGGCGGCAGTGCCCCGTGGCCCCAAAACGTGGGTCCGGCCAGGATGAGGTGAGTGGCCAGGAGTGCAAGTCCTAGTCTTGGCCTGAGCAGTCAAGTCTGCTGTGTTTTGGGTGGACTGTGGGGCCGTGGAGTGAAAAGGGGTGCCTTCTGCGTGGACAGAATTCAGATTGGCTTCGACCAGGTTGCTAGTCCATGACCCAGTGCATTCTAGGGGCGTTGTGCCCCGCGACTGCAGCGGAGCTGAGCCAAAATGAGGCTCAGAGACAGCGGAATCTCAAGCGGGAGTAAAGCCATTGGCTTGCTTTGCGAGACGCCGTATGCCTCCTAATACCTCACATTCGACCTGTCCCATTGCCACATATTGTACACTTCGCTGACACTGGATTCGGTGGTGTAGGGATTTGGAATTTAAAATTGAGCTCGTTCTCAAGCTTTGCCACTGATTGCTGGGGTTATCTTGGCCAATATACAACTTTGCTTTCCTCAGCTGCAAAGAGTTCCAAATGCTTCTCCTCAGAGGGTAGTTTCAAATAAGTTGTCAGTTTATAAAGGTGTCAATTTACAAAGGTGAAAAAGCAAGGATGATAGGTACCTTAATAGAAAATACTGGGTAAGTCTCAATATATTTTCTTATTCTAGTACCAGACATGTGCCTGTATCTAAAAGGTTACTCAAGAAATTGTTGTATGGTTATTGAAACAATATCATCAGAACTGACAAAATAAGTAGTGGGAACCGGTGGAATATCAGACAGGACAGTTTCAGTTGCGAGTAACAGAAAACCCAACAAAACTATGTTCAAAAGTAGGGCAGATACAGATTGGTTAATTCAGTGGCTCAGTGACACCATCAAGGTCTTAATGCTTCTATTTTTCTCCTCTGCCATCCTTAGCATGTTGGTGAAAGTGACAGTGGAATCTACATAATACATGCAGACGTGCATTGTGCCAGATACCCATCCTAAACCAATCATTATCAAGGGTAAAAAGACTATACCTACCATAATTGGTTTTGACCAGCCATGGTTCACCCCCTAGCACTGGGGGAAGGACCCAGCCTCCCCTGGCCAACTACCTGCACAAAATCAGGGCTCTGTTAGAAAAGAAAAAGAAGGAAGTAGAACATATCAAATAGGTAACTAAGAGCATCTGCCACAAGTGACATCTGTTGACAACAAAGATCTTCTTTGGCTTCTTCAACAAAGCCCTTCTTTTTTTTTTTTAAGATTTTATTTATTTATTTGACAGAGAGAGTGAGACAGCGAGAGAGGGAACGCAAGCAGGGGGAGTGAGAGAAGCAGGCTTCCCGCTGAGCAGGGAGCCCGATGTGGGGCTCGATCCCAGGACCCTGGGATCATGACCCAAGCCGAAGGCAGACATTCAATGACTGAGCCACCCAGGCGCCCCAGAGCTAGGCCTTCTGACAATGGGTCACAAAAGAAGTGCGCTAGGGAGAGGAGAAGGGTGGTGAAAGGACAAGTGGAAGAATGATAAGGAAAAATTTCCCCACAGGCTAGACCAATCCAAAGCATAAATGTTGAAGAAGAGCTAACAGCCTGGTACACGGAGGTCTAAACTGAAAGCACGTTTATTATCGAATCATGGTAGTGCTCAAGTAGTCATATTCCTCCCCCCCTTCCTTTGTGCTTATATTTAATGCCATTCTTCTGTCAAGGATATCTCGTTTACGGCTCAGATTCTCCTGATTCTGATTTTTGGCCCCTTCACCAAGAACAAGAGGCTCTTGTGGCCTTTTCCTTTGAACTTTGGTCTCATAACAAAGAAATAAACACAGTTTCCAATGATCAGAAGTGAAGCTTGTGGTATTAACTCAATGGATAACCAGAGAGAAAGAGTTATCTTTGAAATGGGAGAAGAAACTAAATCTTCCCAAGACCCTTTTCCAAAACTGAGCAGAGTAGATCAAGAAGGGAGCTTGAAAGATTGATCTTGCTTAAAGAGATGAGGTACAAAGTCTAAGACCAAGATTGAAAGAATAAGACTGAAATATATGCCTAACTTTGTTTTTTAAAAATCAGAGATGCTTGACTATATATCCATTATATGTTCAAGTAACAGGTTTTTTTTTTAAGATTTTATTTATGAGAGAGAGAGAAAGAGAGAGTGGGGGAGAGGAGCTGAGGGAGAGGGACAAGCAGATTCCACACTGAGTGCAGAGCCAGATGCGGGGCTCAGTCTCCAAAACCAAGAGTCCGACACTTAACCAACTAAGCCACCCAGGTGCCCCTCAAATAACAGATTTTAATATTCAAAACTCACAAATCCTGGGGTGCACAGAGACTGGTTAAGATTCTCTCCTTCTGCCCCTCTCCTCCCTGCCCCTCCTCTCGCTCACATACTCTCTAAAAAAAACACAAAACTCAAAAATTCTTTTGCCACAACCTTCTGACAGTGTCTTCATTTCAGCCTTTAACATATCAATAATAATCTGTATGTATTAAAATTCTTTCTGTAGCCAAAGATCTGCGGTTTCTCTGAAGATCACATTATCTTTTTAAAAATTAAAAATAACTTTTTATAGGAGCGTCTGGGTGGCTCAGTCAATTAAGCATTCAGCTCAGGTCATGATCCCAGGGTCCTGGGATCAAGCCCCAAGTTGGGGCTCCCTGCTTGGCAGGAGGTCTACTTCTCCCTATCTCTCTGCCCATCGCCCCCCTCATGCTCTCTTGCTATCTCTCAGTCTCAAATAAATAAATGAAATCTTTAAAAAAAATAACTTTTTATTATTAGAAAAGCAGTATATATGCGTTTTAGAAAGTTAGAAAATACAGATAAGAAAAAAATAGAAAATAAAAGCACTACATTCTTATCATTCAGAGATTACCAATGTTCCCTTTTAAGTATAGATATTTTCCCTGGTAATTTTAAGCATAATTTCCAGAACAAATTGCTCTCTAAGTTTGGCATTTTAAACATTCCCAGACAGTTCTGTTTTTCAGGGTCCGTTACTTAAAAATAAGTATGTCTCTGGTTCTTACAGCTTTTGTATCCTTCGTGAGATGTGAATACCAATGAGAAATTGGCAGGGCCATATTAGGATGTACCAGAAGAGTATAGATAAGCAAGATTAGCTTTTTCTCCCAACTTCAGCAAGAGGCTTTTCTCGCAGGAATCCAGAATGCCTGACTGGGCAGTTAGGAACCCTGGCTCACTAGTATCCAGTCTCTAATGAAGGGAATGATGGTTACTGGTCATGCCTGCAGGACTTACTGTCACAGCAAAAGGCTCTCACGACTTTGAAGCTAGGATTACCTCTAGCTGGGCAGGAATCCCTTCATCAGAAAGAGACTCAAAAAAGAGAGAGAGAGAGAGAGGAAGGGAGGGAGGAGGAAAGAAAAGAAAGAGAAGGAGGAAGGAAGGAGGGAGGGGGCAAAGGGCTCTAAATTGTGCCTCCAATACATTAATCCTATGACCAGAAAGTGGTTTTGCTCTGTGTTGACTCTAACAAAATTCTTTCTCAGTCACTGAGGCTAGAAATGCTTCCAAAGGAAGATTCTGGACCTACTGATACTGACTGATTCTTGCAAATAGAAACTGTAAGCGGAGATTTCTGGAGGATGATAAGATCTACAGAGCATACAGGTTGGTCACAGTGAGGTTGGAGAAGGAACAATGGGTTGGAGAGCAGACGAGAAGACAACATGCTTAGACAATTAATTTCCCCCCAAAGGATCCTTCAGATTGAGCTTTCTGAGATCACAGGTTTAACTGTCTGAGACACTTGGCCCAGGAGTGAACAGAAACAGCATGGCATGGCCTCTTTCTCCCCTGCAGCGGACAGAAAGGCCGTACCTGGAGGAGCGAGGCACGGAGCCGCTGGAGCTGGGAGAAGAGTTGCAGAGAGTGAGTCAAAGGCTGCTGTGTTCTGCTGTGGATGATGTGCTCACAGTCAGAGGAAACCTACTTGAATGAAACCCATTTTATTAGTCAGTATTTTTAAAAGATTTTTAACAATTTCTTAGAGAGCGCACAAGCAGGGGGCAGGTGGGAGAGGGAGAAGCAGGCTCCCCGTTGAGCAGTGAGCCAGATAACATGGGGCTCAATCCCAGGACCCTGGGATCATGACCTGAGCCCAAGGCAGACACTTAACCGATGAGCCACCCAGGCGCCCTATAAGGAGTTTTTAAATAATATGGGGAAATACTAACATTAAAAATTTTTAAGGGATACAAAACTGTATGCAAAATACTATCATTATTAAAAATGTACTGAAGAGGTGCACCTGGGGGGCTCAGTCATTAAGCATGTCTTGGGCTCAGGTTATAGTCCCAGGGTCCTGGGATGGAACCCCGCATCAGACTCCTTGCTCAGCAGGGAGCCTGCTTCTCTCTCTGCCACTCCCCCTGCTTGTGTTCCCTCTCTCACTATGTCTCTCTCTGTCAAATAAATAAATAAAATCTTTAAAAAAAATGTACTGGGGGCGCCTGGGTGGCTCAGTCATTAAGCGTCTGCCTTCGGCTCAGGTCATGATCCCAGGGTCCTGGGATCGAGCCCCGCTTCGGGCTCCCTGCTCCGCGGGAGGCCTGCTTCTCCCTCTCCCACTCCCCCTGCTTGTGTTCCCTCTCTCACTGTGTCTCTCTCTGTCAAATAAATAAAATCTTTAAAAGTAAAAATAAAAATAAAAATAAAAAAATGTACTGAAGAGAACAATGAGACATGCAAATGTTAAGTGGTCATCTTGGGTTGGTGAGCAAATGGTGATTTTTTTCTTCTTTATGCTCCTCTATATTTTTCTTATTACAGTGAGTAGGTATTTCTTCCAAAACTAGTCTGGAGTTGGACTGCGTGGCTTGAAATTGCTCTTAACAGCTCTAACATCTTGGATTCATTATTTGTCCTCTCGAAGCCTCAGTTTCCATAGCTGCAAAAGAGGAACAATGAGTGTAAATACCTCAGGTCCTACCTCATGTCGTTGTTAGGATGGTTAAATGAGATACTATGACACAACACTCTAGCGTACAAGAAGTGCTCAAAAGTATGAGCTTTATCATTGAAAAGATTTTTAGGGGCGTCTGGGTGGCTCGGTTGGTTGGACATCCCACTCTTGATCTCAGCTCAGGTCTTGATCTCGGCTCAGGTCTTGATCTCAGGGTTGTGAGTTTAAGCCCACATTGGGTTCCATGCTGGGCATGCAGCCTACTTAAAAAAAAAAAAGTTTTTAAATAAAATTAGCAATCAGACACATCAACATAGTCCACATAGAGCTTCCCGCAATGACATGTTTCCCAAGAACTTGAAAGAAGGGGAATAAGGCTGAACGCTGAGAAGCTGAGAAAGTTGAGATGAAATCAGTTTCTTCAGAAATAACAAGTAATGGGGCGCCTGGGTGGCTCAGTCGTTAAGCGTCTGCCTTCAGCTCAGGTCATGGTCCCAGGGTCCTGGGATCGAGACCCGCATCGGGCTCCCCGCTCCGCGGGAAGACTGCTTCTCTTCCTCTCCCCCTGCTTGTGTTCCCTCTCTCACCGTGTCTCTCCCTCTGTGAAATAAATAAAATCTTTAAAAAAAAAAAAAAAAAGAAAGAAAGAAATAACAAGTAACTTTAAGCAAAGCCTGGGAAGTTCATCAAGTTGTGATTTGCGGGTCTGAAAAGGAATGTGTTTACCAGAGGGGCGTAGTCTGAGTGGAACCAAGAGGAAGAAAAGTCAGCAAGAGTCTGGCACCCTCCTAGTGCTGCTCAGGCAAAGGAATGTTGAATGAATGGGACAAGCATTCATGACACCGTAGAAGGGTCTGCTGTGTTGGACCAGGGCCTGAGTAAAAGATCTCCCTTGAGACTCTTGTTCCCTTTGCTGATCGATGTGGTGATCTCGCGCTCCCCCCGGGCCGGGCCTGAGCCGCGCCAGACGAGGCACGGACATTGATGGCGAATGGGATTGCTCTTCTCGTTCTGCCCGCGGGCGCCTCGCTCCTTAGCCTCCGCCCGCCGTGGCGGTGTGTGGGGGGTAGGGGTGGGGGTTGACGTGCAGGCTCCGACCCGACCCCGCCTTCCCATGTTCTGCCTCACGGCGCTCGCGGGACCGGGGTCCCCTGACGCAGCAGACACTCTCGCTTGCCTTTCCTGGCTTCGTGTGTGGTGCGCGGCCCTATCCGCCGCGGGGAGGGCCGGCCCGACGCGGCGCTGCTCACCCGCTTGGGCGTGCTGAGCGCGTTGCGACTGGCCCTCCGTGGTGCCCCTGGAGCGCTCCAGGTCATCTCAGGTGCCTGAGGCCGAGCCGGTGGCGTCGTTTCCCATTCACAAAATCTTAAAAAAAAAAAAAGACTGTTCCCTTCTTCATACCCCCTGCTCACCAAGAACTTCCTGATTAGTGATCTAGCTTTCTAGGAACCCTGATAGAGAAAGAGGCATCTGGAGCAGGACTAGGAGTATTCCAGTGACCCTTAACCATAAACAGGTAAGCCAGAATTTGGCTTAAGCCTCAGCTTTTGTGAGTCTGAGCAGTAAGCCCAGTCTCAGGGTGTACTGACAATATAACTGGAGAACCATACCCTCCCAATATGCTGGCCTGACACTCCCAGACCAGGCTAAGTGGTCCCTCTGTCTTGGTTTTATTGCAGCAAGCACGATCATCCTTTGTGCTCCCTCTGTCTTGGGTTTATTGCAGCAAGCAGGCTCATTCTTGGTGACCCAATATACACATTTGTAGCATTTTACACCAAAAGGGAATTTCTTTGGAAGCAAAATATTTAGTTCTTGGTTGTAGTGGCTTTGATCCATGCAAATGTTAATAAACCCTTCAGGACCATGAATCAGAATAATCTCCCCCACTTCAAGCCAGTCTCATGGAGCCTTTTCCTCTCCTGGGAGTGCTCCCAGAGTGGTCCAGAGCCCTCTCAGGCCAGGCAGATGCTGGTCAACCATCTACAGCACTTGTATGAAGTGGCTTGTTCATGGTCTGTTTGTGGGACCCTGGAAAAATGTTTTCAGGGTCTTCCTGGAAAGCCTGCCTTTTGAAACCCACCTGTCCTCCTGGGTGAGTCAGGAAAGTGTAGGCATCATGGTCCGTAAAATGGGGACAACCATACCTACTTCTCAGAGTTGTTGGGAAGTATACAAGGTCCCTCAGGAAGGGCTGTGACACAGGGTGTAGCATATGGCAGACACTTAGCAAATACGCATTCACTCATAGTCTGTTCTAAAATTCCCGTTGTCCTGTTTAAGTGCCTCTTTGGAACCCTTATCAGGCCATCTTGTAATCATACATCTGCTCAAAGGCAGAGAATGCATCTCAGTCACCATTTGTACCCACAGCCCATGGCACAGTGGCCAGCGCTCTTGAAAAGAGGGAAGAAGTAAGGAACAGAATCCTGTATCTAAGCTCAACCCTCACCTCATTCACACTTGCTTTTTATTGGTGAAAATATCATATTGCTTGTGCGCACAAATAAGATCTCTGAGAGGATACCAGGATCCTGGCAATAGTGGTTATCTGGAGAACTCTGGCACTCAGAGTCAAAAAGAGGAAAACGTACTTTTCACTATATCTCCTTTTGTTGTGTTTCTGAAAATTGGCCATGGGCAAGCATACTTCTAAAAAAAAAAGTTTGTTAGGGACGCCTGGGTGGCTCACTCAGTCAAGCATCTGAGTCTTTATCTTAGCTCAGGTCTTGATCTCAGGGTCATGAGTTCACGCCCCACGTTGGGCTCCACACTGGGTATGGAGCCTGATGTGGGAAACAAAGGCAAAAGGGGAAACTTAGATTTCCTTGCTGCTTACAGTCCACTGACAGGGCCTTGAAAAAGGCAGAATGACCTTCCTCTGCCTCAATGTTGACACCTTGGTAAGGGCAAAAGGCAATCTTAGCCTGGCCTCTCCCCATCCACCCCCCAGGAGCCTGTAAGTCTACTTTAACATATAAAAATTCCTTGGAAACTTCCTTTATCTCTGCCCACCAAGATATAGGTTAGCAATCATCCTCCAAGCATATGTCCCACTGATATACATCTGAAGGGTCTCATGACTGAGTTTTTATGAGACAGTAATAAATGACCTTTTTCTAACAATAGCTAGTCTCCTCAGGGTCATGGAAACCTTGTTTCCAAAATACCTTGGAGGCTTCTGCTGTCCCTAACCCCCTCTCAACTTGAAAGTATATAATCGGCCACTCCTCGTGACCCAAATGCAGATCTTTTTGCCTATAGCTCCTGTCCCTGTGCTTTCATAAAACCACCTTTTTGCCCCAAAGGCATCTCAAGAATTCTTTCTTGGCTGTTGGCTCTGAACCCCACCACTTCAAAAGAAAATTAAAAGTTTGTTTTAGAAAATCCCCCACCCCCCAGTTAAGCCCAAACGAAAATATGTTGGAAACATCTGTAAAAATCATATATGGAAGACATATAAATGGTTAATAAAAATAGGGAAAAGTGATCAAACTTACCAAGAAATACACATTAAAATTATGAGATCATTTCACCCAGATGCAGAGAGGTAAGGAATAATAATACCCCATGTTGGGCACCTGGGTGGCTCAGTTGGTTAGGCGTCTGCCTTCAGCTCAGGTCATGATCCCAGGGTCCTGGGATCGAGTCCCACATCAGTCCCTCCTCTGCCGGGAGGCTGCTTCTTCCTCTGCCCCCCCCCCTCATGAATAAGTAAATAGAATCTTTTTTTTAAATTTTATTTATTTGAGAGAGAGAATGAGAGATAGAGAGAGAGCATGAGAGGGGGAGGGTCAGAGGGAGAAGCAGACTCCCTGCTGAGCAGGGAGCCCGAGGCGGGACTCGATCCCAGGACTCCAGGATCATGACCTGAGCCGAAGGCAGTCGCTTAACCAACTGAGCCACCCAGGCGCCCTAGAATCTTTTAATTAAAAAATAATAATACCCCATGTTGGTGAGGATATGTGTGACAGAAGCTTTCTCACTCTTGGTGTCAGAATAAACTAGTAAAAACTTTTGGGCAGAGGTTTGTTTCCAAATTGAAATGTGGTCAATTAAAAAATAATTTGGGGGGCACCTGGGTGGCTCAGTCGGTTGAGTGTCCGACTCTCGGTTTCAGCTCGGGTCATGATCTCAGGGTTGTGGGATTGAGCCCCACATTGGGAGTCTCCTTGGGATTCTCTCTCCCCCTCTGCCCCTCCCCCAGCTCTCTCTTTCTAAAATAAATAAATCTT
This sequence comes from Callorhinus ursinus, assembly GCF_003265705.2. Classification (NCBI taxonomy): domain Eukaryota; kingdom Metazoa; phylum Chordata; class Mammalia; order Carnivora; family Otariidae; genus Callorhinus; species Callorhinus ursinus. The sequence continues at coordinate 13,215,325 of NW_027397075.1, read as the reverse complement.
TAAAGAAAAATTTTTTAACCAACATTCTAGGAATTGTTCCCTAAAAAAAAAAACAATCTGAAATGAGTGCAGGTTTCTGTACAAAGTTGTTAGTTGCAATGCTTTTTATAACCTGAATGTGTGGGTATTGCAGGGGAAACCTTGATTGCCGGTCCCTGCTATCCTCCTCCCCAACCCTAGCCCATTTGTTGACAGAGTAGTGAGGAGGGCCCTAGATAAGTGCTATCACCCATGCTTGGAATAAAAGAGTAGTACCCAACTTTGTTCTTCTATGGGCCAGATGAGACCCCAGGGACCAGAAGGGAGAGGTGGAAATTTAAATGCCTTAATTTCTGGAGAGATCTTGGCCTTAGAGATTCATAGAATCGTGAGTATATATTACTTCCAAAATTAGCCCAGTAATTAAGCCAGGGCTTGGGAAGGGCACAGGCAGCCCATGTCGATGGTGGCTTGCTGCTCGCCCTGGCCCAGAGAAGCCTGGTTACCTTCCCCTGTCTCCAAGGCTGGGAGAGGGTTCTGCATCTGAGGAGGCAGGAATTGAGGGTTTCCCTTCAAGTGCTTCCTGGAGTACTGCCTCTGCTTGGCAGCTTGGAATGTGGCTAAGCTACAGGAGTAGAGATTGCTGGCTCTCCTCGAGAGTAGTGCCTCTAGGTTTCTCCCTGCTTGACCCATGGCCGTGAGTAGGCAAGAGAAAAATAATGGTACAGCAGAAGAGGCCTTGCAGCCAGAGGGAGGAGGAGCAGAGTGCTCAAAACAGGCAGCTCCTGATGAAACAGAACTGGAGGAGACTGACGACCACACTACCCAAATCACTGAGCCAAGAGACAGGGGCTGACCTTATTTCTTATCTATATACCAGAGCCTTGGATTTATTTATTTTTTATCTGTCAGAGAGAGAGCGCACACAATCACAAGCAGGGGGAGCAGCAGGCAGAGGGAGAAGCAGGCTCCGCATTGAGCAAGGAGCCCGATGTGGGACTCGATCCCAGGACCCTGGGATCATGATGTGAGCTGAAGGCAGATGCTTAACGGACTGAGCCACCCAGGCGCCCCAAGGGGCTGACCTTAATTGATTAAACCAATTAGAGACCATTTTGGGGGTGGAATGTTTTTTTTTTTTAAGAGGACAACTACCTTGAATAACCCTTGTAGTAACATGTCGTAAGATGTGGTACCTCCTTGTCCTGAGGATAAAAGAGATCCCCTGTTAGAAGCTTAATGCAGTACTTGGCAAATAATAAGCCTTTGGGAGAATATTTTCTCATTTGTGTTTAAAAACAGTGTTTTTAAAGTTTGAATGGATGTATATGCCCTTCTCAGTTTTGACAGTTCATCTTAAAGTACTGTGCATAGAACCCTGGAAACAAAAATGTCATCACATAGGGTGGGCTTCTCAAACTTTAATGTTTCAATGTTTCAAACTTCCAATGTTTTAAGGCTTCTCAAACTATAAATCAACTAGGGATCCTGTTAAACACAGGTTTTAGTTAAATGCAAATTCTGATTCAATCTGGCTGAGGCCTGAGGTTCCGTATTTTTAACAAGCTCCCAGGGATGCTGATGCTGCTGGACCACAGACCACACTTTAAGTAGCAAGGAGATAGGTAAGGTTTCACTTCTCCTGTGTTACTGAGGGGGTATATCACTGCATCCATTTTCCATGGACGGGAACACAGGGAAAGGGAGAAAGAAGAGGAAGAAAGCAAGCAACTTCCTTTTTTTAAACCTCATCTCTTTATTTAAAAAAAATTCAGGGATGCCTGGGTGGCTCAGTCGTTAAACGTCTGCCTTCCGCTCGGGTCATGATCCCAGGGTCCTGGAATTGAGCCCCGCATCGGGCTCCCTGCTCCGTGGGGAGCCTGCTTCTCCCTCTCCCACTCCCCTTGCTTGTGTTCCTGCTCTCGTTCTGTCAAATAAATAAATAAAATCTTTAAAAAAAAAATTCAAACCTGGGATGGCTGAGTGGCTCAGCTCAGTTGGTTAAACGTCTGCCTTCAGCTCAGGTCATGATACTAGGGTCCTGGGATCAAGTCCCCCATCGGGCTCCTTGCTTAGTGGGGAGCCTGCTTCTTCCTCTGTCTGCCACTCCCCCTGTCTCTGTCTCACACAAATAAAAAAAAAAAATTCAAACCTGAATATTTGAAAGAATAATGCAGCAAACACTTATGTACCTGCCAACTTAGCTCCATCAATTGGTAACATTTACACAAATTGCTTTTAAGGACACAGACATTGCCTATGTCCTTTCACTCTTGTCCATTGGTAATAAATTTGGCATACAGCCTCACCTTGCTGCAAGGGAGGCTGAGAAATACAACCCTACCTTGACAGCTATTTGCTTGCTGTAGGGAGTGGGGTTCTGTTACTACAAGAAGATGTGATAAAGCAGTTATTGGAGAAGGAGGAGAAGAAAGACTTGTGGGACAATAGACAGTAGGTAGCAGTTAGCCACCTCTGACACATTGACCCCTTAAATCTTGTAACCAGTTGTTCTCTTGGAAGTGGATTCTGGAAAGATCGAGCTGAAGTCTCAGCCCACCTCTAGAAAGTATACAGGACCTCAAAGTGCATTTTACACACCCACATCACCACACCCTGTTTGGCCCTCATTTATCTTGCTGTACTGTGTGGATCTTTCTAATCATTCTTAAATCTTTTTTTTTTTTGCAACAAATTTAATTTATAAATAATTTAATAATGACACACTAAATATAATTGTGTGAAGTCCTCAAAATGTTCTGAATGGGCCCAAACACAGTTCACCACGGCATCTTTGCTTACAATAGCATGTTTGCGGTCCTTAAACATGTAACAGTGCAGAGCTGTAAAGAGAATTATATCAATTTTCATTTTGTTCAAGTGTTATTTTCAGCTTTCTTAAAAAAACAGGAACTTACAGAAACTTACAAAACGTAAATATAAATACTTGCTGTATATAAATCAAGATTCCATCAGCCTCTACACATCATACTATGTAGACAACAAGAGATTATTCCTTATTTTATATTGCCTTGTTACCTCTATTTTTTTTTTAAGATTTTATTTGAGAGAGCACACAATGGGGGGGTGTGTGGAAGAGGGGGCAGAGGGGGAGGGAGAAGAAGGCTCCTGGCTGAGCAGGGCGAGGGAAGTGGGAAGTGGGGCTGGATGTCAGGATCCTGGGATCATGAAGGCAGACACTTAACAGACTGAGACACCCAGGCACCCCATATTACTCTTAATCTATTTATACCAGTTACTTTTAAAACTTCTCACCTCTTTAGTTTTTCCTTTTAAAAATGTTAAAAAGAATATGCTTTTAACTTTTCTAAGATAGTGTTATTTTATTTAGACTTTTGACCTGTGATAACGTTTATTCTCTTGGATACAAATGAAATCCTTTTAGGGTGGATCATTCTAGCCTTTGGCTGTAAGCAGGTCCTTCTTAGTCCATCCTTTGGCTATGTGGACCACTTTTATTTGAAGGCAAAGAATAAATTCCTGCTTTAAAGTTACTATCAGATGTTGCTCAACTCGGGTTCCCTACTAAGAGAACTTGAGTTCGATCTTGTGATACAGACCCTCCTGCACCTTGAGTGCGACCGACCCCTACGCTTTGGCACGGCGACAGCCCTCCACAGCCTTTGTGCGGAGACGGAATGGCTTTCGGCCGCGTCCACACCACCACGCTTTCCCGGCTCGATGCGCCGCGGGGCGCCAGGGATGGAAAAGGCCGAGCCCCAAGCCCAAGCGAGGGGAGCGTCAGCCCAGGCAAGACTGGAGGACGAGGAGCAATCCCTGTCTCGGGAGCACCCACGCTCTGCGTATGGGGCACTCAGCCAGGCCCAGACGGCACCAACCGGCCGGCTTCCACCGGGGGAGGGGAGGGGGCGCCGCGAGCGTCTACGTCCGCCAGCGCCCACGTCCGCCAGCGCAGGAGTGCTTGGCCTGCGGCCCGCCTCGTCCGCGCCGCCGCCCGCCGCCCGCCGCCGGGCCTCACCGGAGACCTGCCCGCTCGTAAAATGGCGGCTGCGGCGTCGGGCAGCGGCGGCGGCGTCGTCTCACGTGGGGACCGGTGGCCAATGGGCTTCCGGCCTGCGCCGCCGGCCCGGCGCGGGAGGCGGAAGTGCCGCGGGCCGCCGCCTCCGTCCCGGCTGCGGCCCCTGTCGGTTACATAACTCGTTTCGGGCTCCGCGCGGCCGCACTTCTTGGCTGCCTGCGACCCCAGGATGCTGTGAGCCCCACGACGGCGTCCGCTGCCGCCGGCTCCCGTCCGAGGTGAGGCTCCGCCGGCTCCGGCCTGCGGTGGGGCAGGGGTCTTGAGGGAGGAGGGAGCCGCCCGGCCCCGGGCCGGAAGGGAGAGGCAGGGCCCGAGTCGACCGCGGCCGGGGCGCGACCCACGCCTCTAGGTGCCCAGACGTATCCGCGGGGTGACGAGAGGGCCGCAGAGCTCGCGCTGGCCGAGGCTGAAGAGGGCCCGCGGGGCGTTCGCGGGGCGAGGACCGGCGCGCTTCCCAGCACCGCACCCCCCGTTCCGCGCCCTCTTTGCCTGGGTGCCTCCCGGCCAGGCCCCGAGACGAGTTGGTGGGGGGAAATTTGGGACCAGAGGTCAGACTGCCCCTCGTTTCTCTCCGGGTCTCCTTCCTGCTGAAGGGCCTGGCCTTTTCACAGGTCAGCGGTTCGCCTGGCCTTGCCTTTGCTTTGGTACTTGTTGCACGGATTGTAGTTATTTGCCGACTTCTTTGCCCTCCTGTGAACTCTGAAAGCCTGGGGCTCTGTCTTCGTTGTCTCCGACTCTTTCGTCCTCGCTGTACCTTTCGGTTTTAAGACGCGTCAGTTCCTTAGGTTTTTGGTAGTTTACAGATTGGCCATGCAGACCCTACGACAGCTCTGACCTCCTCCATCAGATCGGGCACTTCTCAAGGAAGACTGGGAGCCTGTAGCTCCTGTGGTGTGTCCCCGTGGGAAAATTATGAGGGAGACTGTGGGCCTTCTCTGGATCACTGACAACACATATGTGTGTGCCCGGCGGGTGTCGGAGCCCAGGACCAGGAGTTATTCTGCAGTAAACGTGGGCATTGGTAGCTTCATTGATCTGTTTTACTCTGCCAAGTCCTGAGCCATGAGATTTTGTTACTCAGTTGTCCTGATGGTAAAGGATAGCAGCCCCACACAGTAGCTCCCTGTGGCGCCCGGGTGGTTGGTAATTGGAGTGTCAGAACTGGAGAGAACATTGCTGGTTGCAGAAGTGTCACCAGAGGACTGAAGGCAGAAAGCCTCTAGTTAGTGATTAACTGAGTGATCCAGGAAAAATAGGTGACTCCAGGTCATCTAAAAAAATACCACAATTCCTATGACATCTTGTGATGTAGAGATAAGTGTGAAAAGTTATTTGTTTGGCCTGCGAGGCAGGAAGGAGGGGAGTCTTGAGCATCACTGAATTAAAAGGGGCTGGAGCAAAAACAAATTCTCTGTCTCTCACAAAAATCTCTGAATTGCCTTAAGTTTGGAGAAGAAGGGAATAAACACTAGAAGAAACTCAGGGGTGGCTGAAATATAAGTCCCGGTCATCTTTTCAAATGGACAGATAAGTCATGGCAGTGCACATAGGTCTTCACTTAACCCCATTTAGGATTTGTACCCATCAGAATCAGTGTGCACATTGGCCCTGGAGAATGCAGTGTGCCTGAGCTCCTTCTCCGTTGGGCCACAGTTGGCTGCAATTCCCTCTCACTGAGCTTGCAGAAATGCTGGGATTCTATGAAGACAGTTAAAACCTGTACAAAACAAAGTCAAGGCATGGTGTGGCGTTGACAGACCAGAATAAAAAGTACAGGCATGTTTTTAAAAGGTCTTTGTGTAGCTTTTGCCTCTCTGTAACTTGCAGTGACTTTGTCATCTGTTTATTTTAACCACACCCACTCACAGACTTCAGATATGACTTGAAGTTGCTTAGTAACAGCATGCCTCAGTCTGGGATGGAAGAAAATTCCTGAATGGTAGGAGGTTTGAGAGATAAAAGATACTTACACCCGAACCGGGGTGATGCTGTCATTGCTAACTGGGTACTTGGCTCCAAGACTGAGCGTCAGTAGACTATTAGCAGCATTTTGGTTTCTAGCAATCTGAGTTGTGTTTAGACCAGATGGACACAGCGTCCTTACACCCAGCTGCCCCAGGTAACACAGTGTAGAGAAGAATCCTCAGAGCTCTGAATTTAGGCTGGCACATGTCTTTGCACTGCTGAAATAGCCCAGAGGTCTCAGCTGTTGGTGACAGCTCTCCTACCTGAATAGAGAGCTGGCTGCCTATCAGGCATTGTCTTCTCTTAAATGGTTGCTCCTCCGTGTCTAAGTTTTATCTCCATTATCTTCCCTCGACATCTCTTTCTGGAAGGAATCCACAAAGCCCTCATGGTTTTTCCATTTCTGTTCCTTGTTTGCAGAAAGCAAGCTTGGGGTATAGACTGGGTGTCAAAGCTGGTCTTGCTAATGTCCCTGTGCGTTGCTTTCAAGTAAATGCTGATCTGCAAAATAATGCTGGACCTCGTGGGTCTCTTTCTGGCTAAGTTCATATGCTGATTTTTTTTCCCCACAGGAAGTATTTGTGTCTTTGATAACATCAAGATCAAGCCTCCTTCCCTAAATATCATTCTTTTTTAGCATGACCTCTGATAGGAGCTAGCTGGCAGGCCAGTTCTGGGTTAGCTGATTAAAGAGAGACCCATGCATCAGAAAAGCCAGGGAGCAAATGGTAGGTTAGTGTTCTGCTGTGAACCTTAAGGCATTTGCTCAGTGCTCATGGAATGATAGGAAGGACGTCTGGACAGGGAGCCAGGGCTTTCTGCGGGATGTGGTTTGGGGTCCAGGTCAACAGTTGAACCAGTGTTCCCTGGAGCCTGAGTGCCCCACTGCGGAGGCCAGCATGCATGCGACAGTCAGCCAAGGTGGCCACAGCACTGAGCTGAACTAGATGGTCAGGTAGAGGAGTAACAGCAAATGAGGGCTGGTCCTTTGTTTGTCCTGTCTACATCTCAGACTCCCCGTCTCTTCACCTGAGATCAACTTCCTGCTCAGGTAGGGCCTGTGTGGCAGGAAGGGGGCAAAAGTACCTATGAATGTGACAGTGTAGAGATTTTTAAACGTCCCTTTACCCATTTTGCCCCCAAATGGACTCTTAGTGCCAACTTTTACCCCATGGCCTTGGAATAGCATGGCATTTTGTGTACTGATGCAAGAAATAAACCTTCTAAAGACAGCTTGACAGTCGTAAAGAAGCAAAGAGGAGGTGCTTGTGGAAGGGGACACAGAACAGCTGTCTGAGGAAGTCTGTTCCCTTTGCTTCCACAGGAACACCAGAGAAATGTATTTTGTCATCTTTAATAAACCCCATTGAAAAAAATTCTTCCAGTTCTGTTTCTTGTTGAATACTGTTAAAAATCAAATCACGTTCTCTTTTTTTATTTCCTGAATTCCTGAAATATGATCAATTTGGGCAGCAAAGTATTGAAATTTGAGCCCATGTTGAAAATGACTGAGAAGAAAGCAGTTTCGTTGTATAAAACAGCCTGTGGGTAATTGTCCCTTAGGTACTAAAAAGAATTCTTATCTGGAAAATGTTGATAACAATATTTACACCTTTTCTGTAGTGTTCATGGGAGTGCTGCTGGGTACTTGCTTCAATTTTGTTTCTTTTTCAAACCACTCCTTCTCTTTAAACTCTGCAGAAGGACTTGCTGGTTCAGAGAGTTGCTACTCTTTCTAGTCTTAGTTTCAGATTACTTTGTTTCTCCTCTGGCCCTCCATTTTTAACAACTTCATTGAAGTGTGCCAACAGAAAAAAGTACACTGCTTGACAAATGGTCATGGGATGGGAGTATCTGTATACCCACCACCCCAAAGACCCTTTGGCCCCTTACCAACCAAGCCCTCTCTCTCCTATTTACAAACAACAACAACAACAAATCATTAAGATGTTATTTATTTGAGAGAGAGAGCTGAGAGAGAGCTGAGCGAGAGAGAGCATAAGCAGGGATGGAGGGGCAGAGGGAGAAGGAGAAGCAGGCTCCCCGCTGGGCAAGGAGCCCAACGCTGTCTGGATCCCAGGACCCTGGGATCATGACCTGAGCCGAGGGCAGACGCTTAACCGACTGAGCCACCCAGGTGCCCCCCCAAAAATCATTTTCTCGTAGGAAACACCAGAAACATTAACAGTCATTTTACTGGGGATGGGGTGAATAGGGGAATCTTAGTTTTGCTTTATATTGCATGTGACTTATTTTACTGTGAACATGTGTTCATAGTAAAACAAAAAAAGTTTGCAAGAGCATTTCCCTCCTTCAAGAAGAGGGAAATGTTTTTTATCTTAATTTTATTTTATTTTATTTTAAGTAATCTCTACACCCCACATGGGGCTCAGACTGACGACCCAGAGATTAAGAATCGCATGGACTGAGCCAGCCAGGTGCCCTGGGAATGTTTTTTTTTAAACCTTTTTAAAAATGGTCATCTAAAACTTGTAAATATTTTAAATTGGCTTTTATAAAGCCACTTAAGTTGTTGTTTAATAATTACACAGGAACCCTTTACAGTATGTTTACAAGTCTGTTTATCGTCCTTTTTCACAACTGCGTCCTTTTTGCTTCATTACAACTTTGAATCTGTTTAGAACATTTATTTCTGGTATCCGTGCACAAAATGGCAGGCTATTCCAGGGCTCTGGGATTTGAAAGCACTATGAGAGACTGTTTTGGGGCAAAATGGGTAATCATTCTACTTACAATTTGAAGAGACACTGTAAAACTTCCAAGTTGTTGCTAATTAAAAACAGCCTGTGAGATAATTTTCATAAAAATGTATTCATAATTTTCTCATACCACCTGAAAGTCTTTTTTTTTTCTGAAAACAAGAACAACTCAAGCCCATTTAAAAAAAATAAGTAATACAGAAAGGAGTGATGAACACAGACATCTGTGTAATTCCAGAGGCAAATGCTGACTGGAGGTTGAATTACTTTTTAAAAATAATAAGTTAACCTCATGATCAAGTGTTAATTTATACCAAATTTGACCCACTTTCATAATTAACATCTCTTTGATTCTGAAGGATCTTAAACGCAAAGCCAGAGAAGCAGAGTTTAAAAACCTGTCAAACAACAAAAGCTAGCTGAGATGGAAACCTAGAAGAAAGGCAGGGAGGCCTGGCCTGCTGAGGGCAGCAGGGGGGTCGAGGGGGGGGGCAGAGTCTCTGAAACCCAACTCCCCTATTGCTGTACTTTTTCCTTTCAAAGTGAGTAGCTGCCTGGTCCCTGTCACCTACTGCCCCCAGCAGTGCTGAGGGCTGGTCGCAGCTGCCAGAGTTCTCTGTGGGAGAACACACACTCCTGGCTGAGTTTGAGCCCTAGACAAGGTCCAGTCTCGGCTGGTAGTCGGGACTGCAGATTATTACATACGTTTTTATTCCCACCCCCTAAAAATTTGGCTGTTTACAGGTAGTTTTGTTGTTAAACCAAACTAGTTGACCACTCAGTGGATCTGAACTGGGAGCTCTATTCTGGGTGTACCTTGTCAGGTGGCCTCCTACCAAGATCCCAGCTTAAAAAGCCGAGGGGCAAACACACTTCTTCTCTAAGCCATCCTCAGGCCCATCCAGCCCACGCCCCTGTGGCCTCGACACCCTTGCGCTTTGTGTCTTTCAGCGCCAGCATGTGAGCTGGCAGTGGAGGCTTATCTGCACCCTCGTGTTCAATTCTGGGAAGATGAGACACGTCTGGAACTTTCCGGCAAGGGGACCATGGTGTCTGCTCGCAGCTCCACATCGCTGGCCCTTGGTTCCCATGTCCCCTTTTTCTACTAGCTCATATTATCCAGTCTTCCTCTTTGTCCTTGTCTCACCCCAGACCTGGGCTTTCCTTCTCCAGTTCTGACACTGGCCAGCTAAGGCCACAAAAGGCAGAGAGCCCTTCGGCTGCCTGCCCACAGTCCAGTCCCCTGTCTGTGTGGAAATTCGCTGGCCCCAGCGCTGTGATGAAGGTCCTGAGAACAACCAGAGGATTCTCTCCGACTGTGTTGACCAGCGTTAGTGCAGATGCCTTCCCAAGGAGGATCAGAGGTTTGCAGGTGGCACATGTGCACAGTGGCCTCAATATGCCCTCCACATCTGGTCATTTTACCTTGGATGTGCAGTAAAACAAAATAGAGAAATAAATTTAAAACAAAATAAGATCTATGTCATCTTGCACAGTGTAAAGCTTAAGAGCAGAGCTCCAAAATGCAAGATGTCCTCCTTGTACTACACGGAGGTCTTTGTCTTTGCCTTCTCACCCTTGAGAATCTGAAGGAGGGCCCACTGTCAAGTTCAGGTACCCCAAGTTCGCCGGCCCCTGGCAGAGAACTTGGCACCTGACTAGTGTTTACTATGCAGCCAACTGCTCAGAGCTGAAGCAGAGCCATATGTTTGATGACCATTGAAGGAGACACAGCATATCACCATCGCCCCAGCAGGTTGCCTTCTGCCTCTTCTCAGTGTCCCCCACCGCATCTACTTTCTGATTTCTGTCACTTTTGATTCTTTTAGCCAGTTTTAGAATGTCCTACAAATGCAGTCCTCCAGTATCATCAATTCGTGTTTGAAGAGAATTGTATGTAAGAATTACAGGTTCCCCTCAGAGCATGATGAGGTGGGTTTTAAGAGGAAGGCTGTTTGGAGCCAGAGTGCCGGGTGTTTGTTTCTTGTCATCTTGTACATTATTCATGTTGCTTGCACACTGAGGTTTTAGAAGAAGCCCCGGCTGCTGTGGAGACGCTCGCTCCCCCCACCCGAGCAGCTGCCCGTGTGAACAGCTGAGCTGTGAAGAGGGCTTGCTGTGTCCCTCCGTCTCCTTGGAGCGCTGTAGCCCATCTTACTGCTGTGCAGGGCAGGCTCCTCTATCCATCCCTAGCTTAGTTTTCCTTTTGTCCCCCATCCATCCTAAAGGCAAGAGCTTAGAGCTCATTACTGTTGGATTTTTCGAGCCGATCAACCTGGTGTCTGCAGAATTGCACGTTCCTGAGAGCCCTATGTCTAGTTCTTGGGCCGAGGGCGAGTGTGTGCTAATCTTCCCTTGAGCCTCACCTGAGAAGAAGCCTGGAGTTTGGGGAAAGACTTCATCATGGGTCAAGGGAGCTGAGGTTTTGAGAAAGGGATGGACTCAGTTGTGAGCTTGAGAGGGTTTGGGGAGGAGAGTCCTGAGGGAGGCTGCTGGCTTCCAGGGAGGGGAAGCTGTTGGTGCCTTGTCATGGGTGTACTGGAGCAGAAGCTGGGCTGACGATGGGCACAGGGGATAAAGCAGGAAGGTGGCGGCATATGGGGCAGTGCAGGTAGTTGTGTGGAAGGGAAGCAGGTGGTGGGAAGGCCTGTCCAAGAGGGGGGTACACAGTACTCAGAGGAGTGGCTGTGTGCGCAGGAGGAGACGTGGAGCTGGGCCAGCAATTGGGGTGGCCCTTTGGAAAAGGCCATTTCCTTTTATCTTCTCAGCGACAGAGAAGAAAACAGAAGCGCCTATAGGACAGATGTCTCAGTGGTCACAGTGACCCCAGCATCCTTGCAGGGTCTGAGACCACATGGAGGACATAGCACCCAGAGCCTAAGTGGAGGGTGGCTAACCTTGGCAAGGAGAAAGGACCCTTTGAACCAATGGGAATGAAAGAAGAAAAGGAAGGGAAGGTTCTATTAGTGATAGAGGGTGCAGTGTGGCCATGGCTAGCCTGAATACCGGATGTCTGATGAGGGCGAGGGGAGAGGCCAGAGCACGTCCTAAGACATTAAGAGGATGGGGTGGTTTTTAAAAGTTGAACGTGGCTTGTGTGAGACCAAGAAGCAGTGCCTTTGAAGGAGGACTGTGGGATCTGGGTTGTCAGGACACAGGGGAGGGGTGGCCAAGAATAGGGTTGTTCCAGCCTCCTTACTTGGGGTGGGAGTGGAGTGCCCTGTGGGCCTCATGACAGTGCCGGGAGACCCCTCCAGGAAGTGGAATGATTCCATTCTCAGCCCCCAGATTCTGAATCCCCAGCACTTGCCAGTGGAAGGGAGACGAAAGGTGTTCCTGTGGATGTTGGGGACATCTTGGTTTGCTTTTCTGCCATTTCCCTCTGTCCCTCTGGGTGAGCATGTGGAGGCAGTGCCCAGGGGTCCAGACATCACCCTTCCTGCCACCTGGGAGTCCTCAGGGAAAAGTGGCCTTCGTACAGGGACCATGGGGTCCTTTCAGCACAGAAAGAAGACAAGGTTTGCAGACAGCCTCCTGAGGATGAGGTCGGGGAAGGAGAAAGGGTAGAGCAGGTGAGCAGGCAGGCCCTTCATTTGGATCTTGGAGAATCTGGTTTCTGTCCCCTGGAATTGCTTCACTCAACCACCCCGACCCCTCCCCCCCCACCCCGCGAGGCCAAGGGCAGGATGCAGACCCAGGAAACCCTGGCGAGAAGTCTCATAGAAGCCTGAACCTTTGCAGCTTCATGTTTTAACTTCAAAGTCTAAACAAAGTTTGGGTTCCCTGTACAATGTGCCCCTACTGTTGTAGCGTAGATGTGTCTGTGTCTTTGTAGGGAGATGTCCTGAAAGGTGGCCTGCGTGTTGAGGCTTCAGTGCCACCACCTGAGGGCTCAGAAAGGAGGCCGGAGGGGGGTGAGTGGGGCGGCTGTGCTCTGGCTTCACCCTCTGGCCCCTGTTCTCAGTGAATCATCAGGATCCTTGTCCCTTAAGCCCTAAGAGTAGCCCATAGCGATAGGAGACTGGCACATGGTGGAAGGTTCTAGATGGGTAAATGGGGATTCCTACAGGTGCCAGAGGTGGGTCCTCTGGCCTGCTCCCTGTCTGTGAACTGGCCACTTGCCACGCCAGCATCTCATTTGCCCTGCCACCCTCTCTGTAAACTTGGCCTCCAACGCCGGAGTTTCCTGCGGGACCCACACACCAGGCTCTCCCTTTCCCGGCCTTCCTGTCCTTTCTCTGCCCGCTGTCAGCTGGGCTGGAACAGACTCAGCACTATAAATGTTGCATTTTTCCCTTAGTTAAAAGTGACTTGTTTCTATTTTTAAATCAGGGCTTTTGAAAACATGGAAGTACTTTCAATAGGGATGTGAGAATCCACAAATAGCTGTGCATCTTGGAGCCCAGTGTTTTTCTTGAAAGTCAAACAGGGAATAGATCCTGTCCCTTTGGTCAAGAGCCTTGTCCTGGGGATACTAGGGAAGAATTTCTAAATCCCTGGACATGCGATGCTCATTTATTATAGATCTCTCCCTTTGCTATCAGGCTCAACGTAGAGGGTTTTTAAAAAATCTTTTAAAAGCAACTTTATTGAAGTTTAGTATACATACGACAAACGCATCCAGTGAGTTTTAATCTGTGTGTATATGTGTGTGTCTGTGTGTGTAACTAGCACCACCATCTACAGAGAGAACATTCCGTCCCCTCAGGAAGTGCCCCACCCCCAGCCCTTGCTCCCGGGCTCCTCAGATGCCCCAGGTCGGAGACTGTCCAGACCCTGACTGCTGGCTGATGTTGCCGGGTGCTTGTACTCCTTCTGCCCCCTGTGCTGGAGGGTCTGCTGAGAGCACGCTGTTGGTGTCCTCTCCTGCACCTCTTTTCCGCGGGAGCTCAGAGCACATTTGCTGTTGATCCGGAGCACCGTGGGGCACAGGCAGTGAAACACCTGGAGCTCTGGGGAGAGCAGCGAGGGCAGGCAGTCGTAGCACCCCGTTTCTCGGGCTGGCTCAAGCCCGTCTCGCAGCAGATGAACAGTCTAGAGAGCAATTCCTGGAAAGAGGAGGACATGGAGTTTCCTGGCACCGGTCAGACATTGGAGCTGAAAGTTGATTTCAGATTCATCTGGTGATTATGGTTCGCGTTGATTTCTCGGCTGGGGCTGGGCGGAGTCTGAGTGTGATCTTTCCTTTCTCAAAGGCATTTTAAGTTGCCTAACCTGTGAAAACTCATAGACCGCACAGACATTCTTGGCTACGACTCGATAATTTCCTCTGATCACTTCTTACACCGCGACGGATTTTTTCCCTTGAGTATGAAATAATTAAAATTGGCCCAAATCTGGAGTAAGCTACCAGGTGGACCTTGGTGGGCTGGTGGTTCTTCCTCTTCTCTGAGTCTGTGTCTTTTGCCAAGCTCTCTGATCTTCAGCCCTGTCTTCCCAGGGTCCCACACCCCACCCCGGCCCTTTTGGGGGTGGCACAGATGCACATGCGCACACGCACACCCCACACACCCAGGTGGCAGGGTCCAGGCCAGCCCCCCATGGGTACCAGCCTAGGTCCCTGCAGTTAATTTGCAGGCTACAAAGCTTCTGATTCTTTCTGGAATCTACTGTGACTGTCTTCAGAAATAATTTTTTTCATCCATTTGTTCACAAAAGAAACATTCACTCAGGATTTGTTTTGTTTTGTTTTTAACAGCTTTATTGAGATATAATCCACATGCTATACAAATCACCCGTACAGAGTGTACCATTCAGCATTTTTAGTGTATTTACAGAGCTGTGTGTCCATCACCACGTTGAGTTTCAGGACATTTTTACTGCTCCCAAAAGAAACCTCACACGCATAGCCACCCCGCCCCCCCCCAATCCAGCCAGCCTCCAGCAACCGCTTGCTTACTGTCTCTCTGGATTTGCCTGTTCTAGACATTTCATATAACTGGAATCATAAGACATGTGGCCTTTTGTGTCTGGCTTCTTTCACTCAACATCACGTTTTCAGCATTCATCCGCGTTGTAGCAGGTGTAGGTTTAAATGTCCCCTGCAGTTTATTGATTTGTTCATCCATTGACAGTCAATCGTGGACTCCCACTCCCTCCCCTGCTCAATTCAGAAGCAGGATTGTGTCCTTGCTGGGGTGCTGAGGAGGATTTTCATAGATCATCCTGTTTGGCCACCTGGATTGGGAGGTGGTGATGTGTTTGGGCTTGTCCACTAGGATTTTCTCTGAAGATTGTTGCAACAGGGAGGAGAGGCCCCCCCTTGTCCCCGGAGCCTTCTCTGGAAAGACTGCACTGAGGGACAGGGCTTGGCCTTGGATGATGTGGGGTTGTTGACTTTGACCCAGAGGCTCCAGGTATTGGCAGAGACTTCATGCACATCCCAGTTTTCTTGGCCCTGAAGTGGGGAGGCGTTGCCCTAAGCTGGCCCTGTGGTTGATATTTAGCATCTTGGGCAGCTTCAGGCCAGCTCCTGAAACAGTGCCCTGTGTCCTGTCGCTCCTTAAAACATCAGTGGAGTTTGAGATTTGGTTAGCTTGGGTCCTGAGCAGTATTCCCTGAACCCATAACCCTCTGAACCAGGCGCCTAACCCACCTGGGATCCAGAGTGCACATCAGCGAACCAACCATGGTTTGCCGAGAACTTACTCTTCCAGCGAGGAGGTGTGCGGAGACTGCGGTGGCTGCTGCGGCATGTGGCGCTGCTTTGCGGGGCTCGGGCTGCAGGACGCCAGAGACACTGAAGTCAGCCACCTGGCCAAAGCTGCCACCTGTACCCGAAACTCGGCCTCTGTGGAAAAGTTCAGTTGGGGGTTGGTTGGTTGGTTTTTAATCGGGAACTTTTTCTTTTCTTTTTTTGAGAAATGCACTCTATTTTTTTTAAGGTTTTATTTGAGAGAGAGAGAGAGAGAGAGAGAGAGAGAGAGAGAGAGCGCACAAGAGGGGGGAGGGGCAGAGGGAGAAGCAGACTCCCTGCTGAGCAGGGAGCCCGATGGGGAGCTCCATCCCAGGACTGTGGGATCATGACCTGAGCCGAAGGCAGACGCTTAGCCGAATGAGCCACCCTGGTGCCCCGGGAACATTTTTAAACAGCCATTTGGCATACCTATCATCCAATTCAACAATTATTAACACTTAGGCACTTTTGCTCCAGCTAAATTAAGTTACAGGATATGATGTCATTTTGCTTCTACATATCCAGTGTACATGTCTAAAGAGCATGGCATTTTCTGCACAACCACAATGCTGTTCTCATATCTTACAAGATTAACGAAACCTTTGGTTGTAGCTTTTGTGCATGTGTTGTGCCAGAGAACTGTTTTTTAAAGTATCAGAGGTATCTTTCTCTCAAATAAATAAATAAAATCTTTTTTAAAAAGGGTGGTGGGGGGGCACCTGAGTAGCTTGGTCAGTTAAGTGTCTTCCTTTGACTCAGGTCATGATCTCAGGGTCCTGGGATCAAGTCCTGTATAGGGCTCCCTGCTCGACAGGGAGTCTCCTTCTCCCTCTCCCTCTTCCCCTCCCCCTGCTTGTGCACTCCCTCTCTCTCAAATAAATAAAATCTTTAAAAAAATAAAATAAAAAAATAAAGTGTCAGAGGTAAACTGTGTGTGGATTCAGAACCCAGCTAAGGGGATTGTGGGGCAGGGCCTCCTTCCAGTTTAGGTGAGCCTGAACTGGTTTGGTGCCTCTAACATTGAACCAGCAGCTGAGAACCACCTAAGTTAGGAATCGGAGCAAAACTACTTAGGACATCACTGTTTTTTTTTTTTAGATTTTATTTATTTATTTGACAGAGACACAGCGAGAGAGGGAACACAAGCAGGGGGAGTGGAAGAGGGAGAAGCAGGCTTCCCGCCAAATAGAGAGCCTGATGCGTGGCTCGATCCCAGGACCCTGGGACCATGACCTGAGCCGAAGGCAGATGCTTAACGACTGAGCCACGCAGGCGCCCCAGGACATCACTGTTAAAGGCCAAGGGAATGTCCCTGGACTAGCCAGACCATGCTGGTCACCAGTTGGTGGGCACCAATGGCCCACATTGATGGGCAGTTCTTCTTCAGTTCCTAGCCCTTTGCCATCAGCAGCTCATTGCAGCCTCAGCACTGTCCTGTTGGGCCTGACCCTCTCTATTTTAGAGGGGACTCAGAGCCTGGCTAGCAAAGGGTGAGCCAGAGACAAGACCAGGCTCAGTGTCTGAATCTATCCCTTTTGTGGAAGAAGGCAGGGTTACCCTTACTTTGGGTGTTGCGCAGAAACCTCCAGGGGAGCAGCACTTCGTACCTGAATGTGAAGTGCCGGGTCCATCCTGCTGTTGGTGGGCAAACTCCTCTAACCCGTACACTCATGTTCTGTGGGACAGAACAGCCCTTGGCTCAGGCTAACTGGGGAACCACATCCTATCCAGTGACTGCTAGGCTCTATTTTGGACAGAGATGACTCATAAAACTCAGGACTTGCCATTTTTGGTTGATCAGTTCCATTTCCCAAGAGGTGGCTGGCCACTTGAGAGGCATGAGGTCCCTAAGGTCACACCAGCACGTTCTGGGCCACAGGCCGCATCCTGGATACCAACAGGGGCGTGGGCTTGAGTGGGCGGCCACAGATGGGGGTGCTGAGCCCTGGAATGGCCCCACTGTTCAGGAACCAAATAGTGGAGCTGTTGTTGACCCAGAGATCAGGCTGGACGGGGTCTTCTTTTTTGAAGTTGCATCTCAAGAAAGAAGAAACACCAAGCAACATGGGAAGATCAGATTTGCCTAGATTGAGGATAGTTTCTGTTGTTTCGTGGGTGTTTCAGTTTTGTTTTGTGTTTGGAACGAAGAACTTAAACAGATACAGCCCAGCAGCTGGGGCCTACCCTATCTCAGCAGGCCTCTCACTTTAACTTTTGTGATGGCTGTGTCCCTTGTTTTGTTAGCACAGCTGGCTGTCTCTGCCCTGCCCAGAAAGGGGCTTTTGTCTAGGTCAGCTTAGCTTTCAGGGGTTCCATCAAGATCTTGTATCCAGAGACCAGCTCTGTCCCCTTCTAAGTGATAGGTCTCTAGCAGGGCTCCTTCGTAAGGTAGAGGTGGTACCTCAGCTGCTGCCTGATCCTGGACCTTTGGGGGCCCACCAGGCCTCAAGCAGGAACAAACCCTTGTCATGATGAGCATCCCATTCTGTCCCCCTCAGAGCCCCGGGGGAGGGCACCTTGCACTGTGGGGAGGGCCACAGGAGAGGTACCCACCTTGCAGACCCCACATAGGCAGTGCACACGCACTTGGCTGAAAACATGGTTGGAGGAGGAGAAAGCAGGTCCCTGCTCATTTCAGCTTTGAGCCAGTGCTGTGCAGGGGGACGTGTCAAGGTGGCATGGTCCCCACCCCCTGGGAGTTTGGCGTGTGCCAGAAGAGAGAACCCAATGTGGCCACAGAGCCACAGAGCTCCTGCAGTACGTCCACCTCCTCCTGCCCACCTCCTGACTGCTCAGCCCACGTGGTCCTAGGGGGCTGCCAGCCCATGAGCGGCCCTCACAGGAATGCTTCTTGCTTAGTAGAGCCTGCTGGGGTTGTGTCCAGGGATTAGAGACTGAGCATCTGCCCCACCGTCCCAGTGGTCAAGCCTCGGGGTGGATTTCAGCCCCTGGCAGCTGGCACATTAGGACATGACCTTCCTGGGGACCCTCCCGGAAACACCTGAAGTCTCATGGGAACCAGGCACTAACGATGCCAGGGCAGTCCGAGCAGGTGACCTTGAAGGATTGTCATAGGCACTTACTTGGGCTGGCTGAGTGGTCAGGGCTGAACATCTGGGTCCCCAAGACCTTTGGGTGTTGCCGAGATGATCTTGGTGCACATTCACAGAACCGGTTTCTAGAGTAAGCTCAGGTCAGTAGGTGATGACCAGCCTCTCTGGGGTCCCGCCACCCCCAACATTTGTTATGAAAAAATTCGAACATACAGAGAAGTTGAATGTGTGGGCAGTAAGTTCCTGTATTGTGTCTTATCTGCCACCTGGATGGAGTGGTGAATAGCATTGTATCATGTTTGCTTCCTAAGTAGTTGGATTCTCTTGAAACATTTAGTTTCAGACCTCACAATGCCTCACTCCCAAGACTTCCTACCTAATTACACACTTTCTTGTCCAGTACCGTCAGTAACAGCTTCATAACATCATCTGCTGTCTAGCCCGTGTTTACATTTCCCCAGAAGGTTATTTTGACTTGTTCTTTTTCCCGTTGGGGGTTTACACATCACAATCAGTGCTAGATCTTCTCACCTCTTTTAGTTTACTTTTTTTCCTTTTTTTTTTTTTAATGACCTTGATCTTTTGAAGAGACCAGGCCAGTTGCCTTGTAGAATGCCCCTCATTCCGTGTATGTTGGGCGTTATGGTGCCCTTGAACTGAAGCCTGTGTGCAGTTAGGCCTGGAGGCTCGAATGGGTCTGCGCCCAGCATTTTAGGTGGAACCCTGAGTGATGAGTGTATTTCACATCTCGGTTAGAGGCTGGGCTTGAGGGGCTGCTGGACCTGGGTTGGCAGGTTCCGCTTTCTCGTAGTCAGTAAATCCTGGGAGTGCAGGTGCTCTGTGGGAGCCCAGCCTTTCCACCTGCCTTCCTTCAACTAAAACAAAGAGGCTGCTCCAGCAGCCTGGACTGAACATACTCTCCTGATTTAGAAGAGTTGTTAGCAGGGCGCTCGCCCCGCTCTCAATCTCAGGGTCATGAGTTCAAGCCACACGTTGGGCATGGAGATTGCTGAAAGAAAAATAAGAATGCAGGATCCTTTATAAAATAAATAAATAAATAATATATTTTTAAATATAAAAGAGTTATCAGCAACTCATGACCCTTGATTTGAACTTTGGTGTGTCTCATAGTCTCTCTTCCTGCCCATGAGTCTTTGTCCGCTGGCTGGGGGAGGAGAAGCAGCCCAGCCAGCTAGCGCCACTTCTGCTGAAATCCAGCCCAACCGTGGCCCCCCACCAGGCTGCCCCAGGGGGGACCCAGGTCGGGAAACATTGGGATGTGGGGCAGAGTGGGGGGCGGTGCTCTCTGCAGCGGCAGAGAAACAGCTTCGGGAGGGAGATGTGAGACCAGTGGGGGAGGAGCTGGGCTGGGGTGGGGCACCCCATTTCCTCGTCTGTGGTGTGGGGGGCGACTGCCACCTGTGCCTTGGGGCTGTTGTGAGAGACAGACACACTCGGTGTGGGTACTGAGGAGACGTCCGTCCATGGGCGACCATACTAGCTTCCCTGTCTTGCCTGCCTCACAGGTTAGCATGAGGAGGAGGAGGAGGTAGTATGTGGTGACTGCCCGGTGGGCTGGTGAGGGGGCGCGGCCACCCTCCTGACGCCGCCTCCCTCCCTGCAGGTGTGAATGACAGAGGTGGTGCCGTCCAGCGCCCTCAGCGAGGTCAGCCTACGCCTCCTCTGCCATGATGACATAGACACCGTGAAGCATCTGTGTGGTGACTGGTTCCCCATTGAGTAAGTTGAGCAGCACCCACTGTCCCAGCTGCAGCTCGGTAGGGCGGGGGGTGAGGCTGGGGGGGAAGGGACACACGTAAGCGCCGGTGCTGGAGCCAGAAGACTTGCTATGACAGCCAATGTGGCCTGGAGGTTCCGTGGTGGCCCAGTGTCACCTTCCCTATTGTTGGACCCCAGGCCTCGGGCCCTGGCTACCATCAGCCTCTTTCCACCTCACCGCATCCCTCGTGCAGAGAGTTCCCCAGAAGGCCTTTTCTGAGAGTCTTTAGTTGAAAAGATTTTCAGTGCAGTGCTATTGGTAATTCAGAAAATTGAGAAGCAACTTAAGTATCCTAACAGTGAGGACTTGGTTCCATACGTTGGGGTATGTGCCTGCAAGGGCTTGTTATTCAGCCAGGGGGGTAAAAATCTGTTGAAGAGCTGTATTTGTTGATAAGGATTTTTTTTAAGATTTTATTCATTTATTTGAGAGAGAGAATGAGAGATAGAGAGCATGAGAGGGAAGAGGGTCAGAGGGAGAAGCAGACTCCCTGCTGAGCAGGGAGCCGGATGTGGAACTCGATCCGGTGACTCCAGGATCATGACCTGAGCTGAAGGCAGTCGCTTAACCAACTGAGCCACCCAGGCGCCCAGGATTTTTTTTTTTAAAGATTTTTTTACTTATTGAGAGAAAGAATGAGAGAGAGAGAGCACATGAGAGGGGGGAGGGTCAGAGGGAGAAGCAGACTCCCTGCCGAGCAGGGAGCCCAATGCGGGACTCAATCCCGGGACTCCAGGATCATGACCTGAGCCAAAGGCAGTCGCTTAACCAACTGAGCCACCCAGGCGCCCGATAAGGATTTTTTTTAATGAGATAATAAATGGGAAAAGTAGACTAGAAAACAGTGTGTATCCCAGGCCTGCTTTTATTTATTTATTTATTTATTTTTAAGATTTTATTTGTTTACTTGACAGCAGGAGAGCACAAGCAGAGGGAGAGGGAGAAGCAGGCTCCCTACTGAGCAGGGAGCCCGATGCGGGGCCTGATCCCAGGACCCTTGGAACAAGACCCAAGCCAAAGGCAATCGCCTAATCGACTGAGCCACCCAGGCACCCCTCAATCCTGCTTTTTTTTTTTTTTTTAAAGATTTTATTTATTTATTTGACAGAGAGAGACACAGTGAGAGAGGGAACACAAGCAGGGGGAGTGGGAGAGGGAGAAGCAGGCTTCCCGCCGAGCAGGGAGCTTGATGCGGGGCTCGATCCCAGGACCGGGATCATGACCTGAGCCAAAGGTAGACGCTCAACCAGCTGAGCCACCCAGGCACCCCTCAATCCTGCATTTATTTAAAAACATGTACAAGAGGGGCGCCTGGGTGGCTCAGTTGATTAGGCGATTGCCTTTTAAGCGTCTGCCTTCAGCTCAGTTCATGATCCCAGGGTCCTGGGATCGAGCACTGCATCAAGCTTCTTGCTCTGCGGGAAGCCTGCTTCTCCCTCTCCCACTCCCCCTGCTTGTGTTCCCTCTCTCGCTGTCTCTTTCTCTGTCAAAAAATAAATAAAATCTTTAAAATAAATAAATAAAAACATGTACAAGATAAAAGCTTATGAGGTTATATTCCGTGTAGCAGGGTGTTTTTAGTAGTTTGAGGTGGGCAGATTATTAGCAGCTACAGTTTTGTCTGTTTTGCTTCTGTAATAGGCACATACAGTTTTTGTAGTGGGAAAAATAGTTGCAGGCTTTTTTTTTTTTAAGATTTTATTTATTTATTTGACAGAGAGACACAGCAAGAGAGGGAACACAAGCAGGGGGAGTGGGAGAGGGAGAAGCAGGCTTCCCGCCAAGCGGGGAGCCCGATGCTGGGCTTGATCCCAGGATCCCGGGATCATGACCTGAGCCGAAGGCAGACGCCTAACGACTGAGCCACCCAGGCGCCCCAGACACAGGCTTTTTGTTTTACAAACTGGCAGTACAAGATAAAGAAGTACTGGGGTGTAATGAACCACATGCCAACTAGAGTGAACACTGTTGGATATGTTATATGTAGGAAGCTGTTCATACAGTAAATCCTGAGTTCTCATCACAAGAATTTATTATTAAAAAAAAAAATTCGTAAAAATGAACTAGATCCCGCCAAGCCTCGTATTTCCATGAGTCCTGACCTCAGACTAGTGGTTTAATCTGTTGCAGGCCGGGAGGGAGGAGACGGGCCAGCCTCACGGCTCTGGTGGGATGTGCCTCAGCCTCCTGGGGATGTGGGCTAGTGGCGGTTTTATGGGCCATAGAAGGGCCGTGCTTCCGCCAGCAGTCCCGCTGCCACCGCAAAGTAGCCCAGTATGTGCTCGGATAAGACCCAGCTGAGGGCGCCTGCGCCCAGTAGAGCCCCGTGGGGCCGTAGCTTCTGCCTCCTGAGGCGCCCAGCCTTCCTGCCTCTCGTCACAGCTTCCTGCGCCCGAGGCCTCAGGTTCCGAAGACGGTGGAGTGAACTGCAGTCCCATTGGCTGTGTGGTGGCAGCTCCATGTCCTGGTTGCCATGCCAGCCGATCCCTCTGGGGTAGTGTGACGAGGACCAGGGAGGAGTACAGGTGATGTTCAGGCCCTGTAGAACCTTCTGGTGAATGGTCAGTGGCCGCTGTAGAGTAGAGCCGAGTAGAGGACCTGTCTGCTATGTCACCGAGAGGGTATGGTCCCCTCCCCCAGCTCTTGGTCTCAACAAAGGCATCTCAGGCTAACCTATTATGTCTACCCCAAGCTAAAAAACAAGCCCACACGCCCCTAGGCCCCGAGTGCCCCTGCCCTCCTGACCATGTCTCCTGGCTGTGGTGAGTCTGCCTTTCGTTACTGTCCTGGGGCTTTGCACTAAATGTTCTCTTCCTGCTCCCCTGAGTGAGGGGTCTTGGTAAATAGCCCCTAGCAACCCTAGCCACACCCTGCCCTCGAAACCTTGTCCCCATCCCTGCCCAGGGAGGTGCAGTGAACTCAAATGCCACTCAGCTGTGAACTTGGCTCTCCCCACACCCCCAGTCTTCAGAAGGACTCACAGAATTCTCGGAAATCACCCAGGTCTATGGGCTATCAAGGACCATCAGTCTTAACTCATCCAGCTATCCAGCTGTCCCTCCACATCCTGCTCTTGTCGAGAGAATGTTGTCAGAGGTTTTTTTTTTTTTCTCTCATCTCTCAAAAAATGATAGTAAAATTATTTTTCCCATTAGAAATTCCCAGTCCCGGGGCGCCTGGGTGGCTCAGTCGTTAGGCATCTGCCTTCGGCTCAGGTCATGATCCCAGGGTCCTGGGGATTGAGCCCTGCGTCAGGCTCCCTGCTCTGCAGGAAGCCTGCTTTTCCCTCTCCCACTCCCCCTGCTTGTTTTCCCTCTCTGGCTGTCTCTCTCTCTGTAAATAAATAAAATCTTTAAAAAAAAGTTTTGTATAAAAAAAAAAAAGAAATTCCCAGTCCCGTCTAGGGGTTCCTAAGTGGCTCAGTAAGTAAAGTGTCCAACTCTTTTTTTTTTTTAAGATTTATTTATTTATTTATTTATTTATTTATTTGAGAGAGAGAGAGAGAGAGAGAGAAACAGCATGAGAGGGGAAAGGGTCAGAGGGAGAAGCAGGCTCAATGTGGGACTCGATCCCAGGACTCCGGGATCATGACCTGAGCCGAAGGCAGTCGCTTAACCAACTGAGCCACCCAGGCGCCCGAAGTGTCCAACTCTTGGTTTCAGCTCAAGTCATGATCTCAGGGTCATGAGATCAAGCCCTGCGTTGGGCTTCGCACTAGGAGTCTGCTTGAGTTTCTCCCTCTCCCTCTGCCCCTTCCCCCCCAAAATAAATAAATAAACCTTAAAAAGCCACACATTTTTAAGAAATTCCCAGTCCCATCTAGACAGATTACTGCTTTAAGAAGACCCTTTGGTGTAGGCTGAGTGGTGGACAGACTCCTTATCAACCGTGGAACAGTGGGCAGAGTGTGGTTCCACTGTGAAGCCCCACATTAGTTGAGCTTGACCTTTGGGGGTTCACCTCAGTTTGTTCTCCTCAGGTACCCAGACTCATGGTATCGTGATATCACCTCCAACAAGAAGTTCTTTTCCCTCGCCGCGACCTACAGGGGTGCCATCGTGGGAATGATAGTAGCTGAAATAAAAAGTAGGACCAAGATACACAAGGAAGTAAGTACGTGTGGCAAGGAGTTGGTGGTCCCTGTCGCTGCACGGGCCTGCAAGGGCTTGCAGCCAAATCACACTGCCTTCTCTGTGGCCCTTTCTCCTCGCAGCCCAGACCAATTATGAGACTCATACCTAGTTGGTTTCCTTCTGGGTGTAGGTGATACAGTTAGACACGAATTGAATAAGAGTCCTAGCTGCAGGCTTCATAACGGCTGGCATTTTAAAGTAGGGAGGAGTTAAAAAAAACCCAAAACACAAAGTAGGGGGGAATGTAAATGGTACACTGAAAACCCCCAAAGTTGTCAAGGGCTCTGGGAAGATCAATGATTTGTAGAAACTACTAATGGTGCTGTAGTTGGTTGAAGGACA
This sequence comes from Callorhinus ursinus, assembly GCF_003265705.2. Classification (NCBI taxonomy): domain Eukaryota; kingdom Metazoa; phylum Chordata; class Mammalia; order Carnivora; family Otariidae; genus Callorhinus; species Callorhinus ursinus. The sequence goes on along the minus strand of NW_027397075.1, from coordinate 13,190,617 downwards.
TGCTAGGTTCCAGTTAGGGGTTAGTGAAGATAGAGATATAATTTCTTTTCATCCAGCTTCACAGACCTCTCCGAGATCTATGTTGGAACTCCTAAGAGTCTGTGGCCCCACATCAGCAAGCTCTGCTCTGAGTATAAAATAAAATGTGAGGTCACGGCCACAGACACATTGTTCTGTGTGGTTGTCTTGGGTCAAGATTCTGCCCAGTAATTTTGGTCATCTTCGCAACTGAGTAGTGTTTATCATGTGGGTGTTTACTCCAAGGACAGGAAAAAACCCACTGACAACTGGCAGCAGGTTCTATCTGTTCAGCTTCAGCTTATTTCTTTAAAAGTACAAGAAGGACATCGCCCTTTGAAAGACCCGACCCGCTCAAGTGTTGTACCCATTTTGCTTGTAATTAGATTCTGGCAAAGGTAGTTTCTTTTAAGAGTGACTTTCTGTCCCAGCTCCCTCCTGAGTTTTTTTCTTCCACTTTGTGTTGCATAGTGGTCAGATTCAGGAGCCCCCCAGGCACAGGGCGGCATGGGGCGGAGCTCTGCCTGGCGTGGGCAGCACAGGGCTGTGAGGCCGCTCAGACACCCACTCCCTTTGCTCAGAGACCGCCTGGGGGCAGCGTAGGATCCTTGAGGCAAACCTTTTCAAACTTTGTCTCGTCCTGGGTGTCCAGTACGTGTCCACGTGGCACAGTCACTTCCCCGTTACTGCTCTGCCTTCAACCCTTGTCAGGTCCACCACAGCTCCCCAAGAGGAGCGACATTCCGACAAGAGGAGCAACATTCCGTGTGTGTCCTTAGTTTAGCCATTCGTGCCGCCAGGACCTGCACCCTGTCATTTCCGTGTGGGTGTCTGTGGGACTGACTCTCCATTATCCTTTGCTCTGTCCCCTCCCACCCCAGCCCCACCCCATGTGTCGTGGTCAGGGAGTCGGTAGGTGGGATGTGCCCTGCAGTGGTACCAGGTGCCTCAACCGTTAACTTGCCTTTATGTCTGACTTTTCCTTCAGGACGGAGATATTCTAGCTTCCAACTTCTCTGTTGACACGCAGGTTGCGTACATTTTAAGTCTGGGAGTAGTGAAGGAGTTCAGGAAGCACGGCATCGGTAAGGGGAGCTGAGCTTGTGGGGTTTGGCACATGTGCTCCAGCCACCATGTGCAGTCATTTCCCACGTGCTGATGAGCAGCCCATAAATGTCCCTCGTCCCCCTGGCCTGCAGGGACGTTCAGCCTCCTGCCCCTCCCAGCAGCTCTCCCTGCCCCACCTCCAGTCTGTTGGCCTTCAGCTTGTGCTCTTTGCACCCATCATCAGGTCTCTAGGCAATGGCCTCATTCCCAAGTCTGACTGGATCAGATTCATAACGCTCCCAGATGTCCTGCTCAGGGAATGGGCACCTCTCACCACACCTGCCACCACACATGGCTTATGTTTGGTCACGAGGTGTTCTTGATTAAGAATAGAAAACATAATTGAAAAACAGTCCCAGGGACGCCTGGGTGGCTCAGTCGGTTAAGTGTCTGCCTTCAGCTCAGGTCATGATCCCAAGGTCCTGGGATTGAGTGCCACATCAGGCCCCTTGCTCAGCGGGGAGCCTGCTTCTCCCTCTGCCTGCCGTTCCCCCTGCTTGTGCTCTCTCCCTCTCTCTCTTTCTCTGACAAATAAATAAATAGATTTTTTTTTTAAGATTTTATTTATTTATTTGACAGAGACAGACACAGCGAGAGCAGGAACACAAGCAGGGGGAGTGGGAGAGGGAGAAGCAGGCTTCCCGTGGAGCAGGGAGCCTGATGCAGGGCTCGATCCCAGGACCCTGGGATCATGACCTGAGCTGAAGGCAGACACTTAACGACTGAGCCACCCAGGCGCCCAAATGAATAAAATTTAAAAGAAAAAGAAAAACAGTCCCAGCTGCCATTTATCAGATGCCCGTTGCGTGCAGGTAGCTGTGCCCCAGGCCTATCTCCAAAATCCCCCCACTCTGCCACACAGCCAGCAGGCAGCAGTCTTCCTGCGTGACCCAGGCCTGTCTGTTCTACCTTTTCCTGAGCTACATTTGCTCTTTCTGTTGTGGGAAAGGTTAGTGAGTCTCCACCCCTGGCCCAGCCCCTGCCAGGGAAGTACCTGGCCCCTGTCTGTGGTTCCAGATGCCCGATGGTGTGCAGCAGATGAGCCCCGTCTGGCCATGGGATTTTAGGGGCTCTGACAGGGTGGTTATGGGAGTTCATCTTTGATACAATGGCAGGGAGATCTGTAGAGATGTCTGGCAAGGTCACTTCCTTGTCTGCTTCATGCTCCCTGCCTGCCTGTCCTGCCGTGTGTGACTGTCGCCCTTTCTCCTGCAGGTTCCCTTTTACTTGAGAGTTTAAAGGATCACATATCAACCACTGCCCAGGACCACTGCAAAGCCATCTACCTGCACGTCCTCACCACCAACAACACAGCAATAAACTTCTACGAAAACAGAGACTTTAAGCAACATCACTATCTCCCCTATTACTACTCCATCCGAGGGGTCCTCAAAGATGGCTTCACCTATGTCCTCTACATCAACGGCGGCCACCCTCCCTGGACAATCCTATATCCTTTACTTCTCAGGGGTGAGGGATGTGGCTTCCTAGCCACAAGGGTCACTCGCAGGGTCGGGGCCCATGCACCAGATGGAGCCGTGTTGCCTTCACATGATTCATGAGGCCAAGCTCACGGGACATGTTTTTCCTGACCAGACGGTGTTGTGGGTAGATCTGATTGTACTCATTGTTCCTCAGACTTCAGCTGGCATGAGGTGTGGGTTTTAACCCTCTTGGCCAATGATCCACCCGTCCAACAAATACTGATTGAGAGCCTCCTGTTCCAGGTGCACAGGAGAGACAGCTGTGAACCCAACAGATGGGTCCCCTGCCCTCAGAGGGCCTTATGCCACCTGGGGAGAAGACACACCAGCAGGATGAAAAGAATTGCTCGCCTTTGGGAGTGCTTGGGTTCAGACCTGCCTTTCCTGAGGCCTCAGAGCTGTGTCCCTCCCCTACTCCCTCCTCTTTAACTCTCTCTGGGCTGGAACAGGAGGAAGGGAGGCCAGAAGACCTTCTGATAGATGGTGTGGCACCAGACACTGAGAGTGAGCGAGCTAGGAGTGAACTGAGTGAGGCTAGGATTTAGCCATGTCACGGGAGTAAACAGGAGGCAGAAGCCTGGCCCAAAACTCTGCAGGCCTCCCTGTGAAGATGGGACCCCCCCTCCTTGTCCCAGGGACGGGGCCCTGCCGTTCTAATGACCGAGTATGGGAGTGAACTGGGAACGCTTGCTCTTCCAGCAGACTGGTCACCCTGGTCCCCAGTCCCTGTCCATCAGCTTTGGTCCAGGTGTCCTTGTGCCTGAGGCCTGGCCCAGAAGGTCCTCTTGTACCGCGTGCCACCCTTGATTATTTTGCACAGCGGAGGCCCCTCCCTCTAACAAGGCTTTCCGGCGCTCCATGGAGGCTTGGCAGGCTTTGGGGATCCTTCAGAAATGGTGTGGCATCTGCACGCAGCCCAGCAGATGACGATGTGGGCCCCTGCTGACGGTGCCATCCAGGGGTGTGTGGGCAGGCGAGGCGAGTCAGAGTCTTCCTTAACGGAGCCGCACGGACTACATTCAGCACCTGGGCTCCGCGCTAGCAAACCTGAGCCCCTGCTCCATCCCGCACAGGATCTACCGCCAGGCCCACAGCCTGCTCTGCAGCTTCCTGCCATGGTCCGGCATCTCCACCAAGGGTGGCATTGAGTATAGCCGGACCATGTGACACCAGCCGGGCAGCTGACATCAGGCCCCACCCTTCGGCACCCTGTAGAACCCGCCTTCCTGGCCATCTGACTTCTGTTGTCTGCATAGTTGCTGGTGGCCCCTTGCCTGGCCTGTCGGCCTGCCCCAGCTGCAGGCCCGGTGCTACGTGGGCTCGGAACAGAGCGTCGCAGGGCACACCTGGTCTGACAGGTACGCTGGAGCAGGTTGTTTAGGGAAGAGGGGTGCAGAGCCTGGCGGGATGATGGTACCAGGAAATGAAGCCCATGGCACACTCAGCCATAAAAAGAGAAGGGCCTGAATGGGTACTTGCTGCACTGGGGTGTTGGGAAATAGTAGCAAGAGCTGAGGTAGCCTGACTGACTTTCAGAAACTTCAGGAAGGAAAACAGAGTCCTTGAGCCCTTGGCCAGACTTCTGTCTCTTCACTTCCTGAACTGCATGTTAAAAAAGGATGCATTCACATGGTTCAGAAATGGAGAAGATACCAAAAGATCAAGCCCCGGCCCCAGCCACTCAGCTGCCTTCCTGAGGGACTTCTGATGCTGCTGCGTCGTGGCCGAGTTTCCAGGTCCGCTATAACACCAGCAGCTTGGGGCAGGTGCCTGGTAGACCAGAGCTCTGCTCAGATGCAGCCACTTGTGAGTGCCGTGAGTGCCGCAGGGAGCTGATCTCAGACCTCTGAGCCACGAGGGGTCATGGGGACCGCAAGGCCCACCCCCTGGTGCACGGGCATAGCCCAAAGCAGTTTCGTGTTGGGGGTAACTCACACAGCAGCACTTCATGACCACCTGTGCCTTGATTTGTTCAGGGACTGGGAGGGACTCTGGGCCTGGAGGGCTTGTGCTCCAGGCTAGGTTGTGCAGGCTAGCACAGGACATCTCCCGGGAACCTTCACCCCCGCTCCCCTCTTCTTTCCCGCAGGCTCTTCCAGCCCTCCTTCCTTTTCTGGTAACCTCCGGAAACCGCTGCCTCTGCCTGCGCCCTGGTCCTGCCTCTGGGAGTATGCACCAGCCCCACTGGCCGGCTGGGGTGTGGCGGCATTCACTGTGGTCTGTTTCTTCCTCTACCCCTTCCCCTCCACTGCCCGTTCCTTCTAGCTCCTTCCTCCAAAGCCGGAATGAACTTTTGCTGGAAGGGAGGAACCCAAGTGTTATGGACAGACCTCACCCTAAAGGCAGAGGAGCCTCAGAACAATGAGGGGGTGAAATAAAGGGAATGCCAGATCCTTATCCAAAACCAGCCCACAGAATCCTGGGGTGTGAGGAGAAGCCCCTGCCTCTCCGTGAGGGGCTGTCGCATGGCGGGCAGAGCCCAGAGGCTTTTCACCCCAGCACAGAGCTCTGGGGCTTGGACCCTGACGTGGGAGGTCCAGTCCTCCAGTGGCCTCCTGCTGAGGGCTTCCTGCTGTCCTGGGGAGAATGGAACTGCCCATCAGATGGCAGAGGTTGGCTCAGCTGAGCTGCCCCCGGGAGCTGGGCTGAGGACAGGTGCCAGTGAAGTGTCCGGGGGTTCCCTCCCCACCTCCCCAAGTCCATGAGCTGCAACTCGAAGATGCAGATAGGAGGAAGCTGAGAGTGCTCTTGATGGAGTGGGGCCCTGCCTTTGGGGTGGGGGGCTGTCACGTGCCATGTGGCCCCTCAGTCCCCAGGGGCAGAGACAGGAGAGGCCGTCAGTGCCAGGAAGTGTGCGTGCGAACATCACTTGCTTCTGGCGTCACCCTCACCCCCGTTCCCCAAAGCTGCTTGCTGTCTGCCCTGCCCTCCAGAGTAGAGGGCCGGGCGGCAGAGTCATGCCCGGTGTTGCTGCGGTGTCTTGGAGCCATGGCCACGGCGCGCCAACCTGAGGGCAGGAGGAGAAGGGGGAGCAACTGAGCCGGGGGCCGGAGTGACTGCCATGCTTCCCTCCCTCAGAATTGCCCAGCCTGGGGTCACCTCCACCCTCGGGGGGGGAAAGGTGTTCTCAAGAGGAGGATGAGCCCTGGGCTGGAGGAACACTTTTCCTCCTTCGACTGCCTCCTGACTGGTGGTGCCTCTCGGGGAGAGGTCTGGGTCTCGCTGACCTGTCCCCACCTCTGCACTGACCTTGGCGTCATATTGAGGCCCAGCCTGATGTTCTCTCTCATCTGAATCATCGGTGATTGTGTGATTTTTATTTCTGCCCCGAGGGGTAAGGAAGAGTCTTCTGGAAGGTTTTGCCTTGGACATTCATAATTGAGCTCAGAGGCCTCGCCCTGCCTCTCCCTCCCTGCCCTCAATCACTGCAGTGTCCAGCCTAGTGTTGAACAGATTGTAGTGTTTGTCTCATTACAAATAAACAGACTTTAATTGGTCACATCGTGTCTTTCCAGTGCCGGCCCACCACGCTTTGGGCTCTACCCCTGTGGACTCAGCCCCGGTGGCTGAGGGCAGCCCAGGAACTGCTTGTCCACTGTCAAATTCCAAGGATGGCTTCCAGCTGAAAGGGCTGATTGTTTTTGCGTAATTCAGCAAAGAACGCAGTCGTGGGGAAGAGCTTCTAGAGCTGAGCAGCACGACAAGGCTCTGAGATCGGAAGGTCCTCAGCAGCCGCCTGCTGTTTAGGGGTCTCTGTGCAGCTCTTGGCCTTAGCTGGGGCCCGGTCCTGCACTGTCCTGGCTCAGAAAAGGTTCCACAGGGGACTGAACACCATTGTCAGGTAGGGACTCTGGGCCGCAGCATGGGAGCCTGAGGCAGGGCTCAGGTGTGTCCCAGCCCCTGGCTGGGCCAAGCCGGGGACCAGGTGCTTCCACCAACCTCTCCTTGGAGCTTCTGGCCACTCTGGGGGAACGGGGTCATGTCTGTCACTCCATTGGACAGATGAAGAAAATTGGTTCGGGGACTGCGAGTTACCCCACAGCTGCTCAGCACGTGAATGGTAGCCCAGGCCTGGACCTCTTCGTAGCCCATGTGTGCTGCTCCCTGAGGGTCGGGCATCATCCACACAGCCCTCCCTGGGGAACAGGGCCTAAGGCACCTGCAGAGCTGGGTGTGTGGGAGCCCCTGGGGTGGGGGTGGGAGGTGATGCTCCCATAGGGAGCCCTGAGCAGCGTCCCTGGTGCTGGCAAGTGACACTCAGGTTACTTACGCTGGAACATCTGTCTTCACTGTGCCAATGGGTCAGCTTCAGGAGTAAGTAAGTAGCTAAGTCCTTGGGGCCCTTGCCCAGTTGTGTGGCCGAGTATCAGCTTGCCCCTGGGGGGTGGGGGTTCTGATTGAGCCGTGCCCTGAACGCAGCTGTGCCTTCCCGGCCTGGCCTCCCCACAGCGGGCTTCAAGGACACAGTGTCCCAAGGGCTGAAACTGACCCCTGGTGGCCTGGTGCAGGACCCTGTGGCTATTGAGAGGGTGGGGTTGGGGTACCCCAGGGTGGCCAGTCACATTTCCCGGAGTGTCTGCTTGTCTGGGATGTTCCTTCACATCAGCTGGGGCACTAGGACTGCGGCTTCGCTCTCAGCCTCTTCTGAGTTTTTTTCAAGAAAGTCTTGGGAGGTTAAGAGAGAAACTGTTGAGAAGTCAGCCTAGTGGGTTTTCTTTGGATCCAGCTTGTCTGTTGCAGCAGGTGTCTCTCCAGGGAAGAGCTGGGGCCAAGGGATCTGCTCCAAGAGGGCCCAGAGCTTGGCTGTGACTGTGGCTGTGGCTCCCTCCATGTGGCCTCACCTGAACTGACTTGGTTTCCCATCATGTGGGACTGGCCTCCCCAGCGCACACCCTGGAAGCTGCCAGGCGTCCTTCAGGCCAGAAGTGACACCATGTCACTTCTGCCACATTCTCTTGGTCAAGCAAGACCTTGAGCCAGTCCCAGTTCAAGGTTGGGGAGGGGGACTGCAGGAGCCAGAATACTGGGACGCACGCATTGGAGGCCACCAGAGTGGCCCCTGACCCCAGCCTGAGTATCCCGAGATCTGGACTCTGGAGTAGTCTGCACTCCCTCCTGAGCCTCACGGCTTCATCCAAAAGTGAGGGGATTGGGCCTCTGTCTACTAGGACCAAATACTGTGGCTGCTGGCAAGGTCTCGATTCTGCCCAGTGCCTGGGATGGCCTCCCTAGCTTCTGTCTTAATTCTACCTGGCCTTGGCCTTCTGGGGCAGTAGGTATTGTAGCAGAGGGAGGAGACACCCTTTTTGTCACCCCCCAGTGGCTCATCTGGAGTGGACCCGCTGCGTGGCTATGTCCCTGCCCCAGTCCCAGGTGGAGCATTCAACACCTGCTCTCATCAGTCCGCCTTCTAGGGCTGCTCTCTGGATGCTGCAACTCAGGCTCCCACCACCCAAGGCCACAGCCATACTTGTAACAACCTGAAAACTACCCAGGGACCAAAGTCTCCAGAATCTGCTGTCCCAGGGACCTACAAAATGTCCAGTTGTGAGACCAGGGTACAAGGGGGGGGCGGGGCGGGGGGATTATTCCCCTCCATCTGGAAGGAACCCAGCTGTCCAGGTGTCCATAGTGTCCTTAATCACATGTGATCTGCCAAGAGCCCCTGGTGGGGCCAGCTCAGCCCTAGCCTGACCTGGGCTGCCAGGACTGGAAGTCAGCCACACAGTGAGGGGCATTGCGACAAACCCAGATCATCCCATATTGTCCCCCTTGGGCTGAGGTCTAGTGATATAGAGCAGGGGGTTTCAACCAGAGTGATTCTGCCACCCCCTCCCCCAGGGGACATTGGACACTGTCCGGAGACACTTGGTTGTCACACTGGGAGACATCCTACAATGCACAGGATGGCAGCCATAACAGAAAGATCCAGCCCTGAATGTCAACAGAGTCGAGGTACAGAGGAGTCCAAGCTGAGTGTGCCTGGAGTCCAGGCCAGCTGAAAGAACGGCTGTGTCCATCCTGTGTGAAGGGACAGGGCAGCCAGGGGTCCCCATGGGGCAGTGAACTCAACCAAGGACTGAGTGAGTGGTGGCATGGGGTTCAGGCCAACATTTCCACCCAGGTCGAGAGTTGCTCTCTTCTCTGGTACTCTCTCTACACCTGGCCTGCTTCGTTGGTCCTCTGCTGCCTCGGCCAGAATGCCCTGCCTTGCATTTAGGTCTGTTGAGACATCGTCTATCCAGGAAGACTTCCGGGAGTCCCACCCAGAGGAGAATGTTCACTCCTCAACCAACACTGGGAGTGCCCTGGATCCTCCCTGGCATCAACCTGGAACTTGGCTCTCAACACAGATGGCAGGTGCTCTGAGAGGCTCTTTCTCTGCATTGACCTCACCACAGACAGACCCAGGGACGAGAGGGTGCAGGCCTTGGCTTTTATTGAAATTAGACCTGTGGGCTCCCTGGCCTCTTGGAGCCTAAATCTCCACTCAGCCTGGCCTCCCAGGTACAAGTGGCTGACCTGAGCTGGAGCAGGCTGCAAGGGCTTCTATTTTTTCTGTTCCTCCCGCAGGACTTCCTCCTCCCTCCCCCCTGTTGAGTCTTCTGCCTGAGGCCGGCCCAAGCTCTGGTGCTGGGCAGCTGCCGGGGTGCGTCAGTGTGGGGCGGCTGCTGGTAGGGGCAGAGCCCTTCCTGTCTGCACCTGCCTCCTCCTCCGGAGCCATCCTTTTCCCTCCTGTCCACAGCCGGGACAGCCAGGCTTGGCTCTCAGATCCCTACGGTCTCTCCAGAGCCCCAGAGCGGGTTCTCTTGCACAAGGGACATGTGGACTCCTCTGAGGTCCCCCAGGACCTTTTGGGCCTGAGCCCCAAGACTTTGGAGGGACCAGGCTGGGAGGGGACACCCTTGGCTGGGTCCGCGCTGAAAGTGGAAGCTGAGGAAAGTAGGGAGAGACAAGTCACTCGGAGGGACCCAAGTGGAGGCTGCCAGGCCATCCTATGAACCCACCCCCTAACCCCCGGGACCTGGCATTCTTCAAAATAGAAAGGGAGGGGCAGTTCTCCTGAAAGAGAGCCCATGAGGGAGGGAGGAAGAAGAAGGAAGCAGAGGGTTCAAGCTGGAAGGACCCTTGTCTAACGATCCCCTCATTTTATAAATGGGCACACTGAAGCTGGGGATGGCAGGTGTGATGGTGGGGAGCTGTTCAAGGTCCCTCACCAAGTGCAGAGCTGGGGCAGGAACCCCGGAACCTTGGGAGTGAAGAAGGGCCCATCTCGGTCCATCTGAGTCCCCAGCCAACCCTTCCCTGAGTCGTTCCCTCCTGTCCCCGGCTCTGCCTCACCTGGACCGGTGCTCACCTGTATTTCCCAGGATGTCCCTGGGCACTGGAGCTTCCAGAAGGGCTGAGCAGTGGCTGTTACCTGGGCCCAGAGTCCCCTGTGGAAGGTCTAGGGGCCAGGCCATGCCCTCAGGCTGTGGGAGGCAGCCCCTGGCCACGAGCCGGCCCAACCAGTGGCTCTCACACTGGCCGGCAGCCTGCATATGGCCCGGCAGGTAGAGAGCCAGGCCCCGGAGGTGGCGTAGCCGGAAGTTCTTGGGCTTGCTTCCCTGGGCACGGGGGCACTGCTGCTGCTGGGCCCCCAGCCCCCCCTCGTAGATGTTGGGTGGTGTGTCAGGGTGGCTGGGATGTCCTCGGGCCCAGCTCACTGCATCTGCGGAGGGGAGAGCAGGAGGGTGGAGGTTGGCAGGCCGCAGCAGCCAAGAAGGGAGAACACAGTCACATGCTCTAAGACCAGCTTGTGTGATGGCCTCCACCCGTGGCTTGCTGAGCCTTGGCCTACCTTTCCATCAAATGGGCTCAGTCCCCTGCCTCCTACCAACCCCCACCCAACATATTACTCCTCTTCCCTTTCCCAACCAACAGGGAGGTCTGAGAAGCCTGAGATCATGACACAAAGATCTCTTTCAGGATTTCAAGCCCTTTCTACCACCCCTTTTTGCCCCCTACCCTAGAAAGAGCATTCCGGTGTCAGTATAGGAATTGCACAGTGGGTCCAGGATCACACAGTCCAGGGTCACACAGCCTAGACCAGTGGCCATTCCCCTCTCCCAAGCATGAACGTCCCTGAGGCCACTCTCGTGGCTTTGGGCCCAGGTCAGGATAGGAGGGCATCTCTCCTCCTGCCACTCCTCCCTGCAGCCTGGCACCTTCTCTTATGCGCAGCTCAGAGAACGCACAGACCAAGGCTTCCATGGAGGGCCAGCGTGGTGGGGGAGGAGCGGCTGGGCCTCCTGTGCAGCAGGGCTCTACTCTCCCCTGCCTGGGTCTGCAGGTCTCCCATGGCAACCAGCTCTGTGATGTCAAATGGAAGACTCCCAGCCTTCCTGGACCCCCAAGTTTGGGAGGGGATGATGCCCAGGGCTGGGGCAGGGGGCTAGAGGGCAAGGGAAGGGGATGGAACCCGAGGGGAGGTCGCTTGTGACAGGCCACACGAAACAGACTCAGCTCTTGCAGGCTGGAAAGTCACTCCCTGGGTGACCTCTTGGGGTCTCAGTTTGCTCTTGCATGGGTGGGAAATGAAGCTTTAGGGACACAAGACTTGTGAGATCTGAGCCAGTGCTTTGAGCCTGCTGAGAAGGTGGTTCTGGATGGCTGAGCAAGTCACTTAATTTTTCTAAAATGGCACTGTCCATTGCCCTATAAGTAGATAATGGGGTATGATGTGGGTCGTACCAAGTATAAGGATGTGGAATAACTGGAGCTCCCATGTACTGCTGAGGGGAATGTAAAGTGGTACCACTGCTTTGGGAGACAGTTTCTGCAAAAGTTAAACTTTCACCTCTCCTCATTCACAGATGGCGGGCTCTCATGTAGGGAAAACATTAATTCACATGTAAAAACAAAACCTATTTGAGCTGATAAAAATCAGTAGAGAGAAAAAGGTTCAGCTCATTAGATACAAGACATAAGATCAACACACAAAAATTAATTGTATTTTTATGTACTACCAGAGAACAAAAAAAATAAAACGAGTAAATTTAAGGAGGTACAAAACAACACTGAAAATGACAAAACTTACAGAAATAAATAAAATACTCCCCCCCCCCAAAATTCTTGTTCATGGATTGAGGGCTTAACATTGTTAAGACAGCAACACTCCCCAGAATGATCTACAAATTCAATGAAATCCATATCAGGATCACAATAGCCTTTTAGACAGAAACAGGAAAGCTGATCTTAAAAATCATGTGGGATTACAAGCCAAATAACCAAAAACAATCTTAAAAAAGAAAAAGTTGGAAGATTCCTTTTCCCTGATTACAAAACTTACTATAATGCTACAATAACCAAAACAGTGGGGAAGGGGTGTACGGCTAGACGTCTCAACCAATGTAATAGAAAAGAGAGTCCAGAAATAAAGTCATGCATCTTTGCTCAATTGATTTTCTACAAGGGTACCAAGACCATTAAATAGGGTAAAAATAGTCCCTCCAACAAGTGGTGCTGGGACAACTGGATAGCCACACGCAAAAGAATGAAGTTAGACCCCTACCTCACACCATATACAAACATTAACTCAAAATACAACAAAGGCCTAAATGTAGGAGCTTAAAACTATAAAACTACTTAAAGAAAACATAGGGGTAAATCTTCGTGACCCTGGATTTGGCAGTGGTTTCTTAGATATGGTAACAGAAGCACAAGCAACAAAAAAAAATAGATAAATTGGACCTCATCAAAATTGAAAATTTGTGTGCTATGAAAGACACTATCAAGAAGTGAAAAGACAGCCTAGAGAATGGGAGAAAATATTTGTATATTATATATCTGATAAGTACAATGTCCAGAATATATAAAGAACACCTATGAACTCAACAAAAAGGCAACCCTATTTATTTATTTATTTATTTTAAAGATTTTATTTATTTATTTGACACAGAGAAAGACAGCTAGAGAGGGAACACAAGCAGGGGGAGCGAGAGAGGGAGAAGCAGGCTCCTGGCCGAGCAGGGAGCCAGATGCGGGGCTCGATCCCAGGACCCTGGGATCACGACCTGAGCCAAAGGCAGATGCTTAACGACTGAGCCACCCAGGTGCCCCAAGGCAACCCAATTTAAAAATGAATGAAACACTTGAATAAACATTTCACCAAAAAAGATACACAAATGGTTAACAAGCACATGAAATGATGTTCAACATCGTAGTCATTAGGGAAATACAAATTTAAACCACAGTGAGATACTACTTCACTCCCACAGGATGGCTATTAAAAAAAGGAAAATGACAAGTATTGATGAAGATGTGGAGAAATTGGAACTCTTGGACATTACTGGTGGGGATGTAAAATGGTGCAGCCACTGTGGAGAACAGTCTGGCAGTTCCCAATTAGTTAAACGCAGAATTACCTACCATATGACACAGTAATTTCACTCCCACCTATATCCCAAAGAATTGAGAACAGGTATTTTTTTTTTTAAGATTTTATTTATTTATTAGAGAGAGAGCACATGCAGGGGAGTGGCAGGCAGAGGGAGGGGACAAGCAGACTCCCCGCTGAGCAGGGAGCCTGACATGGGGCTCGATCCCAGGACCCCCAGGATCATGACCCGAGCCGAAGGCCGACAGCCAACTGACTGAGCGAGGTGCCCCAGTATGATTCCATTTATATAAAACTCTAGAAATATGCAAATCTACAGTGACAGAAAGCAGAGCAATGGTCCCCTGGAGTAGGAGGAGTGGGGCACAAAAAAAACCAGGGGTGAAGATTTGTTCTCTGTCTTGATTGTAGCTTCTTGCATGTGTATACTTATCAAAACATTAAATTGCACGCTTTTTTTTTTTTTAAAGATTTTATTTATTCACTTGCGAGAGAGACAGAGAGAGAACAAGCAGGGGGAGAGGTAGAGGGAGAGGGAGAAGCAGACTCCCCGCCGAGCAAGGAGCCCAATGCGGGACTTGATCCCAGGACCCCGGGATCATGACCTGAGCCGAAGGCAGACGCCCAACCATCTGAGCCATCCAGGCGCCCTAAATTGCACGCTTTAAATATGTGCATTTTTCATATGTCAATAAAACTATTAAAAAATTAAGATCCGGGGCGCCCAGCTGGCTCAGTCAGGAGAGCATGCGGCTCTTGATCTCAGGGTTGTGAGTTCCAGCACCATGCTGGGTGCAGAGATTACTTTAATTAATTAATTAATTAATTAACTTAAAAAATTAAAAACCAAGGGAGGGGTGCCTGGGTGGCTCAGACGGTTAAGCAGCTGCCTTCGGCTCAGGTCGTGATCCCAGGGTCCTGGGATAGAGCCCCACATCGGGCTCCCTGCTCGGCGGAGAGCCTGCTTCTCCCTCTCCCTCTGTCTGCCGCTCTGGCTACTTGTGCTCTCTCTCTCTCTCTGTTAAATAAATAAAAATCTTGGAAAAAAAAAAAAAAAAACAAGGGAGGAGGCTCTGACTCCCTTCCAAGTGCTTCGTTTGTGCTCTTCCAACTATAGTGGATGCTGAGTACAGTTAATGAGGGAGCAGAAGGCAAGCTGAGGATAAAACACAAGCTGACACCCCTCAAACCTACCCCTCTGAATCTCACCCCACCAACCTCACCTATATTCCAAAACTACATCACAGTACAGGATCAGCGGACTGCTACCCTTTAGGGACAGTGTTCAGAGTTTGCTCTAACTTAAAGCAGAACTGGTGGGCTTTCCAGTGGCCTATTGTGAGCACGCAAGTCTGGAGCTAACCAGCACCTGGCCTACAGCCAGCCCGGAAGTGGGCATCACAGCCAGCACCGGGCATGGGGGTGGCGTGGGAGGGCAGGAAACAGACTGCATGGCCTTTCCTCAAAGACCTTTCACCAAAGCGAGGTGACTTCATTCATTCATTCGGCCAGTCAGGTATTAAATACGTTCTGAGGACCTACGGAGCGCCAAATACTATTATGGACTTGGGGAGAGTCCAGAGTAGGGCAGAATAGGTATCTGCTTTCATGGAGCCTACCTGTCCAGACCAGAGAGACAGAAAACAAGCGTTTGCTTGTTTCCAGATCACACTGTGAAGAAAATAAAACAGGGTAATGTGACAGGCAGGGGCTGGGAAGTATCTGCTTTGGTGTAGGCAGTCCAGAGGCCTCTTCACAAAGATCTGAAGAAGCTGGGAAGAGCACTGCAGGCCAAGGGAACTGCGTGTGCAAAGGCCTGAGGCAGGAAGATGGTGGGCATGTTTAAGGGAAAGCAAGCCACAGCAGATGGAGGAAAGAGAGTAAGAAAAACAGACACAGCTAAGGGGTATGAGTTTTATTTGAACTGCAATGGGAAGCCATTGAATAGTTTTGCTTTTTTAAGGCTTTTTTTGTTTTTAGTCATTGAGATACAATTTCAGATATGGTAAAATTGAGGGGTTTTTTAATGCCTAGTTCTATGTTTTGAGAAACACCTACCGTCATGTAGTTAGCACCGTGATCAAGTTATAGAACAGTTCCATCACCCCAAAAAATTCTTCTGCACCTAACTCCTCCTGGCAACCACTGATTTGTTTTTTGTCTTTATATTCTCATCGTATCCAGATTGTCGTATGAATGGAATCATACAGGACATATGGCTTCTTACACTTAGCATAATGCTTTGGCCTTTCATCATTGTTCTGTATATCAGCAGTTTGTTTCTTTTTTATTGCTGAGTGGTAATCCATTATATGGATATACCACAATTTCCTTATGCATTCATAAATTGAGGGCCACTTGAATGGTTTCAAGTTTTGGGAGATTATGAATAAAGCTGCTCTTTGTGTACGGGCTTTTGTGTGAAACCAAGTTTTTGTTTCTCTTGGGCAAATACTTAGGAGTGGGACTGCTGAGCCATATGTAAAATGTATATTGAATTTTATAAAAAATTACCAGTTTTCAAAGGGGCTACACTGTTTTACTTTCTCACCAATGACGTACAAAAGTTCAAGTTGCTCCACATCCTTTCAAACCCTTGGCACTGTAAGGGTCTTTGTTGTTGTTTGTTGCTTTAACCATTTCAGTAACTGCCTAGTGATACCTCATTGTGTTTAATATGCATTTCCCTAATGATGAATAATCTTGAGCATCTTTTCATTTGCTTATTAGTTGCCATATATCTTCTTCTGTGAAGTATCTTAATTTTTTGTCTACTTTCTAATTAGATTGTTTTATTGAGTTTTGAGAGTTCATTATGTATTCTGGATACAAGTCTTCCTATCAAATGTGTTTTGTGAATATTTTCTTCTAGATAGTGGGCTATCTTTTCATTTTCTTAAAAGTGTCTTGAAGAACAGTTTTAAATTTTGTTGAAGTGCAATTTATAAAAAAAACATTTATTTTTTTATTAAGATTTTATTTATTCGGGGGGCGCCTTGGTGGCTCCGTTGGTTGAGTGACTGCCTTCTGCTCAGGTCATGATCCTGGAGTCCGGGGATCGAGTCCCGCATCGGGCTCCCTGCTCAGCGGGGAGTCTGCTTCTCCCTCTGACCCTCTCCCCTCTTGTGCTCTCTCTCTCTCAAATAAATCTTTAAAAGGGTGCCTGGGTGGCTCAGTCGTTAAGCGTCTGCCTTTGGCTCAGGTCATGGTCCTGGGGTGCTGGGGTCTTGGGGTCCTGGGATCTATCCCCGCATGGGGTTCCCTGCTCCGCAGGAGGCCTGCTTCTCCCTCTCCCACTCCCCCTGCTTGTGTTTCCTCTCTCGCTGTGCCTCTCTCTGTCAAATGAATAAATAAAATCTTTTAAAAAAATAAATCTTTTAAAAAAAGATTTTATTTATTTGATAGAAAGAGTGGAGAGGAGAGGGAGAAAGAGACTCCACCCCCCCCAACCCCGGCTGAGTAGGGAGCACAACGTGAGGCTCCATCCCAGGACCCTGTTATCATGTTATCATGAGCCCAAGGCAGAAGCCCTAACCCCCCCCCTCCCTTTTTTTTAAAGGATCATACCTCTGGTGTATTTAGGAAATCTTGCTTAACACAGTCACAGAATATTTCTCCTAAGCTTTCTTCTAGAAAACTTCTACAGCTTTTTAAGTTTTACATTTAGGAAAGGGCAGAGATTCATTTATTTGCATATGGATTTCCAATTGTCCCAAAACCATTTGTTGAAAGACTTCTTTCTCCACTGAAGAGCAATGCCACCCTTGTCACACTGACCAGCTGCGTGTGGCTCTAGCTCAGGATCTCTTTGAGGTCCCAGCGTTTTTGTGTGTCCCTTCGCCAAGGGAGGGGGGAGGGCGGCCGGCGGGTGGCAGTCCCTCCTCTGGGCCCGCCCTTCCGGGTCGCCACACTTCTTTCCCCTCCCCAGCCCTTCTCGGTCGCCAGCCTCCCACCGTGGCTGCGGGACAGGGAAGACTCCCAGGCGAGCCCCCAGCTGAGCAGGCCACGTCTCGCGCGCAGCTCTCCCGCAGCCACGCCGTCCTTCCGCGGGCTCACGACCACGTCCCCGCCCCAAGAGCCTCGGTTGCCAAGACAATCGCCGGCGAACGAGGACCCGGGCCGGTTTCCGGCCCGTTGTGAAGCCCGAGCGAGCTGCGCATGCGCAGTCGCCGCCGGGTGGTCTGTCGCCGCCGCGCGGCTGGCCTGGGTCTTCTCTTCCCACGTCCCCGGCCTCGCCTTTTCATCCCTTTGCCGTTTCTCGAGGGTCTCGGTCGCCCGCGAAACCAGCGAGTTTACCCATGCTAGGGAGAAATGTGCTTGGCACAGGACCCAGGAGGGAGACCCGGCTTCGTAACATTATCGTACATTCTAGGGAGTTGAGGAATAAATGAGAAGCAGTACGTAGAGCGCCTAGCACAGCGTCAGGCACATAGTAGGTGCTCACAATGTGTCCGCCAGGGCCAGATGTTGTTTGCAAAGTGTGTTAAGAGGACCCAGATGCCGCGCAGCTCGCAGTCCCTTGCCGCGGTCAGGTTTCTTTGGCGTCCCCGAGACACCCCCTGCGCCTCGCCCCTGCGCATGCGCACACGCGCGCCCGGGCTGCTTCGCCTCCGGTCCTGTTTGGCCCACGCCGCGCGCCGTCGCGGGCTCTGTGCGTTGCCATAGAGACCCATGAGCGCTGAGGGGCGAGCGGCCCAGGCGCTGGGCTGCCGGGGACCAAGAGCACGATGTCTTTCCGCGACCTCCGCAGTAAGGCCGCCCTGCCCGCTGTCCTCTGCGGGTTCGCGGCCCGAGTGCCCCCGCACGGGCCTGTGCGGCTCCGGGGCGTCCCTGGCCGCTACCGCCCCCCAGGCCGAGCGCCCCCGCCCCTTGTCAGCCCTCCGACCTGGCGGGAGGTGCTGTGTGTGTCCCTGGTCTCGTGGGTTTAGGCGGATGAGGAGCCGAAGTGTTAATTTTGTCTAATTTTAGACGACTTGTATGGCCACATGGGGCTGCATGCTACCGGGTTGGAAAACGCTGAGACCGCTTTTGAGTTGGGTTAGGTGAAGAGCTCAGAAAAACGAACAAAACGGAGGAGGGGACTAGTGAATGACAATTGCGGGTGGCATTTTTTGAGTTCTTACGATCTGCCGGGGAGTTCCTGTTGTATGCGTGTGCATCGTTTCATTGACTCCTCTGAACCACTGTGTGTGTATTCAGAGAGCGGGAACCGGGCAGGGAGGTTAGGGAACTCGGCCCAAGGACACAGGCGGGGGGAGCTGGCGCGGGAATTTGAATTCGGTTTATCTGACTTCCAAAGCCTCATCCTTCCTAAAGGGACTGTCGAGGAGAAGGGAACCCAAGGGCCTTTGCTAGGAGAGTGGGGAGTGGAATGGAGATAAGCGAATTAGTTCCTACTCCTTTGGGGGCACCTGTTAACACACCAGGCGTTTTATATTCAGTATCTGATGTTCGTCCTCACGTGTACAGTGAGGTCGGTAGTGCGATCCTTACATGAAATACTTGGAGGCACAGAGAGGTCAAGTGGCTTACTTTAAGTCACGCAGCTAGAACTGAGTGGAAAGCACGATTGGAGCCGTGGGGCTGAGTCAAAATTCTTTGTTTTTTATGTGCCGTCATTTTCTGAATCTGAAGCTGTTTGACTAACTGGCTCCA
The DNA here is from genome assembly GCF_003265705.2 of Callorhinus ursinus. Lineage (NCBI taxonomy): Eukaryota > Metazoa > Chordata > Mammalia > Carnivora > Otariidae > Callorhinus > Callorhinus ursinus. The sequence continues at coordinate 13,171,975 of NW_027397075.1, read as the reverse complement.
CCTGCATAGGTGTAGCAGGTGATTGCCAATTTGGTGTGATCTGGAGCGCGATCTTTACTGCCAGTTTTCTAACGAATTGCTGGATGTTGCACCATTAACGATTACTCCTTTCAGTTAGTAATCGCTCTTTTTCTACCATGTAAATATAAGGGACACACTATATAGTAACACCATAGTGTGAATTATGCTCTTTGGGATTTGAGGGTTTGTGGCAACTGTGTGTTGTAGAGACAGGTTTCTCCTCCTTGGCAGGCCGAGGCCAGCGTTCTGCTAAAAGGAAGGTGTAAGAAAGGGATTTCTGAATGTTTTGACCCTATATGAATACCATACATTTGTGCAGTTTATGATAGGCATTGTAGTCAAATGGTCCCCATTTTGCAGATTTAACAGAACTTGACTACTACTTAATGGGAAGAAGTATTGAGGCAATGCCTGGCTGTGTGCTGGGAAGAATTCTTTTTATTGATCATCATTCGTTTTATTGATCATCATTCTGTTCACATTTCCCAGAAAACAGTGACAAGGGCCCTCTGTGCCCTTGCTCTTTCCTTTGCTCGTACCTTCTATTGCCTGGTGAGATCTAACCTAAGCTCCGGTGCCCAGGTAGCTTTTTTGTGAATGTTGTTGAGATATTTGGAACCTTCAGGAAGAGCAAGGACAGGCATTACATACAGCCAGAAGCGCACCAAACGTAGATCTTGGCATGTTGTGGCAACGCAAAAAACGTTTGTTGTGTTCATTTTCTCATTTTGCTTAAAGCGTAGTGACCACTACCTCTGGTTTAGTATTAGTATTATTGTTTCTTGTTCTGATTTATAAAAAATGTAAATATTGCTGTATAGTTCAACCAGTCTCTTTAAGATTTCTTTAAATACAATGCAGTTGGGACACCTGCGTGGCTCAGTTGGTTAAGGTTTGCCTTTGGCTCTTGTCGTGATCCCAGGGTCCTGGGAATGAGCCCCGCATTGGATTCCCTGCTCAGTGGGGGGTCTGCTTCTCCCTCTCCCTCTGCCCCTCACTCTCTGTCTCTCAAATAAATAAATAAAATCTTAAAAAAAAAGATTAAAAAGCCAACTCCAGAATGACTCAGAGAGGTGAACTTCGCCCTACCACTATAACCCCTAAACATAACCACTGTTAACATTTAACATATTTTTTAAATATTTATTTATTTGAGAAAGATAAAGCACGCACGTGCACTTGTACATGAGCAGGGTGGCTGGGCAGAGAGAGGGAGACAAGCAGACTCCCCGCTAAGTGTGGAGCCCATGCAGGGCTCGATCTCTTCACCCTGAGATTGTGACCTGAGCCAAAATCAAGAGTCCAGCGCTCAACTTACTGAGCCACCCAGGTGCCCCAACATATTTTTTCTTTATGACATTTTATAAAACCAGGTATTTCTCATTTTGAGTGGTAAAGAGAAAGATATCCAAGAGAGAAATGACATATCAAAGAGAGAAATTCTATTCACAGCCAATCCCTAAACCCTATTATAATATACAGCTTCCACTTTTTCCTCACATTGAACTTAAATGTTTTTCAGGAAGCAGATTATGTATTTTAACTTTCATGTCCTTTTTACTTTCTCTCTTAGAGACTTGATAAATAGTCCCTGAAACTGTCAGTACGTTGGGAATAAAAAGGGAAATCAAGGAAAGTATCTAAGTAAATAAGTAGTTGCTCTTTGATGGGGAACTGACTGAACTGTATTTTACCTCTGGACAGATTTTACAGAGATGATGAGAGCCTTGGGATACCCTCGCCATATCTCTATGGAAAACTTCCGTACACCAAATTTTGGACTTGTGTCTGAAGTGCTGCTTTGGCTTGTGAGACGGTTAGAAATGTACTTTATTAAGATCTAAGAATGAGCGCTTTATTTTATTCAATAGCCACCTATTGAAACGATATCGTGATGAAGCGAAGAATTCAATAAATTTTGAGTTTGACAGACTTAGTTGTAACCTGTTAAAAATCAGTTGAGTATGAAGAACACTGTGGAGAGGAAATATACCAGGCGATGGTAAAAGGAGATTTCTCAGTTAGAAGCTGACACTGGGCACTGGTCCAAGCTCCTCTTCATGCTCTCACTTTGATCAGGGAGTGACAGGGATCTGTCCACACGCTCTAATGACTATACTGAAGTAGAAATCATTTAGATTGAGATTTCAGTTCGTGTGAAAAACCTGGTATGATTCAGGGTTGGCGAACTTTTTTGAGATCATAAATATTATAGGTGTTGCAGGCTACATAAGATCTTTGTTGCATATTCTTCCATGTGTTTTGTTTGTGATAATCCTTTAAAAATGTAAAAACTCTTCTTAGCATTCAGTCTGTACAGAAAGAGACCAAGGGCTGCAGTCCGCTGACCCCTGGTGGGTCATCAGTAACTCGAAGAACTCCAATAACGCTGCTGCTTCTCAAGCTAACTAGTTAGCCCTGGGTCAAGGGCTGTCAGCTAGAGTAATAGTTCTATTTTAATTAAACTTTGAGGTCTGAGATTTGATTTTGTAAGCTGAGCCCCAAATTTGATTTTTGAAATCACTTAAATCTATTCTTAGGTGAGGATTCACTCCCTTGGGTGCATTTTATGCTGCTTTTGAAGTCTCTCTTAATCTTACTACCTTAGCCGGGACTCAGAGAGCTTGCTGTTACAGATCCTCTCAGCTGCCTACTTTCTCTTTTGTGAACTTTGTACTTAATTAACTTGTCTTCTCTCTTCCTCTGAAAGATATGAACCTCAGACCGACATCCCTTCCGATGTTGAGACTGAACAAGACCGAGTTTTCTTCATTAAGGCAATTGCCCAGTTTCTGGTTAGTTGACATTTATTTGCTGGAATTTTGATATTAAGTACATTACAGATGAGTCCCAGCTGGGGCTGCTTTCACGGTGTCTAAGCCCATCTGGTCACCAGGTTCCTGTGGAGGCATTTCGGCAGCACAGGTTTTTCGGTTTTTGTTTTTAATTCATTATTTTTTAAGAATTCTATTTAGTTTAGAATAGGTAATATACATCATGGTTCAAAGTTTTTTCTTAATTAAGAAGCAGTATAGAGTAAAATGACTTTCTGTCGTGTCTGCCGTTGACCCAGTTCATCCCCATTTCCATCCTCCAGGGTTTTTTACACATAGATAAGCAAACACAGTATACCTTCTGTCCCCTTCCTTTTGCACAAATGGTGGCGTACGGTACACCACTGCTTAGAATCTTGCTTTCTTCACTTAATGGTACGTTTTGGAGAACTTTCCAAATACATATCCAGTTTCTTCATTCTGTCTTATACCTGAGTAGTATTGCTTTCATGAGTATACCATGATTTATGTAATTTATATATAGATAGGCGTTTAGATTGTAACTTTTGCTCTTTGAAGCTATGCTGTAGTGAATAACCTGTACGTATCACTTTGTGACTGTATCCCTAGGGTAAGTTCTTAGGATTGGAATTGCTGTGTCAAAGATGGGTGGATTTCGAATTTTATTGTCATTTACCAAATAGCTCTCCGTCAAGATTATATAAGTTTAGACACCCACTTGCAGCACTTGAGTCACTTGGAAGTTTGACTCAATACAATCAGGTTATTGCAAATTACTTACATGGGATTTGATTTAGATTTTACGTGGAAAAGACCTTACACTATTTTTTTTTTTTTGGTCTGAAAATAGGCCACCAAGGCACATATAAAACTCAATACTAAGAAGCTTTATCAGGCAGATGGGTATGCAGTGAAAGAGCTTTTGAAGATCACCTCTGTCCTTTATAATGCCATGAAGACCAAAGGGATGGAGGGCTCTAAGATAGGAGAGGAGGACATCAGCAAATTCAAGTTTGATCTTGGCTCAAAGGTAAGGGCAATGAAAGGCTCCCAGTGTGGGACAGTATGTGTATTTCTTAAACTCTGAAAGGGAACATGTCTCATACTCATGTCATCGCTTCTTTCCTTACTCCTTGACTGAGAGCAGTTTGTCAGTTCTGTGCTCATTAGCATTTGGATACAAAAAGAAGTCACAGTAAATTAATCCAACTACTTACCAAAAGCCTACTATATTCCAGGCTCAGTTCAGATGCTGGGGATACAGACGTGAACAGCAAGGACAGAAATCCTCTGTTCCTATGGCTCAGTGGGGGAGTCGGACTAAACCACAAAGCAGAAAGAATGTCAGGTCAGGTGGTCAGGGTGTGGGGGATGGTAAAGCAGGGCTGGGGCAGGTATCTTCAGCAGGGAGATGGGATGGGTGACATCTTCAGCAGAGATCTGAAGGAGGGAAGGAGCAAGCCGTGCAGTGGAAGGGGAAAGGTAATCCTTGACAAAAGTGTGCTTAGTGTGTTTGAGGAAACGGGGCATTTGAGGAGAGCATGAGAACTCGGAGGGGTCGGTGACAGACCCCGCCCTGTGGTGCCTGCACAACCACTGTAAAGAGGTTGATTTTGAGATGGAAAATCATTGTGTTTTGAGCAGAGAAGTACATGATTTGAAACTTCATATTAAAAGGATCCCTCTGGCTGCTGGGTTGAGATCAGACTGAAGGGGGAGTGAGGGTGTAAGCAGACCTGTTAGAAAGCAAGAGATGACAGTGACTTTGAACAGAGTGGTTGGTGATGTCAGGAGCTCAGCTGAGCTGGGAGAGAGCCGAGCTGCCACGCATCAGAGGACTTGATGAAAGCAGCAAGCCAAAAATGAAAGTTAAGTCTTTAATCACTTACTGTGATGGTTTGGTCAAGGGGTTAAAAGCAGAGGAAGCGTCACCTCTCCCTCCCGCCACGCTGTTCCTTTTTCTCCCAGGAGATGGCACACCCTTCAAGGGGTTGTCTCCCAAGGGAGCTCTGAACAAAAGGCTCCGGCAGTTTTATGTACTCTGAGGTGGGAGAGGACTAGGAGTGGAAGAGTGTCCTCAGGTTTTCTCCCCAGCTCCCCCACAAGGAGGCCGCGGCAGGGGTGCTGAAGAGGACCTCAGCCCGCCATGAAGAGACCTGGGAGTGAAAGGCCCCGAGTCCTTGACTGCCAGGCCCTTCAGAGCCTGCAGTGTCTTGCTGAGCTTGGGCTCAGGTCACCCCCATCAGGCCTGCAGGGGAAAGCCTTTGTGATCACCTGTGGTCAGGCCGGGGAAATCACACCTAGGTTTTTAACCAGGAGCCAGACTCCTCAGTGGAAAGAAGTGGCCAGGGGTTAGAACCTAATTTGAATGTGGATCTTGTGGGGTGGGATGTGGGTTGAGAGAAAACGGACCATGCAAAGAAGATCCTACAGCCACACTGTCTACTAGAACTTTCTGTGATGATGGGTGTGTTCTCTATGCCATACTTTAGCAGCCACTAGCCACATGTAGCTAGCACCACTGAATAATTTTATTTAAATTTTATTTAAATTTAAATAATTTATACTGTATGGTGACTGACATAACGTAATAAAATAAAATAAATTTAAATAATTTAACATTGAAATGGCTACGTGTGGCAAGTCCACACTGTTTTAGCCACCATAGCTCTGAAGTTTTTGGTCTGAGCACCTGCAGGGGTGAAGTTGCCTTTACTGAAATGGAGGGGAGTGTGAGAGGAGCGGGCCTAGTGGGAAAGGTGGAGTGTTTGGGTTGGAACACGTTCAGTATGAGGTGTCTGGCCTCGGGTTATAGCAGGTGTTACAGCCAGGAGCTTAGGAGGGAGTGTGAGTGGAGAAGAGTTTAGGCAACTGAACTCTGATGGCTCCAGGGCTGGGAAGCAGGGGAGATGATGAGACTCCTGCAAAGGAAATGGGACGTTTGATGCTATGAGGTGGTTTCGGGAGCGGGGAGCTGGAGCTGGAGGGAGCAGAACCCTGGAGGACTAAGGGAAGGGGAAGAAAGTCAGCAGCTGTGAATGCAGAGGGAGACGTGCTGCTGCTGGTTTGGGAATAAAAGCAAGGTGGGAATTGGAGAGAGGAAGAGTGAACAGAGCAAGGAAATGTTTGGGTTCTCTGGAGAAGTTACCATATGCAAGGAAGTGGGGGTGACCTATGCATTCTAAGGAAGAAGCTCGTGCTGCACGCTAGAGGCCGCTGTCTTCGCAGCAGCTGCCACCCTTGGGGGAGCCAGGTACTGCCGTGGGGCTGTGTGCTGGTTAACTCGTGGGAGCCACAGCAGCCCTGTGCCGTGCCGTCCAGAGGCGGAGAGCCAGGGGGCAGCAGGATTCTGCAGTAGGACATGTGTCTGTCAGGTTCCCCTCTGGTCGCCCTGCTACTGTCGGGGTCCCCTGATGTGACCTCGTCCAAACAGGAAGAATGTCACTTTCACCCTCCTACAGTTTCTGGTTAAAGATTACATTTGACTTGAGATTTGGATTTTTAGAGAGACCCAGATGTCCTGGGAGCACTCCTCCACAGGATGTAAATACGTGTCTTATGGAAAACGTGTTCAGTTGTCCGGTATCCTGATGGGAGGCAGGAATTGATATTAACAAAGTGTTTCTTTTTTATTTTTTTTAAAGATTTTATTTATTTGAGAGAGAGCGAGCGCGTGCGCACGAGCAGTGGGGAGGGGCAGAGGGAGGGGGAGAAGCAGACTCCCCTCTGAGCAGGGAGCCCGACGACGGGCTTGATCCCAGGACCCTATTGTGACCTGACCTGAAGGCAGACGCTTGACCGACTGAGCCACCCAGGCGCCCCAAACTGGTTGTTTCTGAATGTCTATTAAAAAGCTGTCACTGGGGGTGCCTGGGTGGCTCAGTCATTCAGCGTCTGCCTTCGGCTCAGGTCATAATCCCAGGGTCCTGGGATCGAGCCCCACATCGGGCTCCCTGCTCTGCGGGAAGCTTGCGTCTCCCTCTCCTGCTCCCCCTGCTTGTGTTCCCTCTCTCACTGTGTCTCTCTGTCAAATAAATAAAATCTTCAAAAAAACAAAAAGCAAAAAACCTGTCACTGAAGTTTCTGGTTTTGCTATTTTCCCTCCAGATTGCAGACTTGAAAGCAGCCAGGCAGCTTGCTTCTGAAATCACCTCCAAAGGAGCATCTCTGTATGACCTGCTGGGCAAGGAGGTAGAGTTGAGGGTGAGCCATGTTCAGATACTTAAATACTTCCTCAGCTAAGCATTTTCAAGGTTTTCTTTCCGATTCTGCTTTTTCCTGGCCTGCTCATTTCATCACACTGTATCTGATTAAGTGAGATGATCTACAGGGTGGTAATAGCCTTAGCTACTGTTCCTGCTTCTAGTTCCTGCTTCTAGTGGCCGCTGGTCTGTTTTTAATAGCTTTAACTTCTAGTTCAGGAATGGGAATTATGTAGCATGTTGCTGGAACTTTCCTCCTTGCGCCGTGGCAGACTTTCCTGGTCATGGTGTTTTTCCTGGGGAACTCAGCATTCCTGTCTACAAAGTGCTCTTCTGAGCCCCTGGTTCCCAAACCTTCCTTCCATGTGGAATCCTTTGGGGACCTGTAAAAACTACTGATACCTGGCTTCCATGCTGATGTCACTGGTTTGGAGTGGACCTGGGCATTAGAGTGATTCTAATGTGCAGCAGTGCTGGACAGCCCAACAAGGGCTGTCACTATTCCTCAGCTAAAGTTGGTGTCACCGTTAAAATTTATTTGCAATCCTTGTTCTAGCCAATGCCAACTAAGAAGAATACTTCATCTACTATGTTTATCGAGCTGTTGAATAAGAGTATGGCTCCTAAAACCCCTATAGAGCTCCTGTAGTCCTTTTAAATCACCTCATGTCTAGGTTGTCTCCCATACCAGTGAATCAGAATGTCTGGGGGTGAGAGCCAGGCATCCAGCCTTTTTTTTCCTCCCTAAGATTTATTTATTTGAGTGAGAGAGAGAGAGAGAGAGAGGCACAAGCAGGAGGGGCAGAGGGAGAGGGAGAGAGAATCTCAAGCAGACTCCTCGCTGAGTGTAGAACCCAGTGTGAGGCTTGATTTCACAACCCTGAGATCATGACCTGAGCTGAAAACAAGAGTTGGTCACTTAACCAACTGCAGCCCCGAGGCACCCTCCAGGCATCGAGCTTTTAAGGATCTCCAAGTGATTCTAATGTGCAGCAGAGTTTGGGACCCAGTGGTTTAAGAAGAAATGGAGTATTGTTTAATTCTTACCTGTAAGGACTTACGGCATTTGAAGCATACATGCTCACCTCTAGTGTTTTTAAATTAAGTGCATTTAATTCATTTTATTGCAATCAGGTGTGTCAGCCATGACCTCTCTCACCGCCTGGCCTGTGTTCTGGCATCGCGGCTCTAGTGTAATGGTATTTTTCCTCTGGCCTTTCATTTCTGCCCCAGGAGCAGACTGGGAGCAGGGGACTGGGGTGCCAGCTCACCATCATTGATATATTAACCTAGCGATTGCCACCTGGTAAAGGGCAGTTGACAGAACAAAACTGCCACTCCTATCTAATAGCTAATTTAGATAACTAACAAGGCAGCTCCAGGATTTCTGTGTTTTCTCTTTATAGTGCAGTTGTGTGCCTGTGTCTACACACATGTCTAGCAGACCTAGAGACAGACCTGTCAAGAGCTGGTTACTTGGTAATTGCCACAGACTGGTTTCATTGTGAGACTTCATCCAGGATTCCACTGGGGACTCTTGGCACCATCCTGTAATGAATTGAAAGAATCAGTGGCCGAAGTGTTGCCATGGGAGCCAGCTACTCAAATTCTGTATACAGCTGTGATCTGAGGAAGATCCTCTATCCAGTATTGGTTTTTCATACACTCAACAAACATTCCTTGAGGACTAGCTCCAACCACAGACAGGCTCTGTGTAGGTCATAATCCCTGCCCTCCATAGTTTTCTACCAGTGCTGGAGCTGAGGGGTACCATGAAATAAAGGAAGCCCAAGACAGTTTGGGAAAGTGCTACAGGAACCTCATAACTGCATTGGTGTTGAAATCCCATGTCTCAGAAGTTCCTAGCGCTGGTGTGATAGGCACAAATGCCTCCCTTGATTGGTTAATGGATAACGCTAGGGGCAGGGTTAAGGTGACTCCTCTCATTGGTTGCAGTGGGCAGTGACAGGCAACTTAGAGGAAATTAATCATAGGAAAGATGATAGGGACTGGCAGGGGGTTCAGACAGCAGGTTGAGCTGCGCTTGGTTTGGGGTTCACCTGAACGAATGTAGGTAAAGAAGCAAATTTGGGAGAAAAGATGACAGGGGTAAGCTCAGTTTTGCCCCTTGTGTTGTGAGAATGTGGGGCCTGTAGCTGGGGAAGGCCCAGGGCACCGGAGGGAGGCCAGGTTGGTGGTAGGATTACCAACTGAGACCTGGCTGGCTCAGTTGGTGGAGCATATGACTCTTGATCTTGGGTTGTAAGTGCAGGCCCCACGTTGGGTGTAGAGAGTACTTAAAGAAAAAGAAAGACGTTTGGAAGAGGGGCTGGAAGAAGTGGTTTTGCATCAGAGATGCACCCTGTGATGGAACTTTCGAGAACTAGTCTATAAGCCATATCCAGATTTGGGGATTGGTTTTGAGAATTCCTTTCCTGAAAGTACATGTAATTTCATTTCATCGTTTCTCATAGGAACTGAGAACAGAAGCAATTGCCAGACCTCTGGAAATAAACGAGACTGAAAAAGTGATGAGAATTGCAATAAAAGATATTTTGGTAAGATTTATTTGCTTTTATTTAATGTTTTTGTGCCTGGGACTTGAAAATACTGATTTACTCCCTGCCTTCTTAAGACAGAACAACCCTAGGCCTAGTGACAGAGAAGGTATATGATCATGGGGAAAGGGAAGATGCAGAAGAGATTCTAGGATACCTAGGTTACTTACTTCTGTTTTTTTCCCTTTGTTATAAATATGAACAACTTCTCCCTAAAAATTTGTCAGTTTTAATAATTAATAATTTGCTTAAATTCTTCAATAATTTTCATAAATAATGCTCTATTTAATGGACTCTTCACACTTTAACCACTTCCTCACTGCTGGGCATTTAAGTGATTTTCCCAGAGGTTTTTTTTTGTTGTTGTTTTTTGGGTGTTTTTGGTGCTGAAACCTGGGCACAGAGATTTTTCTCTCTCTCTCTCTGTCAAGATTTATTTCAGAGAGAGCCTATGAGCTGGGGGGGGAGGGCAGAGGGAGAGGGACAGTGAGAGAGAATCTCAGGCAGACTCCTCGCTGAGAGCAGACCCTGATGCCGAGCTCGACCTGAGCTGAAACCAAGAGTCGGACACTTTAACCAACGGCGACATCCAGGTGCCCCTGGGCGCAGAGATTTCTAACTAGTGCTGTGAAGAACAGAATGACTGCCATCCTTTATTGCTTACCCACAATCAATTATTTGCTTATCTCATCTGACATATTCATTTGGAGGGCAGTAGTGAGGGAGACTCCAGACTCACACTGCTTGGGTTTGAATCCCACTGTGTGATCTTAGGCAAGTTACTTAACCTCCCTTTGCCTCACTTTCCTCAACTGTAAAATGGGGAGAATGGCCGTGTCTGCCCCATAGGGTCCTTATGTACAGTCATTATGACAGTGCGTGTTGTACATAGTCTCTGGCATATGGTAGGTATTCAGTCGTTATTAGGGATTCATTTTATTCAGTAGACACAGGAGAGCCTTATGTAAAGTAGGAGTAGCATAAAACAAGGATTTGCTGAGAGTTGTAAATTCTAAGATTGATGGGTTTTTATAATATCCTTGTCATAAAACAATACTACTCCCTGGGCGACCCAGCACCAGGGTTCAGCCTCAGCAGGTGAGGAGGGCAGGGCAGCTGAGGTGGGAGGTCTGTTACATACAGGCAGACTGATCACGTAGGTAAATATGTTAAAGATAACGGAAGCGAAGGTTCTCACTGTTGGAAAAGGCAGTTGCAGATATGAAAAAGAAACTTAAAATGAACCCTGAAATTGGAGGTGATGGTTAAATGCATGGTTTTCATTGGATAGATAGGTAGGTAGCTAGCTAACTTTAGGAATACTGTTGCTATGCATGCATGTTTTTGTACATGAGTGTATGTCATATATTTATGTACATGCGCATGCACACCCACATACACATTCGTACATTTCCTAGCTCTGAGCACACCTAGCACCCAGATCTTGGCTTCTAAATGGCATTCTCCACTAAAAGGAACCAGGACTCTTGGGGAGAAGTGTCTGAGTCCAGAGCAGGGACAGGAAAGTACAAGATCCTCTTGTGCTGGAGAGCAAGTAAATGCCGGGAGAATGAAAGGGATCTGTCAAAATCCCTTGCAAAACAGTTGCCAGCCTGAGTGGGCTTCCCCTGGTCAAACCAGGGACAATTACGCTTCAAAATAAATAAATTAGTGTAATGGGTTATAGACCATTGAATGAAATGGGAGACCGTGAGTTCTTACTGAAATAAAAGTGAACATACTGAAAGCTGATGAAGAGAAGGTATTTCAAATAGTTTCAAAGTAGCTCCGCCCAAAAGTACTTAGTAATTACAAAGGAGAAAAGAGTGACTTCACAAGAGAATCCTGGCAGACAACCGCTTAATCGGGTGATTAATTATTGAATGCCAGGGTGAACTCCGCCTGATGTTACAGACTCCACAGGGACAAGTGGGGAAATCTGAGCGGGTCTGAGGATTAGATGGTTGATAGTGCATCTGTGTTTATTTCATGTTTCAGTGATTGTGTCATGGATGTGAAGGAAAAAGTCCTTATTCATAGGAAATATACACAAATATTTAGAGGTGATGGGACCTCAGATCAGCAACCTACTCTGACCTAAGTCAGGAAAAAAAATGCTTTATGTTCTAATCCAGCTATTTGTAAGTTTGTGATTGTTTTTGAATTTAAAACTCTTTTATCTGCTGATGCTCTTGTGCTTGTCAGTGTCCTGGTTGGATCAAGTTAACATGGCATGAATGTGCCTTTAACACTAAGTATAAATTAGAATAGTGAAATGAGGGCATCATTCATTTCTTGGTGATTCCCTGTATGTATGTATGTATTTATTATTTTCCCTTTTTTAAAAGATTGTTTATTTTTGCGAGAGGGAGAGTGCGCGTGCAGGGGGAGGGGCAGAGGGAGAAGCAGACTCCCCTTTGAGCAGGGAGCCCAACAGGGGACTTGATCCCCGGACCTTGACATCGTGACCTGAGCCGAAGGCAGATGCTTAATCGACTGAGCCACCCAGGTGCCCTATTATTTCTGTTTGTTTTTTTTTTTTTGAACTGTAGCTGACACACAATGTTACATTAGTTTCAGGTGTACAACATAGTTGGTGAACACCTTTTAATATATCTGTTGTTGCAAAATATCTATGATATGTGATAATTCTAAAAACAAAACCAGAGCAACAATATGGATACTTAAAAGGGGTTATGATATATAGGCCATTTGTTTCAGAAAGCTAGGGAAAATTGTGTTTATCACACTGATAATTGTTTTTTAACTTTTTTTAAGATTGTCTGTTAGAGCGTGTGGGCTCATGCATGCATTGGGGAGCGGCAGAGTGAGAGAGAATCTCAAGCAGACTCCCTGCTGAGCACAGAGCCCAACTCGGGGCTTGATCCCACGACCCCGAGATCATGACCTGAGTGAAAACCAAGAGTCAGACGCTTAACCGACTGAGCCACCCAGGCGCCCCACTGATATTTCATATTTGAGGAGCATGTACCTTTAACAAATTGCTTTTATTTTTGAAGTCAGATAAATTCACTAGGTTTAATCTGACTTGTTCAGAGAAATAGTTGCCATCAATGTGATTTGTTCAGAAACTCACCTTGTCTTCCTGTGAGAGTAAACTCATGTCTCATGTGGGGTTTTTAAAGCACTTGTAGCAAATGGATAGTGATAAGATTATTTTCATGATAACATCTTGGAAATGATTAGTGTACTTAGTTGAAAAAAACTCAACCATAAATAAACAATGAAAATGGTTGCTTCCAAATATACACTGTCTTTGACTGTTACAGAGAGTGTCTGGGCTCCTTCGATGATTTTTTTTGTGGACCCCATAGTGTCTCAGAGACCTGTAGGTAAACCGTCACTGAGCCTTTGTGGGGCACAACACCTTGTGCCAAAGTACTGGTGGGGAGAACCCATGTTGGGCATCAGGAACTAAGGAGAGTTGGGACGTCAGAACTCGGAAGGCAGTCGCACACTCAGCTGGCTCCATTCCAGACATTGTTCCTAAAAAAAAAAAAAGGCGGATCACCACTGAGCCACAGGCCCGACCTGGACATTTTTCCCAGACAAGACAAGTGTGAAGACCATGCATTCATTCTGATTATCCCTTGTCAGATGAACTTGCTCTTGTGTGGGTTTTGTCCATGATCTTTCTTCCCCTTCACTTTCTTTCTCTGCCCCTGCTGCACAGGCTCCCTCCAAAAGCTGGGTCCACTAACGGAGCCATTTGCTCGCTGACTTCACGGAGTGGTTTCTCTGTTTTAGTCTGTAGTTGTACTTGTCAGTGGGAGGGAAGAGAACCTTCTCTCTCAGTCCCAGCAGGCAGTGGATGAGGGCTGGGACCACCTAATACTTCTTTTTGTCCCCTCCTAAATAAAGCCTCATGTGTGGGTGCATATATTCTGTGAGGCACATATGTGTAACTAGGGGAGTGAGCTGAATGATATGAATAAAGGCAGACTGACACTCGAGTGTGGTATGGAAGCAGTGTGAGCAAGTGAGCTGCCCAAGAGGTCTGGGCCTGCTCCCCTCTGCTCAGGACACTGTTCTCACCATCTTCATTTGTTTTCCTGGGTACAAACACCCTCTTCTCGTGGAAAAAGGATGATCATTTTTTCTGGGCCTATGTGACCTCCTGTCTGGAAATAGTTGGCTAACTGAGTGATGGCTTGGGGGAGGGTTTGCTCTGTGTGTTTACTTTTGCTTTTATGTAGCATGATGTCGCTGTGCCTGAGGAGCTGTGGAATTCCTCTCTTCCAGGAGTCAGGTGGGAGTTCCTTACTGGCACGTTGTCTCATTCATTTCCTGTTCAATGCAGGCACAGGTGCAGAAGACTAAAGATATGCTCAATAATGTGGCCTCTGATGAAGCTAATTTAGAAGCCAAAATCGAGAAGAGGAAATTAGAACTGGAACGAAATCGGAAGCGGCTTCAGACTCTGCAGAGTGTCAGGTAGATCCGAACACCTGAAGAGTGGGTAGAAAGTTGTCTTCGGAAGTTCAAGCAGGGTGAGGACATGTGGTCAGTGGTGGTAGCCTCTCAGGTGTAAGGCCATCTGGACTGAAAGTGTGCGGGCCACGCGCATTCTAACAAATGCTCTGCCAAACTCATTGTCTTTACTGCTTTCAGTATGCTTGGGAAACTGTTCACTTCTCGAACCTCCCTTCAGGCTTTTATAGCTTCTTGGAATGCAGGGCAGAGTAAGTGAATCCAGATGGTGAAAGTTATGCAAGGCTCGATGTGGAAACAGAAGCATACTCCCATTTCTTGGTTTGAGTAGATTTTAGATCTTTATATTTCTTCACCAGTAATTCATCTTTCTTTTGACTTTCCCTCTCTGAAAGTACCTTTTCCAGGGAATATGAATGGATAATGGTAGTGCACAATACCTTCCAGGTCTTCAGAGCCTTTCAAGTGGGTTCCTCACGTTTTCTTGGAACCATTCTCTCTCTCGTTTTGCACCCTCCTTCTCTTGCTCCGTCTCTTTGTCATTTTTTTGTCCTGCACCACTACTCATCCTTTTCATTCTCCCTTTATTTTTCTCTCTCCATCTGTGTAGCTGCTGCATCTGTCTAAATGGTGTACTCTTTGGAGATACTGGTGACTGGGGCACACCCTGGCTACCGTCCTAACATCTGTGGGAAGGCAGCCCCTGGGGACATGAGGGTTTGCCACAGGCAAACCCACGCCCTTTCCACCTTTGGAATCTGGGCCACCTGATAAATGTATCTCATTAAAAAATTCTGCCTCTCGGGCATAAATTCATTTTTGTTAAGCCTCATGGCCTTTCAGTAGAAAAGTTTCTGTGTTTTGCTCTACTCCCAAAGATTTATTATTTCTGAGTGTATCTGTTTATATTTTTAAAAGAAGAGCGTTTTCCCTTTAAGATCAAAAATAAGAGAAAAGAATAGATTCAGCAAACCAGTTGAAACAGGTTTTTGTATTATGGTTTTGGTTTTAGATTTTATATTGTTAAAAACTTAGATTTAGGGGCACATGGGTGGCTCAGTCAGTTAAGCATTGGACTCTTGGTTTCAGCTCAGGTCATGATCTCAGAGTCATGAGATAGAGCCAGCCCCACATCAGGCTCCCCACACAGCAGGAGTCTGCTTGAGGATTCTCTCTCCCCCTCTCCTTCTGCCCCTCACTGTGCACACACTCTCTATCTCTCTCTCTCTCAAAAAAAAAAATAATAATAAAGTCTTTTTAAAGAATTTAGCTTTAATGTAGCAACCTATGTTTCCCTTTTTTGGGGACTGAATACATTTTGGAGCATTCAGACAGCAGAATATTATGCTCAACTAAGATAATGCATATATTTAACTTCTTGATTTTGTGAGGTGTATATGATGCATGATTACTTTTTAAGTCTTTATTAAAATCCAGGGCATGTTGAGTAAGAAAAAAAGACTGCAAATCTTCTTTGAAGGTAATATACTTAATGATGCTTAAAAATACATTCCTGTATGTGTCCATGCATAGAAAAGTCTGGAAGGATGCTTATCAAATACTAAGTCCTTTATCTGGTGTTAGGATTATGAGTAATTTTTTTTAAAGATTTTGTTTATTTGAGAGAGAAAGAGCGAGAGAGCACTTGAGCTGGGAGGATCAGAGGGAGAAGCAGGCGCCTCACTGAGTGGGGAGCCTGACACGGGACTCGATCCCAGGACCCCGGGATCATGACCTAAGCCGAAGGCAGTCGCTTAACCAACTGAGCCACCCAGGTGCCCTGGATTATGAATAATTTTTACCTTAGTCTTCATACTTTTGGGATTATTTCAGATTTACAAAGAGCTTTTGTTTTTTTTTTTTTTAGATTTTATTTGAGAGCGAGAGAGCGTGCGCACAAGCAGGGGGAATGGCAGACAGAGGGAGAGGGAGAAGCAGGCTTCCCGCTGAGCAGGGAGCCCGACACAGGGCTCGATCCCAGGATTCTGGGATCATGACCCAAGTGGAGGGCGGACACTGAGCCTTAGGGGCACCAAGGTGCCCCTAAGAGCTTTTGATTTAAAAAAAAAAAGTATGTTCCTTTCAAGGGGAGGGAGGAGAAAAGGAAAATTAACTTTCAGCCCCTACAAGTTGAAGAACCATCTCCAGCTAAAGGCTTTCCACAGCAAACCATGATGGGACTTGGAACTCAGAGTACTAGTTCAAACTTCTGTATGTTGATTAATCTTTCACTTTTTATTTCATTCGTTTTTTTCAGGCCAGCCTTTATGGATGAATATGAGAAGATCGAGGAGGAGTTGCAAAAGCAGTATGACATTTATCTAGAGAAATTTCGGAATCTGGCTTATCTGGAACAGCAGCTCGAGGACCATCATAGGTTGGAGCAAGAGAGGTTTGAGGTAAGTACTTAGCCCACATCTCTGTACAGACCATTCCTTCTGCTGGGTTAGTTTGTACTTGTTGATGTGTCAGTTTGTAAATATCATTGTAGAAAAAAAATCTGTGAATGTTTTTTCTCCCCGATCAAGTCTGAGGATTGCTCATGTAATTCTTTTGTTTTACTGTTAGTGTAGCCTGGCCTTCAGGATTGTCAGCTCTCTGATGGGTTTGGTCAGTTAGGACTGCGGACAGGACCGACACATGACCTGTGTCATTGCACAAGACTCAGCTTAGAAGGGCCTGTGCTTGCTTCAATGCTATGCTATCATTGGCTTGAAATTCTTCATAATTTTTAAGTGCATTTTAATTTGCACTAAGTCCCAAGAGTAGGTAACTGGTCTTGGGTAAAGATCTAAAAATTTGCTTGGTCAGTTTAGTGAAAGATTTTTCAGGGGCCCTGGTTAATTGAATCATCCAAACCAGTTTATCAGAGACTGCTTTTTATTTTTTTTTTTTACGATTTTATTTATTTATTTGGCACAGAGAGAGAGAGATAGCGAGAGAGGGAACTCAAGCAGGGGAGTGGGAGAGGGAGAAGCAGGCTTCCCATGGTGCAGGGAGCCCGATGCAGGGCTCGATCCCAGGACTCTGGGATCATGACCTGAGCCGAAGGCAGACATGAGCCACCCAGGCGCCCCTACTATCACTCTTTGAATTGCCCTAATCCCTTGGGGATATTTTTGCTTAACCCAAAAATGGTCGCTTGGAATCTGTTCACGATGAAATTGGTCTACAGTCTCCCTTTCTCATACTGTCCTTGACAGCTTTTGGTATAAAGGTCATGGTAGCCTTTCTACAAACCTGGGTGTTTGAATGAGGTGAAGCTGTTCTGGGGTACAGGAGGCCTGGCTGGGGGTAACTGCTGCACTCCTGTGGATGCGTTTCTCTCGACAAGGAGCCCTTGCCACCATTGCTCTAGGGTAGGGGCAGGCCGCGGAGCAACAGGGTCCAGGACAGGCACATTTTGAGGGCAGTGGAAAGAGCCTGGAGTTCAGGACGTTTTAAAAGTTGGGTATCTAGGGAAGAACAGAAAAGGGCCAGTGAAGGTAAAGTGAGCATTTCGTGCTATCATGTGGGGCCACCACTACGTGCACAGAGTGTGCCGGAGAATGTGCCTCGGGATGTGCATTCTTCCATCCTTCAGCAGCTACTTGGCTCTTTTTCTCCTGTGCTCTCCTCTCCTCTCTATGCTTAAAGCACCTGGCCCCTAGGGCTATCTCATGCATGAAACAGTGCTCTCTTTTTAATGTTTAGAACAATAGCAAAATTTTAAAAATCAATCTCCTCTCCCATTCTCTCTTTTGATGGTGATCAGGGCCACATTTTGTAACCCAGCTGAAGCATTAGCTTTTGTCCCCCTAGGGGTTAGACTAGTATTTCTTTTTTTTCTCTTCATCCTGATCAGTCACACCGTTAAGCATCTTTGGGGCTGAAATTGTGCAGAGCTTTAGTCTTTAGGAGCAGGAGGCCTGTAGTTGATGCATTTGTTCCTGTGTTGACATCCAATGGCGGCACACGTGATCGCATGTGATGGCCTGTCACCCCGTTGTTCCATTCTCTGCAGGGCTTGGAGGGCCATCTGCACCGCTTCTGGCTGCCTTCCTTTGTCTGAGCTGCTCCTGCTGGCAGAGAGCAGGGGCCCTGGGGTCCGGCCCTGCTCCTTGCTCAGGCGGTGTTCGTTCTTTTTGTGCGGTTTAGATCTTCACTGGTTCTTCAGTACAGATGTAGCCCTACTTACCCAAATTCTAAAGAATAACAAAACAGTCCATAAAAGGGTCCTTTCTTCTGAATCTTGTATTTGCTGTCCCATAGGAAGCTGAAAACACTCTGCGCCTGATGCAGAACAAGCTGAAGGAGGAAGAGAAGCGCCTGCTCCGGAGTGGAAGTAAGGCCACGCTCACAGACGGGGCTCTTTCCTCTGGGCGGGTGGCGGTAGCCTTGAAAAATCTTTGTGTATATTTTATTTATTTTCAAAAGGCAGTTTTCTCACAAGTTTTGTATCAGGTACCATTTTAATTCACGCAAGAGCTTAAGAGGCTGGTTCAAATTACATAACAGTTAAGGCACGTTGGTTTTCTTGTCAACTAAAATACTGTTTTCCTGTTTAAATGATACTGTTAGTTTGAATTGCATATAATATGTAACTATGAAAGAAAACTGGGTCTTGGAGGTCTATAGGGTTCCTTACATTAGGGCAGACTGGTAGAAAGCAAGGGTCGTAATGCTGTGCCTGTGAATGGGTCCCCCTACCTACCTAGCCGTCATAGGTCCCCCAGTAATCCAAGATGGTTCAGTGAGGCTGTTGTCTGTAGGGAAATGGGGGTTACCTATATATAGGAGCTCGATGCTGGGGAGGACTGTTCTCTGTCGCTGGTTAGCGAGCTTCTCCTCGAACTTCACTGAGGTGTTAGGTCAGGCTCGGGAGCCGTAGCAGCGCATGGTCTTCATGCTGCATGTCTCAGGGTGCCTCCTTCTCTTGCTTATTGCTCTCTTTTTGATGATGAAATATTTTATTCTCTTGTGCTTGAGGATACTTTACCTGGAACTTCAGGCTTGCGTGTGAGCTCTCTCTCTGTCTCCTTTTGTACTTGTTCTACGCCTCTCCCTCCTAAATCTCAGGAAACTCTGGAAGGAGAATAGGGACTGCTGGAAAATCCTTTAGGGGCAAGTTTAGGGAATTCCAAGGGCCTCTCTAGCCAAAGCAGCCCCTCACCTTTATGGTTCCAGGTCAGCCAGGAGAGCCTAAAGCGGCCCTAAATGATAAGTCTGCATGGAGTTTATCCCCTCCTGAGTGGCCCGGCACAGGTAAGAGCCCTGATTGGTCGGCTGTACCCTGCTCCATTCCCGGGCCAGCATGTAAGACCTTTCTCACTGATCTTGATTTATTCTTCTGAACTCACACTTTAATTTTGTTATCCATAGGTTTGGGATCTCTTGAAGGACAAGCATTCATAGGAGCATCTCTGATATACTTTTTTTGGAAAAATAATTTCCAGTTTAAACCAACTGAATAAAGGATAGCACTTAATTAGCTTGGGGTGGGCAAAGAAGTTAAGAAAATATGAAGGACCATTCTCAGTTCTGTTCACCCTAAAGTTTTTAGGGTGTTCTGTCTTTCTTTGCTATATATGTGGGAACATTGACCAGAGAATTGGGATTGGGGGAGATAGAAAAAGGAAGACTTTCTGAAAGACTTCTCTGAACATAAAAACCTAATAGGACACAGACATGAATTAGGGGCAAGAATGAGCAAAATGCGGGAGCTGGAAGAGATCATCATATTTAGACCACTCTGCAGGCAGCTGATTAAGTGCAACAAAGCATTGTTGAATATCTCTTCTGGGAGCAAAGGATTCATTAGTGGACAAAAGACAGGGACCTTTGCTTTAACCAGTCTACTTGCCAGTGAGGAGACAAACATCAGGCAAGCAGAAGGTGAAAAATGCCCTGGTGGTGGGGGTGGGGTGGCAGCGGGGTGGGGGGGGGGGGTAAAACAGAGAGGGGGAGGGGGGGGGGGGGATGGAATTGCATTTTAAATAGGGGGTTGGGGCGGCTGGGTGGCTCAGTCGTTAAGCGGCTGCCTTTGGCTTGGCTCATGATCCCAGGGTACTGGGATCGAGCCCCGCATCGGGCTCCCTGCTCAGCGGGAAGCCTGCTTGTCCCTCTCCCACTCCCCCTGCTGTGTTCCCTCTCTCGCTGTGTCTCTCTCTGTCAAATAAATAAATTATTAAAAATAAATAAAATAAATAGGGGGTCAGCGTAGGCCTCATTAGGAGATGCTATTTAAGCAAAGCCTAAGTAAGTGGATCTGGGGAGAAAGGAGGTACCAGATGAGGAGAGTCCTGGGAGTCTGTAAGAGAGGGTGGGAACCAGAGCCCAGTGAGGCGATGAGTTTTGCTAAATGTGTGAATGCAAGACTTGAACTCAGGCAGGACAGACAAGCTGGAAGAAGGATCATGTGCTGAAGGGCTCCCATCTGATGCTCCTGTCTTTTCTGTTGAGCAGGAGGTGAAGTCACCAAATTGGCTTTGTGGGTTTAGGAGGAAGGGACTTGAAGAAGAGAGAGAAAGTCTGAGTGCTTAGAGACAGGAGAATGCCCTAGGGGCCCCAGAGATTAAAAAGGCCAAGTATTTTGTTCAGATGCTCTATAATAGAAGTAAGGGCAGCCTTCATCTTCCCACCATCCTTTTAAACCCTCACTGCTGGTGATAAATTCATAAAATGACCCAGAAATTTCTAGAAAACACTTTAGTAACCTTGCTGTGGTTTTTATGGTATAGTGAAGAGCAGATGTTCCTGCATTTACACTTACTTTACTGCATGCCTACTGCATGTCAGGCATCATGCCAGCATTCGGGACACAGTGATGGATGAAGTACTCAGGAAGCTCAGAGTCTAGAACTGTGCCACCCAGTACCTAGCCACAAGCCATGTGTGACTCTTAAGCACTTCGGGTGTGGCTGGTCCAAATTGAGGTTTGGTGTTTGTGGAAAATATACACCAGGTTTTGAAGACTTAGTATGATAGAAAAGTAAAATTACTCATTAATTAATATTTTACATTGTTTACTTATTGAAATGATATTTTGGATATATTGGGTTAAGTAAAACATTGCTAAAATTAATTTACTTGTTCCTTTTTACTTTAACGTAGTTACTTAAAGACAATTTTTTTTAAAGATTTTATTTATTTGAGAGAGAGAATGAGAGAGAGAGCGAGCGCACATGAGAGGGGGGAGGGTCAGAGGGAGAAGCAGACTCCCTGCCGAGCAGGGAGCCCGATGCGGGACTCGATCCCGGGACTCCAGGATTATGACCTGAGCCGAAGGCAGTCGCCCAACCAACTGAGCCACCCAGGTGCCCGTTAGGAGACAATTTTAAATTACATCTGCCAGCAGGCATTACATTTCTGTTGGACTGTGCTGATCTCAAAGGAGACACAAAGAAACTGTTTAAGTGGTTATGAAGTATATCTCTTTGTGGTTTTGATATGAGTTCCTCTGATAGCTAATGAAATGGAACATCTTTTCTTTACTCATTGGCCATTCATATAAATCTTCTTTGGAGAGATGTCTATTCATGTCCTTGGACATTTTCAAATTGGGTTATTTTTTTATTAGTGAATTGCAAGAGTTCTTATATATATTCTGGGTACTAGATCCTTATGTGATTTGTGATTTGCAAATATTTTCTCTCATTCTCTGGACTATCTTTTCACTTTCTTGGTGATGGCTTTTGCTGCACAGAGTTTTAATGAAGTCCCCACTATCAGTTGTCCTTTTGTTACTTGTGTTTTTAGTGTCATATCTAAGCAACCATTGCCTAATTTAAGGTCATCAGGATTTGTCCCTAGGTTTTCTTGCAGGACTTTTATAGTTACAATTTTTATTTAGATTTCTGATCCATTTTGAGTTAATTTTTGCATGTGGTGTGAGGTAGGGGTCCAACCTCATTGTTGGGCATGTACCTATCCAGTTGTTCCAGCACCATTTTTTGGAAAGACTACTCTTTCCTCTTTGAATTTTATGGGCACTCTTGTCTGCCATATTTTATTTTATTTTATTTTTTTTAAAACTTTATTTATTTGAGAGAGAGAGCGAGAGCACAGAAGCAGGGGGGAGTGGCAGGCAGAGGGAGAAGCAGGCTCCCCTGATGAGCAGGGAGCCTGATGTGGGGCTTGATACCAGGACCCCGGGATCATGACCTGAGCTGAAGGCAGACACTTAACCGACTGAGCCACCCAGGTGCCCCTGCCATACTTAATTTTAATGCATCACTGATAACTCGGTGATTTCAGGGTCAGCATACATTAATTTAGTGTGTTGGCTGGAGTTTGTCAGAAGAAATTATGTTGAGCCTGAGAAACATGTTGATACTTTAAAATTTGTAATACTTGATTTATATTGCATGAGGTAATGATATAATGTCATAATATTCCTGGATGAAATAAAAAGTGAGCAAAGTTGAATAGTAATTTCAATTTATAGTCATGAATTTGTATTAATATTTCACCATATTCTCTGTATAGGCTTTTGTAAGGTGGTAGTTTTCAGATAGGTTGTGTGGAGGCCTGGGCAGGGTGCTCTTCCTCACACTTCCCTGGCTCCGAGGTTTGCCCTTCCATGCCAGAGAGCACAGCTCTCTCACACACCTCCGTGGTGAAGAAAGCGGAGCCCAGCTAGAGGCAGCTGCCATTTCTTTACCCCCTATCACAGGGGCTAAGCGAAGCCTTTTCATAGATGCACAGTTACTATCCTTCCAAACTGCTGACTCGGTGAACAGAACAGCAACTGCAAACTCCTCCACTTCCATCCTTCCAAAACCAGTGTCTCTCCCTGGTTGTAGGGAGTCGGGCTGGTCAGTGAAAGCTTTTTCTCTCCACTGTGGAAACTCTCCTTCTATAGATTCACTGTAGGAAATGTCCAACCTGACTCCAGGAGAGTATTTAAGAAATTAATGTATAAGGCTGTTGCACTGAGAACGATCTCTGTTTATATTTGTCTATGATGAATTCTCTCCCAGAAGCAGTATCCTGAGTACCAGCTCTTGTTGCCACTCATTAGGTCGCCATCTTTCTCAGGCCCGCTGTGCTCGGCCATTCCTGGCCTGGGCTCCGTCTTGCCTGCGGGCTTGTTTGGCGCAGTCACTCATCTTTTCGGGGGGCTCCACTTCCTCATCTTTGTTATCCACAAAGAGCTCAAGTTGGGGTAACATCACCTAACACTAAACAGAGAATGGGTCCCCCCTCCAACTAACCAAGAGCTTTCAGCTACCTTGACAGCTGGCTATTAACTTTTTTTTTAAAACTTTTTATTTATTTATTCATGAGAGAGAGAGAGAGAGAGAGAGAGAGAGAGAGAGAGGCAGAGGGAGAAGCAGGCTCCCAAGGAGCAGGGAGCCTGATGTGGAACTTGATCCCAGGACCCTGGGATCATGACCTGAGCCGAAGGCAGACGCCCAACCATCTGAGCCACCCAGGCGCCCTGGCTGTTCAACTTTTAGTTTCAGCTGCCAGAAGTGTTTCTAATTGATATATTCTGATCCACTTTTGTCTTGCTTTGGAAGATTGTTTATTTATTTTTTTAAAAGATTTTATGTATTTATTTGAGAGAGAATGAGAGAGAGCACGAGAGGGAAGAGGGTCAGAGGGAGAAGCAGACTCCCTGCCGAGCAGGGAGCCCAATGCGGGACTCGATCCCGGGACTCCAGGATCATGACCTGAGCCGAAGGCAGTCGCTTAACCAACTGAGCCACCCAGGCGCCCTGAAAGATTGTTTAAAAAAACAAACCAGTATATCATTGTCTGCAGTAACTCCTAACTATCTACAGGCAAATAGTCTCATAAAATCTAATGCACTAAAAGAAAGACTGAGAAGTGTAGATGGTTTTGCACAAGAGCCTTGTGGATAGAAGCTGTTTTAGAGGTAATAATGGAGCTGCCCTTCTGTTTTGCGTACTTGTGTTCTCCCAGGTAATGATGACTCAGACATTGACATCCAGGAAGATGACGAATCTGACAGTGAATTGGAGGAGAGGCGACTGTCCAAGCTGCGGCCGGCCATGGAGGTGCTCATGCAAGGTACCGCAGCTGCTTTCGCTTGCCCTCCCCGCTGTGCCCTGTCACAGAACACTGGCCTCCTGTGTATCAGGATTCAGCTCTTAAACTGCTCAGTGGTCACCTTTGCTGCTAATACTCTTACCTGTGGTCCCAAGAATAGCTGATTCTTCTTTGTGGCCTGGGATTTCTCACAGAGGCCACGGGAATACACGGCTTCTGTCACAGAGCTGTGTTCTACCCACTTTGGGTCCACACTGCTCTCAGTGCAGTAGCATCCCCTATAATCAGAGAACTAATGCACAGAGAAAGGACTCACACAACCATCTCTGCCATTTAAAAAATCTTCTAGTTTCTACTTTTTCATTGCTAAAGACTAAAGCAAAAAAATCTGTGGAGCAAATGTGGGTGTTCCCCGAGGGTCTTCTTCATTCCTCACTTTCCACCTTTAGAAGGGCTTGGGGGTGTGCCCTTCCAAATTGCCTTTCCACACACATACCATGAAATACACAAAGATCAGCCGACACATTTTTTTTTTTTTTAAGATTTTATTCATTTGAGACAGCATGAGCAGGGGGATAGGGGCAGAGGGAGAGGGAGAAACAGACTCCCCACTGAGCAAGGAGCCTGATGCAGGGCTCGATCCCAGGACCCCGGGACCATGACCTGAGCCACAGGCAGACTCTTAACCATCTGAACCACCCATGCACCCCCTAAGACATTTTTTAACTTAAATGGGACCAGCCTCTGTGTATAGTTCTGCAACTTGCTTTTTTTAAAAAAATTATTATTAAATATATTAGAACAACTCCTCCCATGTCAGTAAATTAGAAATCTGCTTTGTTCTTTTTGACAGCTGCATAGTATTCCATAGCATGACTGTACCCATGATTTACTTGGGCATTCCCATATTAAAAGATATTTTTTAAAAAAGTATATTTAAGTTATTTTCCTCTTTTCCTTGTACATACATCTTTCTGCTTATCTGTAGTGTTCATACCATTAGATGTGGGATTCTTGGGTCAATGGTTATATAAATCCCTGTTTTGATAGGTACTACCAAATTGCTCTATATTTGCCTTTAAAACATCCTCTACCATCTGTTAATATTTGGAGCAGTTTGCATTTTTATATACATGATACATTTCAGAGGTAAATTATCTTCACTTTATATTAAGTTTTGCTGCTAACTGCTCTTTTTTTTTTTTTAAAGGTTTTAAAATTTATTTTAGAGAGGAAGTGAGCACGGGATGGGGAACAGGGAGAGGGAGAGAGAATCTGAAGCAGACCCCACACTGAGTGTGAAACCCAACGCAGGGCTCAATCCCATGACCCTGAGATCATGACCTGAGCTGAAATCAAGAGACATTCAACCAACTGAGCCACCCAGGCGCCCCTCTCCTTTTATTTTTTAACAGGTTCATGATATAAATAGAGGCTAGAGGTTCTGACTCCCATTCTATAGATGGAAACTGAGGCTCTGAAAAGGTATGGGCTTGGCTCAGGAGAACCTAATAAAGGCACTCGTGCTCCTAAATTCTGCTGACTGCTCAGCCACCAGAAGTAAAATCTAAGAACTATAAATAAGGGCTTTAGACAACATAAGGTTTGCATTTTATCTGACCAAGGGAAGTCTATAATTAGCTCTTGGTGGTCATCCCAGGCCTGTCCTGAGCGAGCTCCTCTGTGAGCTGCCCTCTCTGCTTTTGCCCCTCGTGCAGCATGGAACTGGGTCCTGGGTGCTCCTTTCTCAGCCTTTGGGTGTGAGGGGCAGCTGTCTGCCTCCTGCCAAGGAAGGACGGCTCCTGGGTGTTTGCAGAAGTCACAGCCAGGCAACGTGACTTCCAGAGGAGAGTGGAGAATCACTGAGATAGTGTGGGTGTTTTGAAAGATGAACTAACGGTGAGCCTCAAAAGTTTTCCTCTTTGGAGCTCAGACATAGATTCAAATACAAGTAACATTGGTCCGTGGAGGGACACTGCATTTCTTTTTTCAGCAGATAGTAGAGCTGTTCTATCACAAAGATAGAGCAGTATCTGGTGATTTTTTTTTTTTTATTATTTTAGTCACCATACAGTACATCATTAGTATTTGATGTAGTGTTCCATGATTCTTTGTTTGCATATAACACCCAGTGTTCCATGCAGTATGTGCCCTCCTTAATACCCATCACCGGGCTCACCCATCCCCCCATCCCCCTCCCTTCTAAAACCCTCAGTTTCTCAGAGTCCATAGTCTCTCATGGGTCGTATCTCCCTCCGATTTCCCCCCCTCATTTTCCCTTCCTTCTAATGTCCTCTGTGCTGTTCCTTATGTTCCACAAATAAGTGAAACCATATGATAATTGACTTTCTCTGCTTGACTTAGTTCACTTAGCATCATCTCCTCCAGTCCCACCCATGTTGATGCAAAAGTTGGGTATTCATCCTTTCTGATGGCTGAGTAATATTCCATTGTATATATGGACCACATCTTCTTTATGCATTTGTCTGTTGAAGGGCATCTCGGCTCTTTCCACAGTTTGGCTATTGCGGACATTGCTGCTATGAACATTGGGGTGTATGTGGCCCTTCTTTTCACTACATCTGTATCTTTGGGGTAAATAAGAGTGTGGAGGTTCCTCAAAAATTAAAAATAGAGCTACCCTGGGATTCAGTGATTTTTTTTCTTTTTTTTGGAAAACTTGTACAGGATGCATATTTTGTTTTCTGGTTTCTGAGTTGTGATTATATTTTATTACCCTTTTCCTTTTTTTCAAAGTGGAAATGTAGAAAATCCATTACTGTTTGTTGGCAGTTTTGATTATTTGGATGCAACTTAAGTAAATTTCTTAGTTGATTCTTGTTTTCCCAATTTTCTAAAGGAAACAAGTCTTGAATGCCATTCCTTGCTTTTTCTTTCTTTCTTTTTTTAACAAGGTTTTCTTAATTTTTTCATGCTTTGGTTCTCCTCAGGAAGACCCAGCAAACGCATCGTGGGCACAATGCAAGGCGGAGACTCTGATGACGACGTGAGTCCCAACTGGCTCCCTTTAGCAGCTCTGTTCTTCCCAGTCTCAGGCTGGCCTCGTAGACTAGCTGAGCCATAGACTAGCTGAGCCGACAAGCTGAGCGCGAGGGGCGGCCTCTCAGCCTGGCCTGCTGCTGGGTGTGTGCCAGAGTTCGGCCTCCCAAGGAGCTGGACTCTTCTCTGCTTGTTGATGGCTGTTTTCTTTTCAAATGAATGTGCTTGCCCCCCCCCCTTTTTTCCTTCTCACTGTTCTTTCCATTCTCACTTTCTAAAGATGGAAGCAGCACCAGCTCTCTTAGGTAAATGCAAGAATTCCAGCTCCAAGAAGCAGGTTGGTTTTCTTTTTCATCTCGTGTGTGTGTGTGTGTTAGTGTGTTAGTTAGCCGGCTTAGGACCCCCAGAGAGCCTTCCTCAGCAGTGATGCCTCTTACTGGGCAAGAGCCACTCAGTGAACGGTGCAGTTGCCTAAAGGTCCCTGGCGGGAGAGGAGGGTTGAGTGCTGAGCCAAGGTTATCAGGACCTTGAAGTATAACATGGAAAAGAAGGGAACCTGTTGAGAAGGGAACGTGGGAACCCCAGGCCAAGGCCAGCCCTCTCTTCTGTTCCATTCTGGGGAAGAAATAGGAAAAGGAGGCTCTCTTGAGACAAGAGCCTCAGAGAGGCTCAGGCTGCGGCATCAGGCTGCTGGTGCCTTGAGTGTCCTTGAGGTAATACTGACTGGGAAACTCAGTGGAATGGGGCCCTGCTGCCAGGGCTGCCCCGTCCATCACCCTGGGTCTGCTTTCTTTGTGGCAGTCCCTGGTAAGCTGTGAGGCCCCAGAGGCAAAGGGTGACTAGACCACCAGACCCCAGACCTCCTCATCAGGTCATCTGCCACATGTGTCTGGAGCATGGCACTAGTGGCTACACAGGGACACAGCCTGAGCCTGACATTCTTGTACAAAAGATCCTTTTATTTAGTGCCAACAGTGTATTTTGTGACCAAAATCCACAGAGGGAAAGGTCACTCAGGTTTGCTGGCCAAAATGCACAGAGAGGATTGAGCCTTGAAATCACAGAAGGTAGTCTTAGAGAAGCAGAGAAACACCTCAAACATTTTTAACAGTTGGGGTGGGTGGTTAGTAGCTTCTGCCCATCCATCTTACCCATTTGAGGCAGGAGTCAGAAGTCTGGCGTGGGTCCTGGGGATGCCTGGACGGCACCATCTGGTCCTTCATCTTCCGATCTGCTTGGTCATGTGCATAGCTTTCTCAGGACGAATGCCCAGGCTACAGCTGACATCTCCCCTGTGCCTCGTGCCGCTTGTTTGCTTCCAGGAGGCTGCCTGCACACATTCCGCAGCCACACAGGCTTGTCCCCGTGTGCTCACTCTTCCACTTGACAGATCATTACCGAGTGCCTGTTATGTGCAGGTGTTGTTACAGATTATGGGCAATACACCCCTGCCCTTAGGGAGCTTACATTCCAGTGGTAATCAACCGGATACATTGGGTCATAATGGCAAGAAGAAAACAAAGCAGTTCGGGGAACAGAGTGACAGGGTTGAAGGAGGAGATTGATGTCTTTTGATCAGTCAGGGCATGTCTCTCTGGTAAGGTGACACTGGGCAGAGGCCTGAATGGAAGGAGGGCTGTGGTGCAGAGTGGGGCATCCAAGGCCCAGGGAATGGGGTTCCTGCATCGGAGGACCAGAGATGGTGGCGTGACTGGGATGGAGTGGGCTGGGGGCAGGAGCACTAAGAGGCAGTTAGGGGCTGTGCAGAGCTTTGCAGGACGTGATGAGGACCCGGAATTTTCTGAGTGCAGTGGGCATGGAAATCGTGAGCCCAGTAGTGCCAAGAGCTAACTGGCATTGAGAGACCCCCATCGGGAGGCATTTGCACTAGTCCAGAGGTGCTGGCGGCTCAGCCTGAGGTAGTGGCAGCAGAGGTGTTAAGAAGTGGCCAGATTCTGGATGTTTCCAAGGTCAGAACCATGAAGTTTTGTTAATTGGACATGGGGTGTGAGAGAGAGAAATGAAGGAGGCCTTGCTTGTGTCATAATGGGCTAATAGTATACATAGAGTTTGCTTTTCCCCGAGATAGGGCAGGCCTGAGGAGGGGCTTGGAGAGCAGAGCAGGACTTTGGTTATGGACATTCTACCCATGCATTGCTTGCCAGCCATCCACATGCTGTGTTTGAGTAGCCAGTTGGAGTTCAAGTCTAGAGTGCAAGGGTCAGGTCTGGGCTGGAGTTGAATTTGGGAGCCCTCATAATTAGGTGGTCTTCAAGCCACAAGGATACATGTGGTGGTGTGGGGGAGAGAGTAAAAAGAGAAGAGGACGCCCAAGGCTCTAAACTGAGCCAGCTGCAGAGTCAGGGAGATGGAGGGCGTGGGGGTATGAGAGACAGGGAAGATGTGGAGTGAGGTGGGGCGAGTGCCCACAGAGAAGGGTGCCCTGCAGCAGAGTGGCTTTCGAGGAAGGAGCCGTCCTGTGCCCAATGCAGCCTAGAGGTCACGAGACACCTGAGACTCATTCATTGGATTTGAATCTGCTGAATGTTTCAGTAGATTGTCAGGTGAAAGCCTGCTGAGTGTTTTGAGGATGCAGCGAGAAGAGAACCAGCAAGGTGGTGGGTTCAAAACTCCTTCAAGGAGTTTATTGTTGGGAGGGTGGGTAGAAGAACAGGGCAGAGCAGCTGGGGAGGAAGGTGGGATTAACTTTGGGGTTTTTGTTTTGTGTTGTGTTTTTAAGAAGAAGGAAATAGTAGCATGTATGTATGCTGGTGGGAGTGGCTAGCCATCTTGGTTTCCCTGGGACACAGGACTTGCAGTTTTTTTTTTTTTTTTTTTTTTTTTTTAAAACCAGAACGTTTATTGTGTGACTAATCGTTGAAATCCTTAAGATGAACTGGATGCTGCAACAGCTGCCCTCTTGGGCTTAGGTGTTGTTCCTTCACGGAATCCATGCCTGAATCTGCGGTATACAATTTTTAGGTGCCTCATTCGACCGGTCCCAGTGGTGTTTCGTCTTTTAGCCTTGGCACTCCAGTTATACTTTCTCTTGCGCTTGGCAGGATAGCCGCATTTGCCACAGGTGGACTTCTGAAGGTGATAGGCCTTCGAGCCACAGCGGCGGCACAACGTGTGCGTCTTATTGCGACGCTTTCCAAACGATGACGTCCCCTTCGTCATCTTGTTTCCGCGGCCAACCCCAAAGAGCAGGACTTGCAGTTTTAAAACCTGGCTGAGTTGGTCACCCTAGATCTAGGTGATGGAGAGAGTGTTCCTTTTATTTTGTTCCTAATGCCCATTTCCTGTGTGGCTTTCCATCCCTAATCTGGTAAAAGGCAAAAAACAAACAAAAAAAACCAACCCTCGTAATCTCCAAGCCCTACCGTCCTTGCAGTCCCCTGGTGGGTGTCTGGGCCCCCAGGGGCCGAGCAGCCTCCGGTGAGCTGCGGTGCAGATCCAGTGATGTTGCTGAGACCTCCGTGGGAAAGCCAGCCCCTGCAGCACCAAGCATGGCTGCACACTGGTGTCTGAAGGTCACTGGTTAGCTGAGCCAGTTATGTTTGTATCTCCGCTGGCAGTGTGGGACGTGGGTCCCCCTCTCACGCCCCCACAGCCTGACTGCTGCTCCGCCCAGCTCTTCCTTCACATGTGGGCATTACTCGTTACTGAGCTGCTGGTGGGTAAGGGTCTCGGCTGACAAGCTGCGGCTAGTGGGATGGGCCCTCACTTGTCTTTGCTGTCTTCCTGTAGGAGGACTCCGAGGACAGTGAGATTGACATGGAGGGTGATGAAGAAGACGACGATTTGGAAGATGAGAGCATTGCCCTCTCGCCAGCTAAGCCCATTCGAAGGGTCCGGAAGCCCGAGCCCCTGGATGAGAGCGACAATGACTTCTGACCCTCTTGCCCAAGGGACCAGACTGATTAAATCCCTCAGATCTATATAGGTAAATGGGAAGTTGGAAGGTTAGGAAGGAAACCTATTTTGTTCACTAAACTAGTTGGACTCATTAATGAAGCAACACCTAGTTGTTCTTTAGCCTCCTCTGTGTTATTCCACAGAGCTTCAATAAGAACTGAAGTAAGCCCCAAAGAGAATGTGTTTTTTTGCCTTATTTATGTCCTGAAACTTGGGGAATGCATGTGTTCTTAGAGATGCACATGCACGGGACAAACACCCAAGGAGAAATAAGGGTCGGCACCATCAGGTCTTGGCTGTTGTTGTTGTGATGTATTTGCCTCTCAGAGTCGGGGGGACGGACGTGGGGCTGGGCACCAGGACTCACTTTAGGAATTGTGGGGGAGTGTACAATTTTGGACATTTACGGTTATTGGCTTTTAATTCTAGCTTTTGTTTCGTTGTCTTATTTTCTTCTGTATGTTCACAATACCAAACTTGTTCTGAATGAAAGTTAGCTAAGTCAGATGAAAACCCACTTTCATTAAAGATCAGATAACAGAGAGATGCTCCAGAATATAAATGCTCCATTTTCTCTCAGAAGGTTGACATTCCTCCTTAGAAAAGCAAATTAAAGAAGAAATGTTGGTACACACTTGTGTTTCTGACTCTAAAAAGATGAACCAGAATGTATTAGGTTGAGTAGCACTAGAATAATTACCCTGATGTGAAATGAGAAGTGACAGGTGGACTTGTTTTGTTTTTCTGATATGGAAAACACAGAGCAGTTTTCATTTATTTTTCACTTATAAAGTCAGAAGACTTCTGGAGTTACTTGACTCATAATAAATGTATTTAAGTCCTTGTTTTTTATATCATTAAGTTTTACTTGAAAGTTGAATTACGTTGTTTATTTGCACCTATGACAAATACTTGGGAGATGTTTACAGGTTACTATGGTACATGTAAATTTTTAGGAGACGATGTGATATTTCTATCTTTGCTTTTTTCTCTGCCTTTTTCTAATTCCTACATAAGACATTACTCCCTTTTTTAAACATTCAGCATTCAGCTAATTCACTAGCAGTTTGAGATGTGCCATTGTTGAAAGGATGATGTAAAAGGGAAATGGGAGTGTCGGGAGCCATGCCAACCCCCTCAGGTGCCGTGGCTTCTAAGGTGCAAAAGTCATTGCGTCTTCTTGGATGTTCTAGTTTTGGTTTCCCTGAGTCTGACCTGCCTTATATTTAAAAAAAAAAAAAATGTATTTCCATTTTCTTAATGTGATGCTTTCTTCTAGTGGGCATTACCACAGGAGTGTGGCCCGCGCCGCAGGTGACCCCTCCACAGACAGAGGCATCCCTTGGTTACCTGTTGCGCAGTCTCACCATGGAATGGCACTTCCTTACTCGAGCAGCTCCTGTCAGCCAAGGAGCTTCAAGCACCTGATTGTAGTTACAAATGTCTGTCTGTTGCTGCCGTGACAGACCCCGCAGTCAGGTGTGTGCAAGTGCCTTTTGACCTCGTGCCATTGGTTTTGGCCAAGCATCAGAGCAGACTCGCACCCCAGAGAAGACTGTGTGATTAGGTCAGTGAAAAACCAGTCTTTAGATCATTGTCGACAGTTGTTACTGTTTCAAACTGTGTGATTAAAGGACCTCCTAAAATGCTTTACAACATGTATATTGATAGAAAATATAAAGAGATTTTTAAAGTCCTTAATTTTTATTGGTGGCAACCATGAGAACAGAGTCCAAGGACTTGCATTGGGGAGTCCAAGGAACTGTCTCCCTTTTAGCCGGGACAGGAAGAAGACCTGCAAGCGCTCTTTCGTTAGCATTTTAAACTATACTTTCAGTGTCACCCGTCTGAAAGGAAGCGGAGTCCCTTCATGACAGCAACACACTGCATAAGTATCCCCGCTGTTGGATTGGTCCAGGGGACTCTTAGGTGCTGGAACCGGGCCTGGCAGCCTTGGAAGAGAACTGAAACTGGCCAGAGCAGAAGCCCTTCCTGGAGCCAGGAGGACAGAGCGCTCATCAGGGAAACATGTCACTGACGGGAAACCCGTGGGTCTGAGACACAGTGTTCTCACTTGACACCTCTGTTGGGCAGTCTGGAAAGGATTAAGCAAGAGTAACATAGAAAATTAAGTTTTTAAATGATGCACTGTTAATTCTAAAAAGAATAATTATATAGGAGAGAATGGCTCAGGAATAATGAATACTAATCAAGTCATAAGATAAACACTAATGATTTAAACGATTTAATTCTAATAACTATGTTGGAAGGACGGAGAAACAAAAAATGGGGATGTAAGCTGATGGACATCCAAGTGCCCTTTCCCATATAGAAGTCAACAGATAATCTCTAAGATGATAAGACAAGAAATAGCACATGTAGGATGTTTAGTTTGGGGAGTAGGGTTATTCGGGAAGGGGGGCAAGACAGAGACTGCTGTTTTCCCTTATAAGCCTAGTAGTTTTTGGCTTTTTAAACTATGTGTTACTATGAATATTGTTTTTGATGAATTTTTGAAAAGGTAAATCTATAGACAGGGAAAGGGTAAGGGCTGGAGACCGAGGTTTAAGGATCATTTTTTTGTGAGATTTCTCAGGGGAGAACATGTGGGATGGGAAGAGAGCCAAGGGTGGAAGCCTGAGAAATGCCTGTGTCTCAGGGGCATGGGCCACAAGGAGCCAGAAGAAGAGACTGGGTAAGTATTTTCTAAGTTTTCTAAAGTGACTATATTTCACTTTAATAATTAG
Organism: Callorhinus ursinus; assembly: GCF_003265705.2. Classification (NCBI taxonomy): domain Eukaryota; kingdom Metazoa; phylum Chordata; class Mammalia; order Carnivora; family Otariidae; genus Callorhinus; species Callorhinus ursinus. The sequence continues at coordinate 13,138,286 of NW_027397075.1, read as the reverse complement.
GAAAAACTGTTCTATTTTCCAAAGAGTGTTGAAGAAGAGGGGTAACGAAAAGGTGGGAGGACTGGAAGGTTCTGTTAGGGAAGCCAGAGCAGGGGAGAATCTCCAAAGAAGAAGTGCTAAATCCTTGTCGTAAATGAACTTGAGTCAGAGAGGCCCCTGGAATCAGCAGTTAGGAAATCTCTGGTGACCTTAGCCAGGAGCAGTCACGTAGCTAGCGATGGGTCGAAGAGCGGTTCGACTTTGAAATGAACACAGTGAGTATTGACGAGTGTTCGGAAAGGTGGGTGGTCACAAGAGGAAAGAGGGCACGGCCAGGGGAGGAACGTGTGGTCGAAGAACATTGTGGAGGGGCGGGGGAGGTTTGGTTTGGTTTTTTGAGAGCAAAACTTGAGCCTGAGTTTTCAGCTGGAGGGAATGAGCTTGTGGAAGGGGAGGGCTTAAATCTATAAGAGAGAGAGTGTGTGTAATTGATGAAGCAAAGGCTTCATTAGGAGTCATTCTGTTTAAATCCATACTGTGTATTGAAGACATACGCACCAGATAACCAGCTGGGCTGACCCTACCGTTTTTTTTTTTTTGGAGATTTTATTTATTTATTTGAGAGAGACAGAGACAGAGCACAAGCGGGGGGAGGGGCAGAGGGAGAAGCAGACCCCCAGCTGAGCAGGGAGCCTGACATGGGGCTCGATCCCAGGACCCTGAGATCATGACCTGAGCTGAAGGCAGCCACTTAACCAACTGAGCCACCCAGGCGCCCCCTGATGCTACCATTTAGGGTAAGCTGACTTTGGTTGATGTGACAATCTTTTACACCTAGATTTCTATAGTGTCTGCTGTAGATAAGGCCCCAAAACAGTTTGTTGACTTGGGCATCAGGTAGAGTACCCAGAATATGGAGACATTGCCTCAGAAGTTGGGCCACAGTAGCCCTCAAATAAGGATGGTTGATCCTGACTAACAAAACTTAAAATAGCAAGCTTTGAAAAGATCCAGCTGTTTCTAAGGCATGTGTCCCAGGATAAAACTCAAGAATTGCAAGGAATATAAAAATAAGCCAAACAAGATAAAATTCCCAGTATCTGGTATCCAATCAAAAATTACCGTAATGAGAAAAATCAAGAAATGACCCAGAAATGACAGTTGATAGACTTAGTAAAAAAGGACATTCGGATAGTTTTTAACTCTCGTCCCTATACTGAGGTGGTGGAGGGAGGCATGAGCATATTAAGAAGAGAGAAGGAAGACCTAAATCTCAGAACTTCTAGAGATTAGAGAAGCGCGACAAAGACCGTGCAAACACACACTGGTTTGAGGCACCACAGAAGTGGACAATATGCTGACTGTGAAGACACAGCAAGGGGAACTGCTCAAACTGAAAAGACGAGAAGTCCTGCTGCGCCGGGGGGTTTATTGCCTCAGCTGTGCTCACCCTCCGGCCTGCCCTACGGGGGTAGAGCTAGTCCTTGTAAAGCCTCTCCGCTTTGCCGGCTCGCAAGAGCGTGGGCCTTGGCAATAGGCTGCTGTGGAGACTTTGGAGAAGGAAGGGGCTCTCCTTCCCTCTCTGGTGTGGCTTGCTCTTCAAGTCCCCAAAGAGCATGATTTTTCTCATGGCCCCTGAGGTTTCTCTGGTGCTGGATTCCTGCAAGGCACCGCTTTCTCCACCGTTTGGCTACTGCAACTCTTTGTTCCGTCAAGGTCACAACTAGGTGGACACTGCCAGACACTGCCAGACACTGCACAAACCAGAGGACAGGATAGTGGCATCTTGAAAGTACCAAGAGCCAAACACCAGCCTAAAATTCCATACCCAGCAAAAACAAAAAGCTTTAAAAACCCAGCAATCCAAATAAATACGACACAAGACCCACGTTCAGATGTCCCCCATTTCCAAATACTTTTTTATAGCTGATTGTTTTTCTTCAGTTGAGGATCCAATCAGAGATCTTGCATTAAGTAGTTAGGTCTCTGTAATCTACAATTTGAAATAGTCTGCAGCCTTTTGTATTTTTCATGACATTGACATTTTTGAAGAGGTTAGGCTAATTTTTATTTTTTTGCAGAATGCCGCTTGATTTGGATTTTGTCCAATTTTTCCTTCTTGATCAGATTCAAATCAGTATTTTTGACACGGTGTGTCCTCAGTTCATCACATCAGGGGCACATTATGTCCATCCGTCCCATTATTGGTGATGTTAAGTTTAATTACTTTGTTAAGAAAGTATATGCAAAATTGTCCATCTTTAAAGATACCTTTTTTCCCCTTCGTAACTATCCCTTGTGGGGTGAGATTTTGAGTCTGGGTGGCTATCTTCTTCCTCGATAGAGTTTCATCCATGGTTTTAGCATCCATCGAGGATTCTTGCCTGAATATTCATTTTTAAAGGCATGTTTGGAACAAAAATGCTTCCTGTTCAAACTTTAAAATGATAATTATAGTCTTCATAAGCATTTTCCTTGGTTATTTAGTGGATGACAGCTGTGGTGTCCCTTAGGATCTTTTTCCCTTCATCACAGACAGACACCCGAGGGAACCTGTACCACATGGAGGCTCAGCTTGCTCACCTTCACGGAGAAGCTGCAGGCACAGCAGTGGTTTTGGAAGCCCAATGTAGAAGCACATTATTAGGGCATCCACATTTAACATGCTGTTGATAACCAGTGTGCCAGACCCCACATAACATATGCCAGACATAATCCGTGCCTTTGAGAGATTTTGTAATGGATAAAAGATGGCAAGAACGTTGGACAACTTTTTTTGTCTCCAGAATCCTGTCATTAAATCCTTCATTTCTCTTCAAAAAATTCTAATTTTTCCATGTGTCTCTAAGGATTATACTCCTAAGACCTTCTAGTCTTCTTGAGAAAAGAGGTCCCTTCTGTCACCAATGCCAAATTGATCCTCTATATAGGCTTGAAGATGGCAGCTCATTTCAAAGTGAGGGGGATGATTTTAACCAGTGGAGAAGGGCAATAATAATAAAAGTTAGGGGCACATGAAGACCTCCGTGTATAAATAAGCTCACACCGGCTTCTTACATGCTGAGCTTTAAGGCCTGTGTCCTTGATGGAGACCTTCCCTTCTCTGCACCGTAGCAGAGAATCCATCTCACCCCTGCCTGGACTGACCCGGGTCCAGGACAGGTGCTCCTGACCTCTTTGGCAGCACCTTTCCTGCCTCCTTTTAGGAGACCAGCTTTTGTGTGGGTCAGCATCATTCCCAGACCACAGGAAGGAACCCTGGAAAATGGTCTTTCCGTTCAGAAGCTTCCAGTTGTTGCTCCGTCTGTCCTCCCACCAGGTCCACCAGGAACTTGTTTTGCTCACATTTCAACAGTGCACGAAGGAGCATTTGTTCTGATAGTGTCTGAGATCATCCTGGCACCAGATTCCCCAATGTGATTTCCCTGGAGACTACAAGAGAAGGATTAGGGCAGGACTTGAGAGGTGGGCTCAAGGCCTAGAGGCCTGCAGGTTCTCTTTAGTAAAGAGCACGAAATGCAGAGCTCCAGCCAAGACCTTCATACTTCCAGGATCCCTCCCACGGAGAAGGCCCAGAATGGCTCCCCTTTATACCGAGTTTCCCTGCAGAGCTGCTGAAAGACCCGGGAGTCAGCAGGCTCCGAGAAGCTGGGAGTTGTTCTAAGGATGAGCAAGAATTGCAGGGAAAGGCAGGTGCTGCTGAGCCCCACTCACTTGATATGCTGGAGGCCATGGTTTCCAGACAGTGCGGTGGCAACGAATATTGCCCCGTCCATCCCCAAGGAATTCTCTTGAAGACTAGGCAGAGAAAAGATGGAGACACCACCGTGAACCATTCGGTATGTTAGAACCCGCCCCAGGAAGCAGCCCTGCATTATCTTGGGGGGCCGTGGAGGAAATATGCACTTCTGGGGATGATTTGTTCACAGCAAGGGGGTGTTTACCCCTGAGACCAGTGTCTACAAGTAGCTGGGTGGTCCCATCCAAGTGCCATGGAAGGGGCAAGACCGAAAATGCAGATGTTAAGTGACTTAGCTCTGGCATAAGCTAGACAGAATGAACAAACCCATCTGCAAGAGGGACTCTAGTCGTCAGAGCTATTTATATTTGGAAGGAAGCAGCTACAGAGGAAATCAAGAGCATCTCCTCTAATGGGGGAGGTTTCAGCAGAGAAGCCTGCTGCTCTGGGATGCAGGTAGGTCTCTATAGCCACTCACTTGAGTCTTCGGAGACTTGAGTTCACCTTCAGAGCATTTGCCAAGGCTTTGGCTCCGGCCAACCCGATGGCATTTCCTCGTAAGCTGTCCGGAAAGATAAGAAGCCTAAGGCACAGTGTCAGCTGTGGGGTGAAAACTGTACCTCTTCTGATGAGCATGGGCTCCTGGCAGAGGCAGCATGGACTCAGCAACCCTGGGGGTGAGGTTGCTTCTTTCTCACTCCTGGGTGCAGAGTGGCGATCGGACAAATTTGGGTGGTTTGTTGGAGCCCTCCCCCTCCTCCATCCCAAAGAAAGGAGAGTGGGGCTGAGACAAGAAAGGCAACACTTCAGGGCGCCTGGGTGGCTCAGTCGGTTAAGCGACTGCCTTTGGCTCAGGTCATGATCCTGGAGTCCCGGGATCGAGTGCCGCATCGGGCTCCCTGCTCGGTGGGGAGTCTGCTTCTCCCTCTGAGCCTCCCCTCCCTCATGTGCTCTCTCTCTCAAATAAATAAATAAAATCTTTAAAAAAAGAAAAGAAAGGGAACACTTCATCCCGCGGTCCTCACACCCTCAGCATCTCAGGACCACAGGAGCAGGGACGACTGGGACATGCCTGAGAGCCCCACTGAGCTTAACCCCCTCCCCCAGGAGTCTGGATCTTCTCATTGCCTGAGGTCAGTGGCCAGGGACCCCTACACAGGACCTCGGGACGTGGGCAGCCTAGGCAAGGCTGAGGAGAGCAGGTCCTCAAGGAGAGGAGGCCCAACAGTAGTGACTCCCAGGGAAGAGGTGTGCAGTGGGAATGGAGAAGCTGGGGCATGCTTGATCTAAAGGATGACGTTTAAATGATTTGTGAGTTTCCGTGTAAATTGACTTTTTTTTTCCTTCCATATCTTCATTTCAAATCAACAGCTTGGTTTCTTGGGGCAAGAGACTATAGCCAGAGACTGGAATACTTACTCGAGAATCTCCAAGGTTCTGTTCACAGCCAGGGCATCCCCTAGCGCCTGGGCCCCCCGGGAGCCAATGGAGGCCACCTGCAGACTGGAGGAAGAGATGCAGTCAATGCGGACAGGCGGGGCCTCGCCAGCCCGCACCCTGCCTGGCCCAGCATCCACGCATACTTGTCCTTCCTTTTCACCACCCCTGGAATTAGTGCTGAAAGTGGCAACACAGCACTGAAGGTTGTTGGCCCGTGATCTGTCCAAGGAATGCTGCGCCCCCTGCGTGCACTGTCTGAAGCCTAGGACAGAGATCTGGATGCTCCAGATACAGCAAGGAGAGCTGGCCTCCTGTTTGAGGGAGAACACTCCCCGAGCCCCTGCTTCTTAGCTTCCATATGTTCGATGTCCCAATTGCTAACACTAGGAAAATCAAACACACCTTCCTTGACTGGAAGGCAAAACTGATGTGTAGTGTGCGGGCCGGCCTTCTGGGCTGCTGTGCACGTTAGCACTTACTAGAGCGCAGTGAGGGCCGTGTTGGCCTTGAGTGCGTTGGCCACTGCAGAGGCGCCTTCATCCCCGATGGCGTTCTCCTGTAAACTGAACACAGAGCGTGACCCCTGGGCTCACAGGGCACCACGCTAGCACTGTGGCAGGACGTGCTGAGCTTGGACCTTCTAGATTTCCTTCAGACCACACACACCATGGACTGGACTCCCAGGGTTGCGTTGGGGATAACCGTCCCCAGGGCCTCCTACTTAACATGCAGAGGGCTCTGGGGTCTGCATGAACCTGGACCATCAGAAGCAAACAAGAAAAGGGGTACATGGAAAAGGGACAAAAAAGGATGTGCCAGCCAGAGAATTAAGCCAAGGCCTTCTATCCCTGGGCAGTCTTGCTGGTCAGTGTTTTACATCTTTTTTTTTTTTTTCTTCCCTTCCACATTGGAGTAAAGTAGTAGGCCCTAGAGCAGTCAGTGGCTAAGAGTTTAGTTCAGGTGGGCATCAGTGTGTTTAGGGGAGAGTTTGCGTTAATAATTTTAACACATTTGAGTGTCTATTTTGTCCACACAATTGTACAGGCCCAGGACCGTCTCAGGTGAGGAGTTGTGATTGAATGAGCAGGCACCAAAGGCCACGTGCCAACTGCACGGAGGACCCCACAGGGTCTCCCACCCCTGTGTCATCACAGAAGCTGCCAGAAGAAATAGGTCTAAACCAAAACCTGAAGGGTGGCATGGGGGAGAGGGTCTGGCACATCCGCAGAACCCAAATCCAGGCAAGTCGCCGGCACATGAAAAGAGGCCAAGGAGGTACAAAGGAAGCAGGTCCTTGGGGCCTTCTTTGGAAGCCACACTAAGGGTTGGCCTTCACTTGCAGGCACTGGGCAGCATTTAAGTCTCTCACCCAGGACAGGGATGGATTTACGTTTTGGAAAGATATTTGGCCAGCAGTGTGAGACGGTGGACTGGGCATAGAGGTGTTGCTGCCGTGATGCAGGTGAGTGATGCCGCTGGCCATGGGGGCGGAGGGAACCGGTGGGACGTTCGGAGGAGAGCCGCAAATGGGAAGCGAGAGCAGAGGTGGTATTTCTTGCTTGCACGACTGGCTGGTTCCGTTCATGAGGTGGGGATGGAGAAGCAGGCTTGTGGGCAGGGAGTTAGAGTGGTTTGAAGTTCCTACGAGGCGCCCAAGGGGAGATGCTGAGGGGGCAGGGAGGACATGGGTCTGGAGCTCAGGAGAGAAGTCTGGGGGATAGACGTGGGGGTACCAGGGCTCTGAAGGCAAGGAGCCTGGGAGAGAAGAGCTTTGGAAAAGAGATCATTCAAGAGAAGACGGCCTAGGACAGAACCCTAGGGAACACCAGGATGTCAGTCGGACAGAAGAACAAGCCAGAGGTGGGAAATCCTGATGAAAGACAAGAGTTACCCTTCGACCCAGCAGTTCCACTCACAGGTGTGTAACCACAAGAAGTGAAAGCACACACCCACACAGAAACCTGTGCACGAACGCTCACAGCAGTATCACTAGCAAGAGCCAAACAGTGGCAACAACCCAAATGTCCATCAGTGGATGAGTGGATAAACCCAGTGTGGTCTATGCACAGTGGACTAGGATTCAGCCATAGGAAGGAAGGAAGCTCTGATTCATGCTGCCGCCCAGGTGACCCTTGAAGAAATGACACTAAATGAGAGACCTCGGTTGAAAAGGCACCTACGGTATGATTCCATGTGACTGAGACATCAAGTGCAGGTGACTCCATAGAGACAGAGCAGACGTTTGGTTGTGAGGGGCTGGGGCGTGGGGGCAATGGGGAGTGATGGCTAATGAGTCTGGGGTGTCTTCTTGGGGTGATGGATTGTGGTGATGGTGATGGTTGCACGACTGTGAATATACTAGAAACCAATGAATTGTGCACTTTATATGGGTAGTTTTTGTGGTACCTGGATTATGTATCAATAAAACTATTGGAGCAGATGAGAATAGAAATGTGCCTGCTGGCCTTAAGGCAGAGGAGGCTGTGTGCTGAGGGCCTCTGGCCCAAGCCATGTGCCTGGTGGACACTGAGGTCTCAAATGTCCTTGCTCCCCTGTCCTTCCTGCAGCCCCTGCAGAGGCCCTACTTACTCGAGGCTGGTCAGGCTCCTGTTGAGCTGCAGTGCTTGTCCCAGGGCCTTGGCAGCACCGGCCTGGATGAAATTCCACTGCAGGCTGGGCAGAGACAGACACATGTGACCACGTGGCCCAGGGCAGAGCCCAGGAGGGTCTGGAGGCTCCAGAAAGAGGGGACTTCTCCCAGGAGGGTCTGGCAGCAGGAAAGGAGTCCTTGCAGGACGGGATCCTGGCCACTGATGGGCAGATCTCTTGCAGCCTACCTCAGGTTTAGTCAAAAGGGGTCTACAAGCACTCTCTGGTTAAGGGTGGACACAGGGGCAGGCTCAAAGACTCCACATGGCCCCTGAATGAAGCTTGGGACACTTGGAGGCATGGCATGGGTGCCCACCTCCCACCATTGGCCTCTCTGTGGATCAGCCCCAGGAAACAGAGCAGGCGGCAGGGCACAGCCTCCTGGAGGCCCCCAAGGCTGTGTTGTGGAAGGGCCCCAAAGCCAGACTCATTTTCCTGCCTGAGCTGGTGTGATGGCCCTGCAGCTCTGCAGAGGGGATGGGGTGGGGAGGTGCCAGAGACTCACTGAAGGGACGTGAGGGCCTGGTTTTCTCTCATTGCCACCGCGATGGCCTGGGCACCCTGGTCGTGGAGGAGGTTGGCTGTCAGGCTGGGAAGAGGGGAACAGGGGTGAGTAAGCAGGAGCTAGCTGGCCGTTGAACCCCCTTACTTACCTGGGAATCTAGCTCCCCTCCTCCCTGAGGACCGGCCTAGCTCATGTTTATTGAGCACTGGTGTGTGCCAAGCATGTGTCTTACGCTGTTGTACCGAATCCTGACAGGCACATGGAGAAGGGGCCCAGGTTCAGCTCAGTGAGGTTCCAGGAGAGATCACCCACCTGATCCCTGTACTGCGCTACCCCTGAGGCCTGGGCCCTCCCACACCGCCGTGGGGAGGGGGGCGAAGGGCAGGCAGCATCCCCACAGACCTCATCCACAGGTAACGTAGGATGTGAGAGTGGAGGAGTTGCCACCAGAGGCCAGGTCTCCTGGCTACCCCTCCCCAACCAGGTCCTTCTCCAGCGTATAAAGTGGCAAGGCCATGAGGACCTGCCCTCCCCATCCCCAGGGTTCCGGGTAGGCCAGGCCCTCAGCTAAAGGGGCGATGGGAAGCACAGCCTGCACCCCACTCACGTACTCCAGGTTCTTCAGGGTGCTGTTGATGCAGAGAGCTCGAGCCAGTTCCCGGGCTCCCTCTGAGCTGATGGAGTTTTCTCGCAGGCTGGGGAGAGAGAAGACCCTGAGCTGCTGACCAGACGTGTGGGGACTCTAGGGGAGACAAGCCCCGGTGCTCAGACCTTTCGAGCCCAAGGAACCTCAGGGCCTCTTGAGTGATCAGGGCTGAGGTGTGAAGAGCCTCCAGCAAGCCAGACTCCCATGGCTAGCCCGCCAAGCGTCTCCCCTATTGGACTGCTGATGGCGGGACCCATCAGGAGGAGGAGGATCCGTTGACAGGCCCTCAGAGGTGAGGGGCTGGGGGTAGGCTTGGCTGCCTCAAGGGCTGGGGCACCAGAAGGGAGCAGCAGAACTGGGGAGCTGAGGGCCCCAGCTGTCCCCTGCCCTCCTGAGAGAGCAGGCAGTGTGCGGGATGCCAGGCCCCAGAACCAAGCTGCCCAACCATAGATTATCTTCAGAATAGGCCCACAGTGGGAGGTGTGGGCTTTTCTCCCAAGTCCCAAAGTCCTTTCAGACCCCTTGGCCAAAGGGAGACCCCGTCTGGAGAGGGAAGCGGGACTTACTTGAGGCTGACGAGGGTCTTGTTGGCACAAAGGGCCCCCATCAGTGCCGCCACCCCTGCATCACTGATGGAATTGCTCTGCAGGCTGCAAACAGAGGATGGGGCACGCTTGGGGTGGCCATCCCAGGACTCGCAGGGAGCACTGCTCCAGCCTGCGGACTGCCGGCATCAGGTTCAACAGAGCTGGGGAACCCTGGGAGCAGGTGCCACCCCACACTGCTCTGCTCATCATCCCTTCTTCCTGTCCCCATTCCCCACGTTCCAGACCTCGGTCAGGGCAGCTGGGTCTAGCATAATCAGCCTCAAAGCTCAGACTCTGCCTTGATTTGAGTGGCTCCAAATAGTCCGGGGTCAGAGTGTGTGTTGTGTCTGCAGCCCCCAGAGAAAGTCGTGCAGCTGAATCTCCCCACTGTGGGGGCAGCACTGAGCTCCTCCACCCCCCACCAAGGCCATTGCAGCCGACGCCCTCTTTAGCCACCTGTGCCAGGTTTTCAAGGGCACTCAGTGCTTGTCACTCTGAAAACTCCACAATCAACACCAACCACAACTGTCTAGGGAAATGGGGCTGGTGGGGTGGGATGGAACAGTGAGGTGGGCATGGAGAGAGACTGAGATCACAGCATGCCCCCTGTTGGTGGTTGGTTGGGTTCTGGCAAAGTCATGGTCCTGACTGACAGCCCTCCTCCAGGACCCGCCCACCTTCTAGATGGGGAAACCAGGGGAGTCACCCACTGCCCGCGGTCACTTCTGGAGGGTGGTCAGGCAGACTCACTCCAGGCTCTCCAGGCCCTGGTTCACCTTCAGGGCCTTAGCCAGGGCCCCGGCCCCTCCGTCGCCAATGCTGTTACTGGAGAATCTGTAAGAGATGAGACAAGGATGAGCTGGGTTTCTGGAGCAGCCTGGCAGGGGGGTGGCCTGGGATCAGGGTCAGGGAAGCGCTCCAGGGCTGTGCTTTCTCTGTTGTGTTAAGGGTGCCCAGTGCAGAGCTTGTTCGGCTTGAGTCTGTGGCTGGTCGCCTCTGCAAGTGACTCCCTATGGCCTGTAAGACATCGAGGTAGCAAAGTACTTGACTCCTTAGCGGGGGGCAGAGCCAACTCTTGTGAAATTTTATGTGAAGGTAGCCAGGAAGTGTTGGGAAGGCAGTAAATTTAAGTCTGAGACAGTCCCAATCCTGGGAATCTGGAGTCCAAAGCCAGCTATCTTGCACCCATACTACCATCCATCCGTCCGTCCGTCCATCCATCCATCCATCCATCCATCCATCCATCCATCCATCCATCGTGCTCACAAATATTTATGATGGGCTGGGCATTGTGCCAGTCACTGAGGATACAAATTTCGCCTTTCTGCATTTCTCACATGAGCTCCTTCAGACTCCTGTTCTGTTTTAGGGTATCTGCCATCTGCTGGGCTCCCACAGGCCCGATGGTATTCTTCTGTAGGCTGTGGGAGAGGAGAAACGTCTTTCAGCAAAGCTGGCCACAGCCATTCCCACGCCAGGGACAGTCTGGTTCGAGGTGAGAGCTCAGAGACTACTCGAATGCCCTCTCCATTTATCACAGCATTGGCAGAGTGGTCTCTAGGAAAGGTCTGTGGATTGTTGCCAAAGTGATGTCAGCAGACTGACATGGTTCTGGGGGCTGTCGGAGGCAAGGACAGCTGGGCCCTCCCTCGTCAGAAACTGGGAAGTGATCAGAGAACATGTAATACCCAGCAGCCTCTCGAGTGGCGACTTCCACATACGAGTCCCTCCAGCTCCTCACCCAGTCAACCCTCCCAACACTCAACAGTCTACCTCCCTCTAGACCAACCAGCAGCCTGCCTCCCAACCCTGCAGTCCTCCCTAGGGCAGACCCTCCATTTAGGCCCTTCTCCAACAGCTACTTCCCTTTATACTAAATCTGGAGGAGGAAGATGTTGCCAAGAGCCCCTGTGCCCTCCTAGGAAGACAGGCAAGGCAGGACCTATCTTGTGTAAGGCTAAATACAATGTAAGCAAAAGGGAATTTTCCCTGGTTCCAAAAGGGAAAGAGACCTTCCTTTCCCTTACAGTGTTTCTTTGGGAAAACTTGCAGTGGTAAAGCTGTCCCTTTGAGAAGTGTGTAAATCTTTTTTAAAAACTAAATAAACCTCTTGCCAGATTTACAGCTTATAGGGACCATGGAGCCATCTCTTTGAGATGTACACATTAAGGAAGATAGCATGATTCTAAGTTGTCATAAAGATAGGGGAAGTTTGGTTTTTTCCTTTGGATAAAGGCAATTAGTAAACAGCTGGCCACCCCAGCTACCAGGCAAATTTAAAGAAAAACTATGTGCAACAAATGGTGCTGTCCAGTCCTCTTACTTGAGGACAAGTTATCTTGAAACACACCTATCATGGATTGTATCTGCTTGGCTGGAGAAAAAGGCGAGATTTTTTTGTCTTTGCCGTCTCGTTGGTAGGTAGCCAATGATGTACACTGCAGTCTAGTTGATTATTCAAATAATTAAACTGTTTCATTCTTTACTACATTTGTGGAGAGGATTCTCTGCATTGGCAGAAGGCTTTATTTTTAATAATTTTCCAACACTTGTTCTATGGAAAACAGTGGACATCAAGATTTCCAGGGGCCATCCAGATGGGTCAGAAAGCCTCAGGCCATCTCCCCAATCATCCTTCCTTGCAGAAAACAGACAGAGAGACCCTTGGAGGAGGAGAGGAGAGAAGAAGGGGGTCCCTCTGCCGGTCAGCATGTCCACTTACTGCAGCACAGAGAGGGTCCGGTTGGCAGCCAAGGCCTCAGCCATGGACCTGGCACCATCATCCCTGATTGAGTTGCTCTGGAGGCTGTGGAGTCAAGGAAGAAGTGCATCAGCAAAGGCGTACATGAGGGTGCCCAGTGGTGGCCTTAACCTCTACGGCAGTGTTACCAAGGCCCAAGGCATGGGGGGTGGGCAGCTGTCTGCTTCATGCGCTTACTGCGCACCACACAGGATTTGGGAAGAGTTAGTTCTTTCCAGTGCTGCTCTGGCCTGAGGATTCCCTCTGGGTTTCTAAGCATTTGTCTGTTGACTGAGAACAAGGTGCCCAAGGCATCTGGATAACAATAACTAGGTTATCAATAGTCTTGATTACAGCTAAAAGCCACAGCATCCAAGTGTTGACAGGGATGTGGAAAAATTGGAACCCTCACCCATTGCTGGTGGGAATGTAAAATGGGGCAGACATTGTGAAAACAATCTGGCAGTTCCTCAGAAGGTCAAACAGAGTTACCATATGACACAGCAGATTCCACTGGTCTGTGTCTGCCCCAAAGAAATGAGGACAGGCACTCAAATGTGTGTGCATGAATGGGTGCAGTAGCATTATTCACAAGAGCCAAAAGGCGGAAACAACCCACATGTCCATCAACCAATGAATGGGTGAATTGTGGTCTGTCCATACAGTGGAGTATGGCTCAGCCATAAATAGGAATGAAGCACTGATACCTGCCACAACGTGGCTGAACCTTGAAGACATGACACTCAGCGACAGGAGCCAGACAAAAGGGTCTTACTGAAGGATTCTATATATAGGAAATCTCCAGAGTAGGTAAACATAGACAAAGAAAACAGCAGGCCCTGGTGGCTGCTGGGGTGGCGAGGGGGGCGGAGAGCAGAGAATGGGAAGTGATTGCTAATGGATACAGGGTCTACCTTTAGGTGATGGAAATATTTTGGAACCTGACAGAGGTGATGAATGAACAACTGTGAATGTGCTAAGTGCCATTGAAATGTATACTTTAAAATGGTGAATTTCACCCCACTAAAAATAAATAAATGAAAAAACAAATGACAATACACACTCAACTAAGGATGGATATAACCACAGGCCCCTAAAAGCACAGCAAACCACAGCAAACCATAGGAATATTCTGGAAGATGGGCTTTTCATTGTCCTAGAAAACACCTCAGGGGAACATTCTGACACCATGGCCTTGGCGGTTTCCCACTCACTGGAGGACAAGAGGTTTTCCTCGTAGATTATCTTGCCTTTCCATTTCTGTACAACCCCATCATCCTTCTCCTCAATCCCCTGATTTGGCTGTAAACACAGGGCCAATGACCAGGGAAGAGCTGAAACCTGAAAGTTGTGTAGGATACAAGATCATGTAGTATCCACCTAGATGGGAGCCAGTATAGCATGCCCGCCATTTTGAATCATCTCCCACTCCATGGTTGGCACCTGGGAGAGGGTTTTCTGGGTCCTCTACTGGTTACACCGGGACAGGGAGCAGATGGAACATACCTCAGAAAAGCCAGAGTGCGGTTAATCTTCAGAGCATCTGCCAAAGCCTTTGCCCCTTGAGGTCCAATGGAGTTACTGCGGAGGCTGGCGGAAGGAAGAGAGAAAAAGAACTGTTTTTTGTTTGTTTGTTTGTTTGTTTGTTTGTTTTAATCCAATTCCCAGGGAGGGGAAAAAAGAACAGAAATTACATGACCTTTAAATCTATGCTCCTTGAAAATAATGTACTGGGGTTTAGGATTTCATGTTTTGCTGAGATCCTTATTTAGGTGAACAAGTAAGGAATTTCTCAGTATGGCCCCATGTGATGGGGCAAAGAAAGAAGGATCTGATGGACTTGGCTTGGGCCAGGTGTGGAGAGCAGGGAGAATAACGCCAGCTTCAGGGCCAAACTTCTGGTGCCTCCTTGGGCCGGTCCCAACAGCTGAGGAGGAGCCAGGATTTTGCTTGCTCAGCTGTCCTTCCACCCCACCCAGGGGAGAGTGTGGTCCAGGTGACTTCACGAGATGGCTCACAAGCTGTTCGTGGCCCAATGGTGGAAGGTTGGCCTATGTGTCCTACTTACTCCAGAGCAGTCAGACTTCTGTTGACCAGGAGGGATCTGGCCAGAGCTTTGGCCCCTTTGTTACTGATCTGGTTCTCAGCCAAGCTGCACAAGGAGAAGGAGAGGAGTGGTTATTGCAGGTCTGTAAATCTCATTGCCTCTTCCTCAACACCAGGCTTGTGATCCAAACCTCTCGGTTTCACCAGCATCATGAGGCCCTGGACACAGGTGGAGATGAGGTGAGCCCTGGAGTGGAAGTGCCCAGCCCAGAAAAGCCTCTGAGCCAGGTAAGGTAGGGCCAGAGTGTGTGTGTGTGGAGGGGGACAGACCCTCACACGGGCAAAGAGTCACAGGGCAGAGTTTGGCCAGAATCTGGCACAGAAGCTTCTACACCAGCAGTGCCACAGAGAGCCTGGGCAGTTACAGAAATCTCCCGTGGAGATTCCGCACAGTGGTGTGCTGCAAGAAACAAAATACAGAAACACTGACGTGTAGCATTGGCCAATTTCCGTGGTGTAAACACTCTCCCACGGCCAATTTCAAGCACTCCCAGCTTGCAGAAGTTCCTAAAACTTGAATAATCTGCTCTCATGAACCAGTGGCTGAATTCATAGTTCTGGCTCACCACTGGCCCCAGCCCTTTTTCTAATACAAGAAAGGAAGAGGGTACTTATTACAGAACTAACTTGAAAGTAAAACAACCAAAAACCAAAAAACACTTGTGTCTGCCCTAAAAGGGTGATTTCAGGAATAAGCTGGTGGATCATGTTGCTTCATGGACCCAGTTTCAGAAATGGTGGCTAGTTGAGATTTTTTACAGTTTCTTAGGCATTTAAAACTGTGGAGCATCCCCAGGGGATACAGTTAGAATCCCCAGTGCTTTTCAAGCTGTGTTTCAAGGGCTCCTGGTGTTCCTCAGAAAAGCCTCAGGAGCCCCTAGAGGCTGAGGAGGAACCAAGCACCCTTCTTATTTCAATCCCAGCAGCTCCCAGTTGCCCATCTCTTACTGGAGTCCTGCCTGATAGACCACTTTTAAAAAGGCTTCTGTTGCTTAAACTTTGAAGACCATTCATCCAGACCACCTTCTATATAAACGTTCTCGAGTTCTAGAGCGCCTCTGTCCCCCTCCACCCAGGACTTCTATAACATTTTATAAGTAATATTTCATGAGCCATGTGTGTATTCTGAGCGGTGCCTTGGGCATTTTACACAGGGATGTGGCCCTGAGAACCAACTACAGGGAGGTGAAGAAGGGCATGTGGCCATCAAAGAAATTTGGGGCTTTTGTTCAGAAAACATTCTGAGTGTTAACCAGACTCCTTTATGCAAAAACACTGGAAGTTGACTATTTTGCTGAAGCCTCCCATGAAGGAAAAAATAATGAAAAGTTGTCATTATCATGTTTCTTTCAAAGGGATTGCATTTATATCTCTGGCTAACAAGTCAGAGAGAACCCTGCTTAGAACGGCTAGCCCTTGTACAATCTGTGCCTGGCCTGTCCTCATACTTGCCTTGTATTAACCTGTTGGAGCTGCTCGACAACCCGAAGAGGTAGTTAGTGTGCAGGAAAGGGTTAACCTTGCCCCCAGTTCCTGAAAGCTGACCTTTGTTTACCAGGGGGACTTGGGGCCCCACAGTAGCAGCTTGACCCCTGGAGGGGCTTCCCTATGGGCAGTGAGGTATGTCTCCATGCCCAGCCCCCCATGAAAACTGCCCACAAGCCCGGGTGAGCCTCGCTGCCGGGAATGCTTGGTGGTCACTGGGAGAGGGAGGCACTGTGTATATGACTACACCAGGAGGGACAAGTGAAAGCCTGCCTGGTCTCCCCAGGCCTGCCCCACGCACCTTCCCTCTGCAGATTTTCATCTGTATCTTTTTGGTGTGATGAACCACAACCGTGGGTACAAGAACTTTTCTGAGTTCTGTGAGTCCTTCTAGTGAATCATTGAACCTGGAGGGTCATGGGGACCCCTGGACTCACAGATACTGTTTTCACCCCATTTTTATCCTCTTTAGGCAGAGAAGTGACAGTATACAGGGCCATATAGGGCCCACCGCTCTCACTGCGGTCCTTGGTGACTTGTTTTTGCTCCTGACCCGTTCCACATTTGTTTTTGTTTTCTCAGATAAAGATGATTTCAGAACCCGGAGGGAGGCTTACATGAAGATGAAGAATTCCCCTCTGGATCCTATGCTCCAAGCTCATCTCCCTAGTTCTAGCTACCCCCAGATCATCACACCAGTTCAGCTCCAAACCCGGGTGTTACTCAGACTCAGAAATGTTATCACAAGAAGAGATTTCACAAACACAAAAATCTCTTCTGCTGTCAGCATATAGACTTTTGTCTAATTACAACTTTAAAGATGCAATGTTTAAATTGTATTTTTTGCATTCATTTAAATAAAACTTTAAGTTTAAACTCATTTTTTAAATTAAAAACTTTAAAATTTGATTTAAAGATGTGATCCCGTGCCTCTGATACTGTTTTGAGGGTTAACTTTGAGAGGATGTTAGAGAAGACTGGGCCTGGCACCACATCCGAACATAGAGTATTCAGAGACATGCTTCCATGTCCATGATAGCCTCTGACCCTCACCCTGTCCTTTCCCTCTTCTCACAGATGAGGCACCTGAGCCTCTGGAACTTTCTGGAATGGGTAGAAACAAGCAGCATGTATCCTGAGCCACATGCTTCAAAGGCACTTCTCCTTGAAAGCACCCCTGGCCGGTTGAGCAGAGAGGAGGATGGGAAAGGAGCCCCAGACCCTGTGCAACAGGTGAGCATCCCGGATCGGGTCTCCTGGGTCAGCGTTACCTGATCCTTTGAATGCGACAGTCCTTCCCACTCAGCACACTGCCCAGCAGTTCCATCACGGGGTCCTGGAACTGGTTGTTGTCCAGCCTGCGGAAGGAAGAACGATGATGAGTGGTATCAGTGCCCGCAAGCAGGTGGAGCAAGGCGCTGGCAAAGGGCCGGCATCACGGCCACAGAGATGCCCAGGCCGACGTTTCCATCGTGATGCAGCCCCCGCTGTGTGGCTCAGGGGTCTGTGCTAGCACACCCACCACGCTCAGCGTTTTCCCGTGAGGGTGGACTGGGAGGCTCAGTGTTTTGAGCCCCAGGATTCCTACCCGGAGGGGTGTCTTCCCAGCAGCCCCGCACACCCTGTGAGTCTATGGGACATGGGTTGTTAGCTCTCCTTCTCCTGAGGACGTGGCACCTGCTCTCAGGTCCGGAATGGCCCTGGTCTTATAGCCTTCCTAAGGTCCAGAGCACTGGGTGGACGCTGGGCTGGGGGTGGGGTGTGTGGGTGTGGCATCTGTCAGCACTGGGATGGTTCACAGGGTGTTGGAGGTTGAATTGTGTTCCCCAGAAAGATAGGTAGGTGTTCTGACCCCCCAGTGCCTCAAAAATGTGACCTTATTTGGAAATAGAGTCATTGCGGATGTAATTCGTTAAGATGAAGTCATTCTGAGCGGACTAGGCCTGTAACCCCACATGACTGGTGTGCTCAGCAGAGGGAGCACTACACAAAGACAGAGACACAGAGGAGGAGTCCGTGTGCCACAAAGACGGGAGTAATGTGTGGACAAGCTGAGGATGCCAGCAAACAGCACACACTAGAGAGGCAGGAATGATGTTCCCCTACAGGTTTCAGAGGGAGCTCAGCCCTGCTAACAACTTGATTTTGGACTCTGGTCTCCTGAGCTGTGAGAGAGTAAGTTTCTGATGCCTTAACCCATCCATGTTGTGGTCCTTCTTTATGGCAGCCCCAGGATGCTGACCCAGGGGCGCGTGGTGGAAGGGAAGAAGCTTCTGGGACCTCTGCTCCACCCCCCCCCCCCGCACACCTGGTGAGCCCAGCCCCAGCGCCCACCTCAGGCTCCGGCAGTACAGCAGCTGGGGCAGCAGGCTCTGGAGGACACCCTTGCTGAGGCGCAGTGACAGGTTGGCCTCCCGGGCGCAGGCATCCGACACCTGCAGGAGATAGGCCAGGGCGGCGCGGTGCTGGGGGCTGGTCAGCCCTGCCAGGCGCCCGCTCTCCATGGCCTCCTCCACGCTGCGGGCCAGCTCCGTGTGCTGCAGCTCGTGCAGGCAGTGCAGGATGTTGACCGCCCGGGCACAGACGGCCACGTTGGGGCGTAGGCAGCCCTGCAGGAGCTCAGCCACCTGGGTCCGGTAGCCCTGGTGCTCCCCCTGGGCCAGCAGGGAGCCCGCCAGCAGGGCATTGACCTTCGGAGACAGAAGTCCTGAGAGGAAGCGCAAGAACACATCCAGCCGCCCGTCCTCGGCCTGCATGGCCCTCTGGGCCGCACTCCGGAAATGGGTGAGGAAGCCGAGGCGGGGCCAGGACACGCCACCTTCGGTGAAGAGGTCAAAGATGGCCCTCTTGGACGCACTGTAATAGTACGCGGCCGCCACGAACTCCTGCAGGGACAGGTGGGTGAAGCAGTAGGCTGTCGAGCAGGCCAGGGTCTCTTCCCGCCGCAGGAAGCAGCCGCACAGGGCGCTCTGCAGCAGGGCGAGATCCACGCCAAACACCTTCAGGTCCTGCTCGTAGAACACGTACTTCCTCCTGACCAGCCCATGGAAGGCCAGCCGACCCAGAGTTCCCACCATCTTGCGGCTGCTGTGGGCCACCTGCTCGATGCGAGGGCTCGCCTTGCCCTTCTCCTGCCCGTCCCCACCAAGGGCCATCCTGAAGTACCAAGAGTAGAGCTCGCACAGGGTCCTTGGAGTCCACGGCTCTGCATCCTGGGGCCCCAGCTTGCTGCGGCTCAAGTGACCCAGTGCCGACCCTGCGAGCCGGCAGAAGGCTGGGACCGTGCACATCAGGTACAGGGCCCTATTGGCCTGCACCTGCCTCAGGACCCAGTCTGAGAGGGTGTGGTCCTCGGGGAACATCTCCTCCAGACACACCTTGATCTCTTCCTCAGTAAAGCCCCGGATCTCTGTCATCCGGTCCACCAGGCCCCCCGGGATCTGGCCAGCCACGCCGGGGCGGGAAGTGACCCAGACAGAAACTTCTGGGAAGAGGTTGCCTCGGATGATGTTGGTGATCAGATGGTCCACCTGGATCTCCTTCTTGGGGTCTGTGCATGCCACAGTGTTGGAGAAGTCCAGAGGCGTCTTACATTCGTCCAGGCCATCCAGGATCAGGAGGATTTTGGGGAGGGCTGCTGCCACCAGGCCAGACTCCCCAGTGTGCGGGAAGACGGAGCGGATGAGTCTGTCTGCAGACAGCTTCTCGTGGGTGTTGAGATCTCGGAAGGTCAAAGGTAGCACCAGAGAGAAGTCCTTGCCCACCTGTCCCTGGGCCCAGAGGTGGACAAAGTTCCTCACCAGGGTGGTTTTGCCCACGCCAGCTACCCCGATGGTGATGGAGATTCGGGGTGGGATAGACACTCGAGATAGAGGCAGGAAGAGTCTGTCCAGGGCGATGATCTTGGCCGGGTGCCAGCCCCCACGTGTGGTCTCCACCTGCGTGAAGTCATGTTCCTTCAGCTGCAAGTCTGTGAGCCCCTCCACCAGCAGGAGGTTGGTCAGCCTGGGCGAGGGGCTGCTCAGCTCTGGGCTGCCCTTCGCCCTGTTCAGCAGAGCCTCCTGGCACTTCTGTATCCTTGAGTCTGTGGGATAGAGGCCAAAGGGGAGGGCTGGGGAAGATGGGGGAGGGGAGGGAGGGGTGAAGGGGGGAGGGCGGGGGGAGACCCTCCCATCTGCCTACCGTCACTGTGTGGCGTCCTGTCTGCAGTCTGTGGGGCCTGGGAGCCCTGACTGCTCTTCCCAGCCAGCAGGTCCATGAGGGCTTTCACCTGCCCTGCCGGGGAGCCGGGGCCTCGGCCCTGGCCTGCCTCCCCACTCGTCCGCACCTCCTGCTTCCTCATGGAGTCCGGGATTGCTGCCAGGAGCTGTGAAGAGAGGGCCTGAAGTGCTGTGTGCCGTGTCACCACCCTGGCCTGGGACAGGTGAGTGAGCCTCCAGGGACAGGGAGGCATCCACTCTCTGTCCTTCCCCAGCCTGCTGGTGGCCCTCGGTCTGGCCTCCACGAAGGGCTTGGAAGTGCTGTTTGTTCCCAGACGGTGAGAGGGGCCCCTGACGCCAGGAGCATGGCTCAGACATGGGGGGGCTGGTGGATCAGACCCAGGGCTAGTGGATCAGACCCGGGCCCGAGCTGGATCGTGAGCTCTGCCACTTACCAGCTGTGTGACGCTGGGCAGGCCGCCTAAGCTGCTGGTGCGGTGGTGTCCTCATTTGTGACCTGGAAATAGACAAGAGGGTAAGTGCAGTTCCGCTCACACGAAAGGGCAAATGAAGGGTCGATAGGTGGAGCCCAGGGGGCTCTTAGGACAGTGAAGCCACTGTGCACGGTCCTACAGTGGTGGGTTCGTGCCATGGTATGCTTGTCCAAACTCCTACAGTGGACATCTCCAGGAGTGTTGCTGTTTATCTCAGTGTTTCCCTGGGTCTCCTGACCCTCCGCAGCACTGTTTTCCACAGCC
The DNA here is from genome assembly GCF_003265705.2 of Callorhinus ursinus. Lineage (NCBI taxonomy): Eukaryota > Metazoa > Chordata > Mammalia > Carnivora > Otariidae > Callorhinus > Callorhinus ursinus. The sequence goes on along the minus strand of NW_027397075.1, from coordinate 13,117,453 downwards.
ACAATGAGGTGGAGCACCTGCTCACATTCCTTTTCCTCTCTGAGGATTTGAGTGAATCCTGTAGCCAAGGCTGGCCGCCCCCATGTGTCCCTCCCTCAGCTAAGGTGGACACTGGAACTGGAGGACCCCAAGCCCAACCTACCCCCTTCCCCTCCTCACCTGCAGCGGGCGGGATGTCCAGCCCACGGCAGCCCCTCCGCTGGGCCCCACGAACTCAGGGGGTGGGGGTCGGCCATCCCTTGTCCACAGGTCTAGGGGAGAAAACAGGACACAGCCCTGGGCAGAGGTCCCAGCTAGTGCTCCAGGTGGCAAGAGCTCACTGAGATGGGTCTGACCCATGCCTCCCAGCCCTGTGGTTCTCTGGGTCTCAGTGCCAGTCACTTATGAGGGGTCAACTGGCTGAGCCCCAAGGGTGCAACAGATTCCCTGCCCTTGTATTTGCATTGGGCTTTCCTAGCGTTTTAACTCAGGATGAACCTTTTTACCTGGAAAATGCTGAAAGAAGCTCGGCGACAAGTAAAATAGCATTTTCCAGCCATTCTGTTCATAGCACTGTTGAAGAACTAACTAGCGCAGTGAATTCAGGGTAGATGGTGTCCAGCCCGGCCGGGGGAATCTGGGAGCATTAGTAGAAGGCCAGGCAAGGCCACGCTCCTTATACTTCCTCAGATCCTCTCGCTGTTCTCACGCTTTTGTTCTTCTAAGCGTCAAAACCGGGGAGAGAAGAAACCAGATTTGGGACTGAAATCACGTTAATGTGTATAGACTGGTGTGGGTGTCATTGGTCTTCCTTTAGATCCTTTAGTAAAACTGTTTTCCCTCATGTGGATCTTGCCAATCCTATTTGTATTTAGATATTTTTAAATATTTTTAAATTTTTATTTATTTATTAGAAGCGAGAGCGAGCACAGGCAGGGGGTGGGGGAGGGGCAGGGGCAGAGGGGGAAGCAGGCTCCCCGCTGAGCAGGGAGCCCGATGTGGGGCTCGATCCCAGGACCCCGGGATCATGACCTGAGCCGAAGGCAGACACTTAACTGACTGAGCCACCCAGGCACCCTGAGGAAGGCTTTTTTTAAGCAAGACATAAAATCTTGGATCACAAGGGGAAGACTAACAGACTTGCCTTAATTTAAAATTTCCAAATAACGGGCGCCTGGGTGGCTCAGTTGGTTAAGCGACTGCCTTTGGCTCAGGTCATGATCCCGGAGTCCCGGGATCGAGTCCCACATCAGGCTCCCTGCTCAGCAAGGAGCCTGCTTCTCCCTCTGACCCTCCCCCCCTCATGTACTCTCTCTCATTCTCGCTCTCTCAAATAAATAAATAAATCTTTAAAATAAAATAAAATAAAATTTCCCAATAACATTAAAAGCCATCAATCAAATTGTAAGAAAAACCTCAACCCAGGAGTCAACCTTTGCAATATACATGAAAGAGCACTAATATCCATAATATAGAGAGAGCTCTTGTAAATCAATAAGAAATAAGTAAACAAATAGAATTATTTGGTTACAGACAGATAATTATGGACACAGATAGAAATAGAGAAAAGGATACAGATAATTCATGGAAGTATAAATGACCAAGACATTGAAAAGATGCTCATTCTCGCTAATGATCAAGAAAAAAACAAAACAATGAACTATTTTTCTGACATATTTTTCTATAATCTTCTGACAAAGATTATAATGACATAACAGGCTACATTGGTGAGAATGTGGGAGTGGTAGGAATCGTAACACAGAGTTGGTGAGAGGGTAAATTAGTATGATTCTGGATCATATTTTACCATTATCTGTTGCTATTAAATATCTTTTTACCCAGAAGTTCCACTTCTGGGAATTTATCCCAAAGAAATAAGTGGATAAGTGCACAAAGATGTGACCACAAGGATGATCCTGAAGCATTCTTTGTAACAACAAGAAGTTGAATGGGAAATACCTAAATTTTTGTTCAAAGAGGTTTGGTAAAATTATTCCAGGAATAAATTCCTGAATTTATTAAATGATTAAATTTATTAAATTCCTGAAATTTGTTTTTTGTTGAGGATTTTTGCATTAATGTTCATAAGGAATATTGGTCCATAGTTTTCTTTTCTTGTAATGTCTTTGGCTTTGGTAGACCTGACCTCATAGAATGAGTTAGGAAGGGGTGCCTGAGTGGCTCAGTTGGTTAAGCCTTTGGCTCAGGTCATGATCCCAGAGTCCTGGGATCGAGCCCCGCATTGGGCTCCCTGCTCCGTGGGGAGCCTACTTCTCCCTCTCCCTCTGCCTGCCGCTCCCCCTGCTTGTGCTCCCTCTCTGTCAAATAAGTAAATAAATAAAATCTTTAAAAAAAAAAGTGCCCTTCTTAATGCTCATTGCCCATGTAGCCCATTCCCCACCCACCTCCCCCCATCACCCCTCAGTTTGTTCTCTATCACTAAGAGTCTCTTATAGTTTGTTCCCCTCTCTCTCTTTTCCCCCCTTTCCATATGTTCATCTGTTTTGTTTCTTAAATACCACATATGAGTGAAATCGTATGGTATTTGTCTTTCTCTGACTTATTTCACTTAGCATAATACCCTCTAGCTCCAACCATGTCATTGCAAATGGCAAGATTTCATTCTTTTTGATGGCTCAGTAATAGTCCATTGTATATATATACCACATCTTTATCCATTCATCAGCTGATGGACATTTGGGCTCTTTCCATAGTTTGGCTATTGTTGATAATCTGCTATAAACATTGGGGTGTGTACCCCTTCAAATCTGTATTTTTATATCCTTTGGGTACATACTTAGTAGTGTAGTTGCTGGATGTGGGGTAGTTCTATTTTTAACTTTTTCAGGAACCTCCATACTGTTTTCCAGAGTGGCTGCACCAGTTTGCATTCCTACCAACAGGGCGAGAGGGTTCCTCTTTCTCCGCATCCTCGCCAACATCAGTTGTTTCCTGTGTTGTTAATTTTAGCCATTCTGACAGGCATGAGGTGGTATCTCTTTGTGGTTTTGATTTATATTTCCCTGATGATGAGTGATGTTACGCATCTTTCATGTGTCTGTTAGTCATCTGGATGTCTTCTTTGGAAAAGTGTCTATTCATGTCTGCTGCCCATTTCTTAACTGAATTACTTGTTTTTTGGGTGTTGAGTTTGGTAAGTTCTTTATAGATTTTGGATACTAATCCTTTATCAGCTATGACATTTGCAAATATCTTCCCCCATTCCATAGTCTGCCTTTTAGTTTTGTTGACTGTATCCTTTGCTGTACAGAAGTCTTTTATCTTGATGAAGTTCCAATAGTTCATTTTTGCTTTTGTTTCCCTTGCCTCTGGTGCTGTGTCTAGTATGAAGTTGCTATGACTGAGGTCAAAGAGGTTTCTGCCTGTATTTTCCACTAGGATTTTGATGGTTTCCTGTCTCACATTTAGGTCTTTCATCCATTTTGAATTTATTTTTGTGTATGGTGTAAGAAAGTGGTCCAGTTTCATTCTTCTGCATGAGGCTGTCCAGTGTTCCCAACATGATTTGTAGAAGAGACTGTCTTTTTTTTTTTTAAGATTTTATTTATTTATTTGACAGAGACAGAGACAGCGAGAGAGGGAACACAAGCAGGGGGACTGGGGGAGGGAGAAGCAGGCTTCCCGCAGACCAGGGAGCCCGATGTGGGACTCGATCCCAGGACCCTGGGATCATGACCTGAGCCAAAGGCAGCTGCTTAACGACTGAGCCACCCAGGAGCCCGAGACTGTCTTTTTTCCATTGAATATTCCTTCTTGCTTTGTCAAAGATTAGCTGACCATATAGTTGTGGGTCCTGTAGTTGATTTTTTGTAGGGAAAGGTTTAAATTCCTTCCATGTTTTCTTTTGTGTATGTATTATAGCTATTTTCTTTGTGGTTACCATGGGATTACATTTAACATCCTGAAGTTCCAACACTAATTTGAATTTATACCAGCCTAACTTCACAACATACAAAGACTTTGCTACTCTACAACTCTATCTGACCCCTTTTGGTTATTGGTGTCACAGTGTTACATCTTTATACATTGTGTGCCCTCAAACATAAATTAATGATTTTTAAAAATTCCTTAGTCTCTTTTCTTTAATTTTTAAAATTTTTTACGTAATCTGTACACCCAGTATGGGGCTTGAATTTACAACCCCGAGATCAAGAGTCACATGCTCTACCAATTGAGCCAGCCAGGCACCCCTTCTTTAGTCTCTTAAATTATGTAGAAACAAAATTTGGAGTTATAAACCAAAGTTACAGTACTACTAGCTTGTGCCTTAATTTTTTTTTCTGTAAAGACTGCTAATAATCTTATTGAGGATCACTTTATGTGATAATTTGCTCTGTCTTGCTGATTTTAATATTTTCTCTTTGTCTTTTGAAAGTTTGGTTATAATGTGTCTTAGTACGGGTCTCTTTGAATTAATCTTACCTAGAATTTGTTGAGCTTCCTGGATATTTTATAGTGTATTTTTATATGGAAAAAATTAAGGTATGGAGAATTATGATAGGATACCTTTTTGGGGGGCGGGTTGCGATAATCAGATCCCATTTTTGTCTGGCCTTATAGAGAAAAGCTGGAAATGTAGGACAGTGTGATTAAGAAATTGTTTTTTATTTTGTAAATTTCCTTTTTTTTTTAAGTAGGCTCCGTGCCTAATGTGAGACTTGAACTCACGACCCTGAGATCAAGAGTTGCATGCTCTACCAATTGAGCCAGCCAGGCACCCCTATTTTGTAAATTTCAGTTGCTTAGATTTTGCTAACAAACATTTATTACTTCCCCACCTCATTTAAATAGATTGCTTACAGAATTATAAAAGTAATACATGATATTTAAAAGCATTTAAATAATATAAAAGCAAGTAAAGTATATACTTCACTTTCATTCCCTAGGAGTAACCTTTTCTGGTTGATGTTTTGTTTCATTTTTTATTTTTTATTTTTGTATTTTTTTTATTTGACAGAGATAGCACAAGCAGGGAGAGTGGCAGGCAGAGGAGAGGGAGAAGCAGGTTCCCCGCAGAGCAGGGGGAGCCTGATGTGGGACTTGATCCCAGGACTCTGGGATCATGACCTGAGCCGAAGGCAGTCACTTAACCAACTGAGCCACCCAGGTACCCTGTTTCATTTTTTAATTAGGTGCTAGTGCAATAGGGAAAATGAAAGAATAAAAGGTATCAGGATTGGAAATGGAAAAAAAAAACTGTCCCTATTCACAGTTGACATGATGGTATACAATGAAAATCCAAAGAATCCACAATTGATTAGAACTAATACATGGACTTAGGTTTCTGAACACAAGATCAGTACATTAAAAGATCATGTATATTTCTGCTTAGTGGCAATAATGAAATTGAAAGTAAATTTATTTTTAAGATTTTATTTATTTGACGGAGAGAGACACAGCGAGAGAGGGAACACAAGCAGGGGGAGTCGGGGAGGGAGAAGCAGGCTTCCCACTGAGCAGAGAGCCCGATGTGGGGCTTGATCCCAGGACCCAGGATCAGGCTCAGGTCATGATCTGAAGGCAGACGCCTAACAACTGAGCCTCCCAGGCGCCCCGAAAATAAATTTTTGAAATATTTAAAAAGCAAATATCTAAGAAATTTAACAAATTCTCTGTAAGACCTCTACACTGAAAACTACAAAACAATACTAAGAGAAATTAAAGAAGACCTAAAGGAGGGATTTACCACATTCATGGATTGGAAGACTTAATATTGTTAAAATGTCTGTTCTTCCCAAATCGATCTATAAATTGAATGACTTCCTAATCAGAATTCCAGCAAGCTTTTTCGGTGAGGAAGGGAGGGTAGAAATTGACAAGTTGATTCTAAAATAGACGTGTAAAGCAAAAGACTCTGGAGTAGCCAAAATTATTTTGAAAAAGAAGAACAAAGCCAGAAGACTTATACTATACAATATCAACGCTTAGTCTAGCACTTTAGGTATTGGCACAAGTGCAGACAAATAGACCAATGCAGTACAACAGACCATACAGAAACAGACCCGCACATGTATGATCAGCAGATGTACAACAAGGCCTCCACTGTAGTTCAGCGGAGAAAGGACGGTTTTTCTATTAAATTGTGCTGCTCCAATGGGATATTCTTATAGGAAAACGGACCTTGACCCCCTCCTTTCCACCATACACGAAAATTAATTCAAGCTGGATCATAGATCTAAATATGAATGCTAACACAGCCAAGCCTTTAGAAAAAAGTACAGAATACCTTCAGGAATTTGAGCTAGGTAAAAACTCTATGGAGCACAAAAAAAAAGCACTAACCAGGAAAGAAAAGAGTGATATATTGGTTTTCATTAAAATTAGGGATATCTGCTCAACAGAAGACAGTTTTAAAAGGGTGAGAAAGCAGATTGTCTCCAGTTTGTATAGGAGATGTCTCTAATACATTTAAAAATCAGTAAGAGCCTAGTTAAAAATGAGCCAAAAAATTGAAGATATGTCACAAAAGATAATATCCTTAGTCATCAGAGGGCTGCCTGGGTGGCTCATGTGGTTAAGTATCAGACTCGTGATTTCAGCTCAGGTCATGATCTCAGGGTCATGAGATCAAGCCCCGTGTCAGGCTTTGTGCTGGGCATGGAGCCTGCTTAAGATTCTTTTTCTCGGGGTGCCTGGGTGGCTCAGTCATTAAGCATCTGCCTTCGGCTCAGGTCGTGATCCCGAGGTCCTGGGATCGAGCCCCACATCGGGCTCCCTGCTCAGCGGGGAGTCTGCTTCTCCCTCTCCCACTCCCCCTGCTTGTGTTCCGTCTATTGCTGTCTCTTTCTGTCAAAATAAATAAAATAAAAATAAAAAGATTCTTTTTCTCCCCCTCTGCCCCTTCCCCTCTTAAAATTTTTTTAAAATAGTAATATATATATAATTTATTATATATAATTAATATATATATAATATCCTTACTTATCAGAGAAATGCAAATTAAAATCACTTTGGAAAAATGTTTGGTAGTGATAAGACTAAATATGCCTATTTTTGTGATCCAGCCATTCCCTGCCTGGGTATATACCCAACAGAAACAATTGTTTATATCTATCAAAACAGTGTATCAGAGTATTCCAGCCGCTTTACTCATGGTGTCCAAAAAAATGGAAACAACCAATATCCATCAACAATAGAATGGGATTCCTTTTTTTTTTTTTTTTTTGGTATGTTCATAAAATCAAGTCCTGCATAGTAATGACAAAAAATAAACCACGGACACACTCAGCAGTGTGACTGACTTTCGCAGACATGTGGAGTGAGAGAAAGGAGAACATACTCTGTGATTCCACTTACGGGGAGTTTAATGTCAGGCCCAACCAATGAGGCAATTGGAGTCAAAACAGTGGCTGCCCTTGGGGGTGGTTCCAACTGGGCAGGGGCCTGTGGGAGTTCTGGGGCACTGGAAACCTCTACACATTGATCTGGATGATTAGTCGGATCATTGATTGGTACACAGAGGTGTATACATATGTAAAACTCCACTGAGTTCACTTTACTATCTGTAAGTTATAGGTCAGTTTAAAAATAGTCATGGGGCGCCTGGGTGTCTCAGTCGGTTAAGCGCCTGCCTTCAGCTCAGGTCATGATCCCAGGGTCCTGGGATCGAGTCCTGCATCGGGCTCCCTCCTCAGTGGGGAGTCTGCTTCTCCTTCTCCCTCTGCCCCTCTCCCCCTGCTTGTGCGCTCTCTCTCTCTCTCTCTCTGTCAAATAAATAAATAAATCTTTAAAAAAAATAAAAATAAAACAGTTATGCTAGCAGCCATCTACAAATGCAAATGTGCCTAAACCCAAAGGAAGCAATGTTACTGCGGCCTCTTAGTGCATGAGGCCAGGATGCTAGGGCCTCTGTCCAGCTGTTGGCATGGGTGATGTCAGGCCACGGCCCAGGGCTGGACTCCAGAGGCCCCCAAGGGTGACAGAGTGCTGCTGCTGGGGGTGGGGTGGTGGCCAGGAGTATGAGGGGACCATGGTGAAGAAGGGCCAGGCTCAGAGCATCTCTACTCTGGCAGGACAGTGTCTAGAGCGCTCTTTTTTAATTTAATTTTTTATTAAAATATGTACAGCATAAAAATTGCCATTGTAACCATTTTTTAAGTGTACAATTTACACTCAGTGGCACTGAGTACATTTACAACGCTGTGAGACCATCACCACCAACTACCTCTAGACTTTTTCATCCCCCAAGCGCGAACTCTGCCCCTACTAAGCACTAACTTCCCGTTTCCCTCCTCCCAACCCCTGGCACCCACCCTTCTACTTTTTGTTGTTATGAATCTGACTACTCTAGGGACCTCATATAAGTGAAATCATATAGTATCTGTCCTTTTGTGTCTGGCTTCTTTCACTGAGCATGGTATTTTCCAGGTTCATCCTTGTTTTAACATATATAAACATTTCATTCCCTTTTAAGACTAAATAATATTCCATTTTATGGATGGACCACATTTTGTTTATCCATTCATCCTTCAGTGGACATTTGGGTTGTTTCCACCTTTTTTCTCTTGTGAACAAATGTTGCTGTGGACACGGGTGTACAGATACCTGTTCACATCCCTGCTTTCTGTTCTTTGGGGTATATGTACTCAGAGGTGGAATTGCTGACATACCGTCCTTCTATGGAGCACTATTTTTAAAACGCCTCTGCTTAGCGCAACCACCTAGAGATGTATTTGGTGTGAAGTAGGGCCTTAACACGGTGTAGTTTAAAGCTACCCGGGTATTGTAAGGAGCAGCCAGAATTGAGAACCGCTAGACCAGAGAGGCTGGGCAAGTGACAGAGGAGGGATGACAGCACACAAGAATGAGGGGAGAGGAGATAGGACCGAGTCTGTATGGGAAGGTGGGAGGGGTGAGCCTCTCCGTGTTGGAAACCAGCGCTTCCTCTGAATCAGACAGCCATCCTTGTTGCCCTGCTGACTTCAGGGCTAGAGGTGCCAGATTTAGCAAATTGAGATACAGGACACCCAGTAAAATTTGAATTTCAGATAAACAATGGTTCTTTCAGTATAAGTATATCCCATATAATACATGGGATATACTTATACTTTAAAACCCAGGGCCAATATTGGAGGCTGACAAGAGAGCTCCCCCCATGGGACAGCTACCTGGCTGCTCGTGTGAACAGGACCTGTGTGCAGCCCAGATGCTGCCCTGCAGGGTGGAACTCGCCCCAGACCTCTGAGTGGAGTGTGATCTGGTGGCCACACATCCATCAGGGACAGTCAGGTCCTGCCCAGTGTAGACAGCCTCTAGGGAGAGTGCGAGGAGGCCGCGCCAGCCTCAATGGGGAAGACAGAGGGGCGGGTGGGCCTCGGGCTGCCTTGGGGGATCTGAAGGCCAGAAGTCAGTCAGTATGAGAAGGTCTGCGCTGTTGCGGGCAGGGCAAGGCCAGGCAGACGCCCCCTCCCCAGGAGCCTGTCTTCCCCTTGCCCGTGTGTCCTCTGGAGCCTCATCCATTGGGTAGGACGCAGCAGAGGACCTGTGCTCCCTGGTGTTGCTGTCCCTCAGGTTTGACAGCTGAGCTTCTGTCTCATCCCTGAGAAGACACAGGTCCCGACTGACTCATCGTCTCTGCCAACAGGTCCTGTCTTGTCCTGTGCTCCCCTCCCCTGGGGCCCGAGTCCTAGCCATCTGTGACCCATGCACGACAGCTGGCCTCCCTCTGCCTGCCTGCACGCCGCGGCTGCAAGGGCCCTGCAGTGCTGACCTCCTGCCTGGGCTGCCCTTCCCTCAGGCCACGGCCTCTTGGGTGCTCCTCTCTCCTGACTCCCTGCCCCCACCCTGCCTCCCAAGACCCGAGAGCGCAGTCTTCAGCTCCCTTGAGGTAGCCCAGAACCATGGCTACAGACCACTTGAAACCAAACAGCCTTTTGCAGAGGTGGGAGGTAGTGGTGCCTTTGCTGCAGGACACGGCCTCCTGTCACTGCACTGCCCCTGGGACAGAGGAGGGCAGCTAGCCTGTGCCCCGACCTGGGAGCCAGCCATAGGGTGGCCTCTGATGGCCAAGAGTGAGACCCTAGCTCAGGGAAAGCCTTGCCCCCATTGAGGAGACCCAGAGGAGCCCTGGGAGCCCAGGAGCCTGGCCATGGGGAGGACCCCACGGCAGCAGTCACCCCTGGCCCAGCTCAGTGGCATCTCTTCTGAGAAGGCCTCTGTGGTTACCGTCTCTGTCAAAATGATGAGCCTCATCTCCATCCAAAGGTGTGGCTGGAAGAGATCCCTCAGGGCTGCTCACCCAACACAAGGGTGGTGTTTGTGCTGGACCCCAGCCTTCCTGCACCGTCTACTCTTGGCCCCTCAGGGCCCTGGGGCAGGTCTGGTACTGTCCCCCCACATCTTACAGGTGGAATTAGGGTGCTGGGAATGGAGCCCGGGTCTGCAGATTCCAGGTTTCAGGCCTGGTCTGCCCTGCTCAACCTCCCTTTTGCCTGCCTGCAGCACTTTCTGGTGACTTCCTGCTCCTCCTAGCCCATCATTGGTACCTGGGGAGCTGAGCTTTGTCCCTCGGCCCAACGTGGGTTGTCCTTGGGCACATGTTTATTCCACGTGGTGAACTAGTCCTGCTCAAGCAGCATCCAGCACCCATGGGGACATCTCAGCACCACCCAGCCACTGCCCCCTAGAGAAGCTCAGGCCTTAAAAGTCACGGTCCTTCCTGCCAGCAGTCCCTTCTTCCTCCCCCATCCTGTGCTGAGGCAGCCTGGGCTTGACTTACCTCCTGGGCCTCGTGGTCCTAGGGATGCCGAGACTGGGGGGCTGGGGATGCTCCATCCTGGTGCTCCCAGGCTCAGCCCTGTTCCAGTGGATGGAAGCAGCTGCGTGGTGGTGGGGATGTCCTGGGATTCTCTGTGGCCGGTCAGCTGGGCCCCGAGCCCTCAGGATCTGTGCAAGGCAGGAGCAAGGTCCCGTGGGAAGGGATGGGGAGGTGCTGACCGTGCAGGGCGGTGAGGTTGCAGCCCGGCGGCTCCTGCAGTCCCCCAAGCCCACCAGCTGTCACGGCAGCTGGGGCTCCTCACCTCTTCCTGTGCTGGGCTCCACCTCAACCCTCCTTCCTGTCTGATTTCAAAAGCCAGCAGCCTCTCAGACAAATCAATGAGCCGCGGCTGCCCGGATTGGCTCTGTCACCACCCCGTAAGTTAGAGAGGCAGGGGGTTTCAGCAGGATCTGGATTTGAGGACCCCTGTAGACGTCATGCTCAGGAGAAGGGTTCAGCCAAGGCCACAGAGGAAGACAGTCTCACCACCTGCAGACCTTTGCTTTTGGGGGGCTCTAGGGAAACTAGGCTACCTGCAGGGATGTTCAGTGACTTGCCCAAGGCCACACAGCAGGAAGCTGGCCACTGTGTCTGGAGCAGAGTCCTCTCACTTCCAGGCCGGCATACTCTGCTGTGGCCGAGGCCCTCATCATGTTGTCTAATGCCCCGTGCTTTGCTCTCTCTAGCACCCAGCAGGCACCTGCGACCCAGCTGTACCCCACAGTGTCTTCCCAGAGGCAGGCCGGCTGCACCCTGAAACAGCAGAGTGTGGCAGTTCCCTCAGGCCCCGGAGGTGGGCCTCAGCATGTGGGCAGCACTGAGAGCGAAGGGGTGAAGGGAAAGGGCATGCCCAGAGTGGACGACAGGAGAAGCATGACAATAGAGGAAAAGTGCAGGACATCCTCCAGTGACAGGGAGCAAGCCATGGAGGCAAGGTGGGAGCCAAGGGATGGGTACCTCACTTTTCCTAAAAAAGTCAACTGGGAGCCATTGATGGTTGTAGAGCGGGAGGGTAGTGGGTTCAGATGATGTGGCAGCTTGTGGATAAAGGGTGGTGGGAGGGGCTGTGTGCTTCTATCAGCCTGTTCTCCGGAGCTGGGGGCAGAGGAGTGGGGGCAGAGGGGACTGAGGTGTGGGGGCAGAGGGGACTGAGGTGGCAGATTAGAAGCACTCCATGCAATGACACCCTTCTGTGCCCCCCTCCCTGCCACCCTTCCAGCAGTGCCTTCCGAGGGCCCAGCAGCTGGCCAGGTGCCAGGTGAGACGCATGGGGCTTGCCCTTGAGAAGCCTGCTGAGGCTGCAGGTCGTCAGAGCACACTGTAGCCACGGCTGTGAGGTGCACTGAAGGCGTCTGAAACCAGGTCGCCCACAGGATGTTGGAAGCCGCAGGGGCCTGGTGGGTATCCGTCACATGAAAGAGGCCAAGAGGCCCGCTCTGTTCCCCCCTCCACAGCTCAGGGAGGGGGGATCTTGAGCACAGGAGGAAGCAGCCTCCTCCATGGGGGTCTCGGGGCACTCTCCCCTGCAACTTTGGCCTCCACCTCACACAGATGGCCCATGGCCAGACAGGGCTGGTTCTTGGGCTCCCGGGGGCAGGGGAGCCATCCTCTTGACTCTCCTGGGCGTTTGTATGTTTGGGGAACGGTCTCCCACAGTTCTCACTCTAGGGCTTTCTGTCCACCGAGACCTGTGACAGCCAGATAGGCAGTGGCCTCGGCTCTTCCCAACTCAGACAGCTTGAGGCTTCCTGCCTTCAAGGGCGGGGGCCTCCCTGGGGGTTGTGCAGGCCCCTGGGGGCTCCCTTGCCTGGGCCCTGCTGGAGCTGGGCTGTGGCTCTCCTGTGGTTGCCTGAGTGACCATGGCCAGGCCGGCCACAGGAAGGGGACAGGCCTGGGAGGTCTCAACACAGCACAGCAAAACCTGGGTGCTGTGTGGCTTTCCACTGCTCTGGGGCTCAGCACGCTCTCTTCTTGTGCTAAGGACCCCTCACAAGGCTGGGCAGAGCTTCTGGAGAGGAGTGTCTGCCCGCTGTGCAGCATGAGGCCCACTGCGGGCCCCGCTCCTCCAGCCTCACCACAGGTGCTGGGATGGGGCAGCTCACCATTTTCCTTCTCAACCAGCAAGCTGGATCTAATTTTCCAGTTGCCCAGTTCAGTAGGTCTGGCTACTGTGGAAAGGTCAAGGACACTGCCAGTTCTCTTGTTGTAGGGCTGTCTTCACTGCAGTGCCGGTTTTTAACCCCTTTGCCTGCCTTGCATATGGGCTCGGGCCCTGGCCAGGCCCACTGCTGGCCCCTGGGGGCACGCTGCCCGGACCTGACCTGGCCAAGGCCCTCAGCCACCAGGCCTCGCTTTCCCCCCCCCTTTCCCTGGCCTGCGGCTTTTTACCTGTTTCAACCCCACCCCCAACATCTTATCAACCTGCAGGTGGTAAGCTTCTGCCAGTCTAGGCTGCCTTCCAAGGAGCAAGGGCTCCCAGTACATCCAGAGCTGCTCGTCTGAGTCCAGGGTCTCCACAAGGAGCCAGTGAAGCCAGGTAAGGGCTCCAAGTGGCCTCCCACCTCCCAAACCCCATCTCACGTCCCTGAAACAGTACATACTAGGGTAGGAGAGCAAGTCCTTGGTATGAGAAACACAGGCCAGACTCCATCTTCAGTCTCCTGTGCTGTTAGCTGTGAGATCTGAGCCCTGGCATCCCACTGTTCCCTCTAACCCCTGCCCCTGGGCAGTGTGCACAGGCAGGGCCCAGCCCTCTCTGCCTGGTCACAGACCAGGACCCACAGCATGTGTTCAAAAAACCCTATTTCACCTCCCTGGATGCTGCACGCACCCTGAGGCCCAGCTTACAGTCCCCCTATTGCAGGAGGCCATCTGAGCACCAACCCTTACATCCGGCACAGGGACAGGCCAGTCTGGCTGAAGACTAGAAGCACCAGCTGATTTCTGACCTTTCTCCATGGGGCCCAGCACACAGGACAGAGAGGGCTTCACAAGCTTATCCTGTTAAAATGCAGATTCTAACTCAGTAGGTCTGGGCAAGCCCAAGCCTGTATCCGTAACAATCCCCAGGGTCCTGCTACTGGGCCCTGGGCCTCATCAAGGGCTGGAGCTCAGTGCTTGGTAGGGGCTGTCTTAATGTGGGGCTACAGATTCACAAATGTGGATGAATGGATGAACACACATCTCTTATCTACGAACCAAAGGGACATAAGGAGCCAGCAGGCCTGGGTCACCCTTTGCAATGAAGGACAGGCACAAAGGCCTTCTGCAGACACGGTTATGAGGGCAGCAAGGGAGCTGTGGGTGAAGCTCCCAGCCAGCTTCCCTCATTACCTTTCTGCAGTGTAGCATCTGGAAGATTTTTATAAAGCCTTTTTGTTTTTATTGCACATCATAGAAAATGGACTGCACTGTATTTAACATAGACGAGACATTCACAAGGATGTAGAGACCCCAACTTTTCTTCCTTCTGGTTGTCACCTGTGCTCCACACTGCTTCTGAGGCCGAAGACAGCCTTACCACACCAACAAAGCCGGTTAACAAAGAACATGCGAATTCTGTGTGGGCCCTCCTGCACTGCCCAGTTTGGAAATTGCTGGTGATAAGGACAGGTGTCTGGGCAGGATGGCTGGGCCAGCAGAACACCTGAGGTGGGGCAGTGTGAGAAGCTTGTGGACACCTGATGTGCTGGTGAGGCTGGGATTATGGTCTGAGGGCTGAGACGGAAGTCGGGGCAGGGGCAAGCTAGCCCGGGGCATCCATCCAAGGCGAGGACATGTGCCTGACAGACCCCGCCCTGGCCAGCTGGTGGCCACCGGGGCCCTTGTGAAGCACCGGGGGCACGGCGGGGTTAAAGGGAGACAAACTGTGGGCGCCAACAGAGGGAGGGGCTGGGGCCCTACATCGTGGGGGTGCCACGCTCCAAACACTACTCCGGGAAATGGAGCTGGGGACAGCTGACCCAGCTCGGTGCTGTGGCCGGCCCCTCTCATGGTGGCCGGTTGCAGTCCCCAGGCCCAGGAACGCCCGTGGAGGCCTGGCTAACTGCCGGGGGCTGTGGACCCTCACAGGCTGCTGACGGACAGGGGTGGGGAGGGGCGGACCGGCCTGGCGGCTCGGCCCCGCTTCTTGCCCACAGGCTGCAGTCTCTTCCGGTGGAGCTTCTCCTTCCGGGCCGCGGCGGTGGTGAAGGTGATGCAGTGGGCATCCAGGAAGTCCAGCAGCTTCGCCGTGGCCACGTGGATGCCATGCTGCTTCAGCTCGGCCTGCAGCTCTGCCAGCTCAAAGGGCTGGTACAGCAGGACCTTGCGGTAGAGGGCCGGCCTGGAGCGGATGTAGCGCCTCACAGCCTCCTCCGTGGCTGCCGCATGCACCGCCGCCTGGGATGTGCTAAGCTCCTCTTCACCCTCTTCATCTTCTGCAGACTCAAAGCCCACTCCAAACTCACAGGAAGAACTGAAAAGAACCAGACCAAAACATTTTGTGACGCTCCTTCTCTCCAGCACCCGAGACCAGGAGCCCCTTTGATGGAAGGAGTGTTTGTGTCCCCTGCGGAGCACGACACCGGCTTGGATGGCCTCCCTGGGAGGCGGGAAGCTCCAGGCTGCCATGCTTCTGGCACCCCAGATGCCAGCCCCCTCACGAGAGCATCCTGTGTGGCGAGGACACGGAAGCTCCAAGGGTCTGCTCAGGAGGCTCACGGGACTGTCCTTCGCCCCAACTGGGTTTCCTGCAGTTCAAATCCAGAAGGCAACGGGATTTCTCAACCTCAGCATTAGGCCTGGCTTATGCCAACTCACAGACCCGGGGTCAGAGGACCTATGAAGCCACTGGCCCTGTCCTCCCATCTTGTTACCTTTGTGAGCTAAAGGAGCTGTCACTGCTGTCCACAGAGGAGGCCACTGATTCCTGGGATGCTGGGAGCTGGGCGTCCCCATCAGGGTCTGGAGGCTCCTCGTTGGCCTGTGACATGCTCATCGGAGGGATGCTTCCACCAGGCTGTTTCTTTTGCTGTCGGGGGTCCTTGGTCTTAGTGGACTCCTTGGACCTTTGGGGAAGAGGGCCAGAAGTGGCCTCCAGCCAGGCATGGCCAACGGCTCTGGAAGCCTTGGAGGTCCTGCTGGCGTGGGTCTGGCTGTGCGGAGCCTCCAGGAGCACCTGTGAGGACTGGCTCTCATTCTCCGAGTCGGACTCCAGAGTCTGGTGAGTGTACTGGAATATCTCCTTCAGTTTTAGGACCATCTGGCGTTTGGGTAGACGGCGGACCCCAAACCTGAATGGGGAAACAGGTGAACTTCAGCACAGAGCAAAGAGTTATCAGCAAATTAATGGCTTTGTGTAAATGAAATCTTACATGCCTGACTTTTGTGAGCGTTCAGAGGTGTCTATTCTGCATACCAACTGAGCTTACTCTGAAGAATACTCCAAAAGGGCCATTCCCAGGTTCGGCAATGGTGGTAGTGATAACACCTCCGGGGCCCAAGGTGAAGAGCAGCACTGACTGGGATGTGACAGTTTTTTTGATGTTCTTTTAAAAAAATCAGGTCAGACTATTAAGGCAAGGGCCCATCTCCATCCACTGGGCACATGGAGATCTATCAACTGACGGGTGCCTGGAGTCTCATCTCGTAGCTTCTCAGGGAGCTGGTAGTTTGGGGAAGAGCATGCAGAGAGCTAGCAGCCACACATGCTCCTGTCCCCCAGCGGCTCCTGTTACCAGAGCCCCACGGCTGGTCCTTCAGCTCCCAGCCCCACTAAGCCTGGACCTGCACAGCGGGGAGTGGACCACCCCTGAGCAAGTTTTCAAGACCACCCACCTCTCCAGTTCTTTCTTCAGTACCGGAGTCTCCATGATGGAATACCTTGGCATGGGCGTTATGGGCACTTTCGGGGGCAAGTTCTTCCGATTAGCACCTTCTAGGTAGAACAAAAGAAACATGTTTCAGCACAAGGCATCTGGATTGACCTCTTTTTTTTTTTTTTTTTTAAAGATTTTATTTATTTGACAGAGACACAGCGAGAGAGGGAACACAAGCAGGGGAAGTGGGAGAGGGAGAAGCAGGCTTCTTGCTGAGCAGGGAGCCCGATGTGGGGCTCAGTCCCAGGACCCTGGGATCACAACCTGAGCCAAAGGCAGATGCTTAACGACTGAGCCACCAAGGCACCCTTGGATTGACCTCTTCTGAGCTCAGCAATAGCACCGAGAGAAATAGTGCGTTTGAAGAAAGCCCATCCACCGTTCTGCTCCACCCTTTACCGCTGGATGCAAGAATGGTCTTCCCGTTGGAAAGCATCACACAGAGGTGGCCAGGGCCATGGCCCCGTGCAGTGCCAAAGCTGTGGGAACAGGGCAGAAAGCAGATTCATGGCTGCTAGGGGCCGGGGGGAAGGGGCACCTGAGTGACTGCTGATGGATGCGGTGAAAATGTTCTGGGACTAGCGGTGATGGCCGCCAAACACTGTTCAGGTAGGAAAAGCCACTGAACTGTGTGGTCTGGCTTTTGTTTTGTGGCTACCATCTGTCACCCCGTGCTATCATACCACTGTCTGTATTCCCTGCTGTGACTTATTCATTCCATAACTGGAAGCCTGGATCGCAACCCCCCACCCCTGGCCCTGTTGTTCATGTACTAAAAACCACCGAATTGTATATTTTAAAGGGTGAACTTTATGGTATGTGAGTAACAGTCCAATAAAGCTGTTACTTTAAAAAAGAAATCAGTATTTTAAAGACAAATGGAACAACTCAGGAATATATGGACTTTGGTTCTTATCCTTTTCAAGAGCATGGAGCCCTTTGAGACTCCAGTGAAAACAGGCTATCTCCTAAAAAAAAAAGCACAAAATTTTTTATATAATTTGAGAAAAGTTGTCACCTCCTGGAAGTCCACCTCAAGTTCAGACTAAGGTCCCTTGTCTGAAGTCTGGTTCTCATAGCACTACCTGAGAACGGGTTAGAAATGCAAATTCTTGGTCTCCACTCTGGGGTGGGGCCTGGCCATGTATGTGGGAAGCTCTCCAGGCAGTTCTGATCCCCACTCAAGGCTGAGAGCTGGTCAGTCATGCCCAGCTGGTCTTGGATTTTGGGAGGAAATGCAACACCAGGTCACCTGCAGATCCTCTGCCCACAGGCTGCTTTCCTGCGACCAGCCGCTGCTTTGCACAACCCTGCCCCTTCCTGGCTCTCCCAGCATCTGCCTGGCAGGGGAACGGGTATGGGCAGCAGAACCTCAAGGGGCTGACCCTCGAGACCCTGATTCTCCTTTATGACTGACATGAGCTGGGAAACTGCACCCTTCCATGGGCTTGGGGAGGTAGATGAGGGAGGACCAAGACTCACAGCCAACACCCGACCCTCACCCCATCTGCTGTTGTTTTAAAGCAAACAATTCAGAGGCACTTAGTACATTCAGTGTCCTAATTCACTGCAACCACCACCTCTAGCTCTAAAGCATTTTCATCACCCCCAAAGGAGGTTCCGTACCCAGCATACTCCCTGTTCTCCCCTTCCCCCTGTCCTGGCAACTGCTCGTCTACTTTCTGTCTCCACAGATTTGCTCCCTCTGGACATTTTAGATAAATGCACTTGCATGCTGTGTGGTCTTCTGTGACTGACATCTCTCACTGAGCGCCATGTTTTCGAGGTTCATCCACAAGGTAACAGAGGTCAGTGCTTCATGCCTTCCTATGGCAGATTATACTACACTGTATGAATGGACCACGTTTTATTGGTCCACTCATCAGCTGATGGACATCTGGGTTGTCTTCCCCTTTGGGCTACCGTGAGTACGGCTGCTGTGAAATCTGTGTCTGTCCTGATCTCCATTCTTCTGGGAGCGCTCACAGGAGGGGAGCTGCTGGGTCCTCATGGCAATGCTCTGTGTAACCGTGAGGAACCATGCTTGCCCAATTTTAAGTGCACCTGAGGTGCTTGCCTTGGCCTTTCAGAAGTGCTGGTTCAGTATGCTCGAGTGGGGTCCACAGATGGGGGTTTTTAACAGGGGCCCAGGCGAGCCATGGGAGCCAGGCAGGTTGAGGAACTGGCTAAGCAGCACGTCTAAGGGCAAGCCCGTTCTCCCTCCGCAAGGGAGGGTGGGGAGGGGGCTCGCCGCAGCCCAGCAGGCCCTGCAGCCCCTCCACCCCACGCTGTCTCTACTGCCCCCTCCAGCCCCTTAGTGTAAAGCAGTGTAACAACTACCCTCCTGCTACTCACTTGGTGTCTCCAGCCCTTCTGAGTTCGGAGCAGCAACATTAGCACTCAGCCTCTGGGCCGGAGGAAGGAGCTCTGGAGACTTCTCTTCCTCTCCATCCCAGTCATCCCACAGAGCAGAGTTCAAAAAGCTCGGCCTGCTGCTCCCAGGCGAGCCGGCCCGATGGGCCTTCTCGTGAGACTCTGTGCGGCCGGCGCAGCTTCCTGGGGCGGGGGCGGTGCCCTGGAGGGTGGGAGAGCAGCACCTGTGGCAGTCTGGGGCCTCCCCGGCCCTACTGCCCGGACCGCTGGTGCTCAGGGGGCCGGTCCGCTCGAGGTTCAGGCGGTCAATGGGAATCGGGGAGAGGGGCTCCACGTGCCAGTGGCAACCATCCAGGGGAATTGGAGGGTCGCCGTCCAGCAGGGGGCTGCTGCTCGCCTGACGGGAGGCCACCTCCTGCTCGTCTTCACTGTCTTCCACCTCCACCACCTCACTGGTGATGGCCTGGCTCACTAGGCTCGGCCTGGGGCGTGAGCGCTTCTGGGGCTGCCCGCTGAGATCGCCGGGGCCGCCAGAGACGGGACAGGGAGCCAGAGAGCAGTGCTGGTGGTGCCCGGCGTGGGGCCTGGAAGGGCTCCTGCTGTCAGGGCTGCCTGCACGGACGGGGACCAGGCATGACGACGACATCTGGGGTGTGATGACCGGAAGCTTACTTGTGGCTTCGGAGCCACCCCTGTTTTCTAATGGGGCCCAGGGCTTGACCTGAGCCACGTGATCCACCGAAGCCCTGGACCTAAGGCCTGTTATCTGCGTCTGTGAGGAAGAGTCCCGGCTTCCACTGGCCAGTGGCGTGGCAGGCACGAGCCATGAGGTATCCGTGGTGCTGTCTTCCTCGGGGCCACTCTCGGGGTGACACGACAGCCAGGGGATCCCTCTGCCCCCCACAGAGCCCCAGTTCCCTGCCGGCCCCTCCTCCCTGCCCTGCAGGGAAGCCTCTTTTCTTGCTGGGCTTTGGAAAGGTTCTTGATCTGCATCGACGTCGATGACAGAAAACAGTTCAGAAGACTTGGGGCTAACTTCTAGAACTTTCCTTTCTTCCAGGGGACCATTGAAAACGGACTTTATTTTGGTTTGTTCTAGCTCTAGCTCTTCATCTGAATCCAATAAAAGGATAATCTCATCTTCTCTGTTCTTGCTGGATAGAGTATTCTGAGATCTGGAGCTCAAGTGGCCAGGTTTTGACTGGGTTAGGTCGATGGATGGAGACTTTTCTGGGGAGACCAGAACCCCTTTATTTCTGCATTCCAATGAGGAACCACGTTCTTTGCCCTTCTGGAGGCCTGGATCTTTAAGTAACGTGAGGAGGCTCCTGCCCCTCCTCTGCTTTGCTGGGGAGTCCTGGGTGGCCCCCCTGGAAGCTCTGCCCTGTGGCTGGGGCCCTGGTGAGGGTGACTCACCCCAAAGATGAGGATGAGGGTGTGGCCGGCCGGGCCTCTGGCCCCCAGGGGGCTGTGACAGGCATGGGCGCCACAGGGGTGTCTGCCAGCGAGCAGGGGTAGAGGGGCTCCCCGCCCTCTTTCCTGAGATGGTGCTGTTGCCTTCCTGGAGATGGCTCGTTATCTGGGACAGTCCACGGCATTTTCTGGGAGTTGATGAAAATGGCCGGGCCTCAGGAGCATCTGCTGAGCACCAAAACACGCCTTCCTTTCTCCCTGCCTTGCAGCCCCCAGAAGGGGAGCCGGAACGACTCAGTGCTTCCTCTGGGGACCCTGCTTTCTCCTCATCCGCACACTGGCCCTTGAGTGGCAGGGGCGTGGACTGTCTCACGCTTTTCCATGTGGCTGGGGCCTCTTCTTTTCCCTCACCAGGTGATTCCATCTGTTCTGCATTTTCTGGCTGTTGACTAACTTGGCCACTCGCTAAGATTTGCGCAGATGCTGGACCATCATCCCCGAACTGGTCAGTTTCTTCCTTGATCTCTGTAGCTCCTTCCCCCCGGAGCAACTTTCGCTGAGTGGCTGCAAATTCATAAATTTCTTCCATTTCTGCTTCATTCACTTTTTCTCTGTCTTCTTCATGGCTCTCAGATTTCAACAAAGCCTCCGCTTCTTCCTCTTCATCTATCCACATGGACCTCAAGAGTTCTTGGAAGTTCTCCGCGCGGCTTTCACATTCCTCATCTTCCTTCTCCTTCCACGGTCTGTCCTCTGAATCGCTCATGTCAGGGGCTTGTTCGCACAGAAGAACAAGCTCACTAACACCAAACCTGCAACAGGAAATGCCACGCATCACTGCCCTGCAGAGGTGGTAGCCAGGCGCCCCAGCACAGGCAAGGATTGGAGCGCAAGTCCTGGCAGGGAGGACAACCGTGCTCGGTCCTGGCCCTTCCCTTGCTCTCTTGCAGCGATGGTGCCCATGCTCCCAGCCAGCAACACCCCAGGCTGTTGAGCTCAAGGAGAGACTCGTGGACCTTTAGGGCAGGGTTCACTAACTCTACTGCCCAAACACAAAGGGGTGCATCGGGCTGAGCTGAAGATGACAGGAATCAGTGGTGCTGCAAAGCTGGAGAGGGTGCTGCCCTGAGAGGCACCTGAAGCAAACCCCAAAGACCAAACCTGTCCCCGTCAGCCTGGGCCAAGGGGTACACCAGCCTGCCGCCTCCGTGAGGGCTCCCTGGTCTGAAGGCTACCTCAGGACCCCAGAGGCCGAGCTGATCCCTTCCCAGGAGTGCACCTGAGGGATAACAGGGCCTTGGGCGAACACAGTTTTATCCCAGGGGCCCTCAGCCCTGTCAGGAGATAGAACATGCGTGCAAACCCATGGGAGTTACACTAGGCATTACACTCCTGTTGACACTCCTGTTTCCTGGGACCTGAGAAAGAACAGCCACCATTCAGCTTCTGTAGCTGAATGACCAAGGAGTGGTAGCACCTGGGGGCAGCTGAGGCTGAGGACCACCCCCTCATCACACCCACGGAGCTAAGAGCCACATGACCCGGCAGAGGCCATCCTCAGCCAGCACTGGGCTCTCCTGCCAGTGTCCATTCTGGCCAGACTGCCAGTCACTATGTCCTGTGCAAAGTCACCACTGAGCATAAACCCGGGGTTAATAGGTACAGGAAGGACTCAGCCCTGAGCCTCCTGCGAGCCGTCAACCTGCTCGTGCTCGTCGTTAATGTCACATGCTAGCAGGTCAATGGAAAGAGCCATCAGACCTGTGGGCCAGAGCGCTCAGGCCGGGGGCCAGCCGGGGGGGCACACCGGGGTCCGCGGTGTACAGGTAGTGCAGGAGCGCCCGGGCAGCCTCGGTGCTCACGTCACTCAGCAGCACACGCTGGCTCCGCAGATCGCCATCCTCCACGGCGAAGAAGCCCTCACTGTTCACCTGAGAATGAAGTAAAGTACAGAAGGTTTACAACCTCACAGATGTGATGCGACACCACACAGAGGGCCCGGGGGGCTCCGTGTGACCCATGCCTCCACGCAGTCCTTCCCTGGCACCAGCACTGGCCAGCGTCATGCCAGGCTGCTGGTCAGGAACTCTGCAGTCAGGCCCTACAACTTCTCTCTTGGCAAAATCGGACTGTAGAGGTTCAAGCACCCAGCTGGTTCCCTTTTGACAGACACATCAGAGGCACGAGAACTTTCTGGGAGAGACCAGCAGCAGTTTCCCGGATTCCCGCAGCACAACATTCATTCCGATGCATGTTGGCACAGGTCAGCATAGAAATGTCTGTCAGCAGGTCGATTAGGACTTCATAATTACAGAAATAGAGGAAAA
Source organism: Callorhinus ursinus (assembly GCF_003265705.2). Lineage (NCBI taxonomy): Eukaryota > Metazoa > Chordata > Mammalia > Carnivora > Otariidae > Callorhinus > Callorhinus ursinus. The sequence goes on along the minus strand of NW_027397075.1, from coordinate 13,094,726 downwards.
GGGAAAGTTCTAGGGAAAATGGATTTTTATTCAACTGGTCAAGAAATCTGATGTTCCCCAATCCTCAGCTCATCTCCTCACAGCACTTCCTAACCTCAAACGTGTCCGGACTGAGGCAGGTACACTGACAGGGAGGCGGGTGCATGTGTGGGGGGCGTGGAGGGGAGCGAAGGGGGCAGGAGGCCAGAGGGGAGTGTGGGAAAGCGCTTGCAGCGGGAGGGAGGAGGTGCGGGGGCCGTACTCACATATTGCATGAGAAGGGGGCATCGGGCATAAAGCACGAACTTGTGGGCGTAAAGCACGTCCCCGCTGTCCGTCTGCAGCTGGACGTCACTCAGGTGTGGGTTATTAACCATGGCTCTGAAGTCAGCCAGCAGCAAACTGAGGGTGAGCTGGAAGGAGGGGAGCACATGGGTCTCACAGCAAGTTCCCCAACTTCAGGGGTGCTAGCTTCTTTCTCAAATTCTCTATTACACCGAGTCCCCTGGCCTAACACGGGGCAGTGGGGGGGGGGTGGGTGGCAAGCAAGGGGAGGCACGATGGCCGCGATGAAGCTACAGCCGGGCTGAGCGCTTCACAAGCACCGTGTGTGGCCCTGCTGTGATAGGCAGGGACCCCGAGCCCACGCCGTTCGGGTACCCGGCTGAGAAGAGTCTCGGTCCTTCTCTGACTACGCGCTGTGGTCATCCAGCAGAACTTGGGGTGAAGTGTTTGGCTGATACCGATATACTAACAGGCTGACATCCACTCTGAGGAAAACCCAACTTCCAACCCAGCGTCACTGACACGGAACGTGAACCCTTACTTGGAGACCAGCCAGGTCCTGCACGTCAGAGGTGCACAGCTGGTCCTGAACGAATGAATGAAACTTTGGGGCATGAGGCCACCTCACAGAGCAATGGGGATCCCTATGGGCTCTCAGGACAAAGCAGGCTCCTGGGGCTGGGCTACTGAGGTGCCCTAGAGTTCAAGGACAGAAGGGACAAAAGCCTCATGGCAGAGCCCTAGAGGGGCTCTTGCTGCCTTAGCTCAGAGGCTGTCGAGGGGGCCAGCGGACTCGTGCGAGGCTCTGGAGGCCAGCTGGGAGCTGACCGTGCGGAGCAGAGGACGAACTCCGGTGGCCAGGACCACAGAGCAGGGAGCAGGGCCAGGCTGCACAGCCCACAGCAAGGAGCCCCGGTGCTTACCGAAGCCTGGCTATCCCTCTCCAGGGGCTTTTCCTTAGGTGGCAGGACAAACCCAGTAGGTCGAAGGCCAGTGGGTGACACATCCATCCCTGAGAGAAGGATCCACAGAAAAGAACATCACCTCCCGGCAACGTCAGTCTCCAAGAAAGAGCATCAAGTGTCTGTCAGCCAACCCTACAGCGCCCTGGAGATGCTCTTTACCCGAGGGCTTCTTCACTGCGAGTGAACCACCCACTGAGTTTTTCCCCGCTCCCCAGAGGTACACAGGTGGTAAAAACAGAGAGTCTGCATAATCACTGGCTCTGGGCAAGGGTTTTGTCCTTGGTTAAAGTTGGAGGAGATTGTGACGGACTCACCTGTATGACATCCATCTTGGAGGAAAAAAAGGAAAGCACTTACAGAAACTGTGTTCTCCCCATCATACGGGGACAAGCCAAGGCGCCTTGGATCTGAGCGGCTGTCCCCAGGCCCCAGGGACTAGCTGGTCACGGCCACCACCACAGGGAAGGGGGGCCGGGGGGGCGGGGCTGGCCCAGGTGTCCCATCCAGGTGTCCCATCCAGGGTCTCACCTGCGGCCCCTCCTGAGCTGGCCAGGCCCCCACTGCAGGGCCATGGGGTGGCACTCAGCCCCTCTCCCGCCAGGTCCACAAGGTCCTGCAGGGCCTGATGCTCTCTCTGGCTGGCGGAGGGTGAGGGGTTCCCGGGGCCATAGCCTGCAGGCGGGGCACCGGGAAGAGCAGGTGGCGTTCGCACACCCAGCTCTGGCTCGTCAGGCAGCACTGGCGGCAGCGTGGGCTCCTGGGTAAGACCCTGAAAGAAGTCAGGAAGCCACGTGACCGTGTGGCCACTGCAGCAGCCACCACACAGAGGGCCCCTGAGAGTGTCAGCCACAGCCCAGAGCAACCCTGGGAAGCTTTCTCCCATTACCATCAGCAGGCTTCTCTGTCACGGTGAAGGCCATGCCTATTGTGTCTACATCAGCAGAAAGGTCCCTGAGGGGTCTGTTCCCCTAATGTTATCTAAATGGCCTCAAGCATTTAGTGACTCCAGGCCCTCCTACAGCAGCTTGTCTGGTTCCTGGGCCCCAACACACTCAGATTATACCAGCCCCCTGGGGGTGGGGCCCCAGACTGCATTTCAAACAAACCCTCCAGGAACAGGATACATTTGGGAACCAGTGGGCCTCCCTGTTCTTCCCAGGAGAGCCCGATCAGTTGCTGTACAGAGAAACACGCTACAGCCGGCATGCCTGACTTCCTGCCCTTTCTTCCTTTTCAGACTTTCTGTTGATGCCGAGGGCCGTCTTGACTGCCGCCTCCGCCCAGAGCCCCCGCATGCCTAGAAGGGAGGACCCACCTTGGCGGGCGGCTGGGGCACCATGGGAGGGACCAGGCTTGCGGTGTAGAAGGCTTCCAGAGCCCAGGCCCCAGTCAGGGCGCTGCCCTCCCACAGAAAGTTCTGCTTCAGTTGCCGGCTGGCCTTTTCCAGCTCTTCCTTTACCATCCTGCTCGCAGGAAGTGGCGGTGTGCTGGACAGCTCCATCTCCTCTGCGAAGAGCTGGGCCACTCGGTCCTCTGTCTGCCTCTGTGTGGTCTCCGGGTCCTGGACTAACAACGGCGGAGGGCATAAAGGTGCTTTCCTCTTACGACTCTTCTTTTCTGAACGTAAACAGAAACACAGGGTCAGTGACAGAGCTGCCACACACCCTGAGGCCCAGCCGTGGTCACCTTCGGCCAGCAGCGGTACGGCGAGGCACTGCCAGCCAGGGGCCACACCTACCTGCCCCCAGTCTTATCCTCTCAGGGAAAGTGCTTTCTAGTCTGAGCACCGTGGGCACGGCCTCCCGCTCCATCTCGGACCGGGACAGAGCCATGGCCACCAGCAGGTCCTCGGGCTCATTGACCTTCTGCTTCTTCTGCAGCTCCTTCCTGTTGGTGGCTCCCTTCCGCTTCAGACCTCCAACATGACTGCTGAAGCTTAAAAGGCAGCCAAACAGAAAAGTTAGCGAGGCCAGAGGTGTGAGCACTTCCTGTTCTGAGGGCGTTCCCGCTGGACCAGAGAGGCCTGGACCCCTTCTCCTCTAAGGTGGGAGAGCAAAGGGATAAATGTTTACCCATTAGAGACATCGACTGCTTTGGGCGTTCACTGTGCTTATCCTACTGACTTGTGTAAGCTCACACCATCCTGGGCCAAGTGCCGGGCCGTCCAGAGAGGGGAGGGTCTGGGTCCTTCTACGTGATGCTACCCTGCTGAGCTAGCTGTTGGCAGGTGTGAGTGGTTAGCTATGAGTGGTCCCTGCATACCCTAGCTGTGGCCAAACCCTTCCAGAGGAGCCAGCACTCAATGGCTCTGAGTCAGCTTCCTGGATTCCACCAACTTCTGCCCATTGATACTTCAGATGCCCCTCAGGCAGTCCTGGCCACGTTGGCCATGACAGGATCCCTTCCCCTCCCGCAGGGGCCTGTGGGCATTTCCTCTGCCCAAGGCCCGAAGGAAAGGCCTCCCAGGTTCGACCACCAGCATGGTCAGCTAGCCTGGAAGTCAGTGTACAGCAGCATTTGGCTTGGAGGAGATTTGCTTAAAGGATTTTCCAGCTGGAGAACCTAGATTGCCTGGTGAACCCCAACAAGCTGAGCAAGAAATAGGAAGGCAAAGTGAGAGAAAAACTGGGAGCTCAAACCCAGCTGTGGGGGTGCCCCAGAAAGCGCCCTTTGCTGAAGCTCATGCTGTCCCCTGGGCCCGGGATGGCTCAAGAATCTCAGGTATCAATTTGGAAGATCTAAGCAAGGCCTAATTGAGTTCAACTTTCCGGGAACCCCACACGATAACTACAGCCTCCCAGAAGGCAAGGAGCCGTCCCAACATCTGACTACCCCAGAGTTCCACACACCCCAGGCTTGGCCTTCAGGCAGAGAGGAGGCTCGAAGCCTAGGTAAGGGTGGCCATTTGCTAGAGTTTTCTACTTCATCAACCTTCTAGGACCCACACATATCTCGTTTCTCTTCTCAGGTATTGAAAAAGCAGATATAGTTCCTCTGAGTAGCTGGTTCCTATCCAGTCCTGGCAAAAGGCAAGCAATGGCTTAGATAATGTCTATGCTAGGGCCTTAAGGCTTCCAATTCTGAGATGCTAGTGTTGATGTGCTATGATATAGACAGGCTCACCAGCCAAGAATCCAGCTCTGCCCACTCCAGTCTCCGGAGACATGGGCCCGGCTCAGATGCCCATAGCCTGTGTGCAAGGCAGTGGCCAGGACAAACAGAGCCACCACCCTTGGCCTTCCCTTTGCTCTTGAGAGCTGTCAAAGGAGAGAAGGCCCAAACCTACAGAAGTCCAGGACCTGCACTAGTTTGTTCCCTGTAATGTGGCATCCACAGAGCCAGGGGCAGTATGAGGGGAGTGGAGCTGCTTGTGTGCCTGTGATTTGCAGTCCTAGGGCTTGTTCCCAGCTAGGAGCGAGGCCTCCTACTGCAACACCTAAGCATTTAATTCATGCATGTTAAAAAAAAAAAAAAGCCTGTGGTTCTTTCTTGCCAACTCTGTGAACTGTGCAGAGTCCTCTTCCGTGGACAGTAGGAGACTCGGGCCGCACAGACGGAAGCCACGGCACGCCACACCGGAATGGATGAATGGACACGGTAAAGTGCGTTAGCAGATTCCTCGCTGCTCCACAGGACACTGGTAGGACCAGGACCGCGAGAATGGAAAAATCTCAGGAAGGACCTCAGGAAACCAGTCCAACCAGTCCTTTCTGCAGGCATGCCCACACGGACCATTTCAAAGCCTTTGAAGGTACAGAATCTTTCTCTTCCTCAGTCCCAGTGGAGACTGCCTGATTTCCTCCTCAAATGTTTCATTTCCAGAATCAAGGAGGGTTCTAGCGCTCTACTGTTCTCTAAAGCTACAAAAGGCTTTAAAAAGAAAAAATCAGAGTATTTCTCTGATTTTCCTCCTTTCCATTTGACTCACCTCGATGCCAGTGTGCCACAGGCCCCGTCAGGCTGAGCTGTCTGCAGCCGCACAGCCTGGAGCAGGAGCTGGGGGCCAACATCCATCTTCACTGCACACTGTTTCAGGTGGCTGATTCTGCTCTTTGGGCTGAGAAAGGGCTTGCCACAAATTGGGCATTCGGGGATCCGAGGTGTGGTGGGTGTCAGTGCCTTTTCAGCCTCATCCAAGCACCTGGAGGAAGAGAGTAAACACATGAGAACCCTCTCCATTGGTAACATGCGTCCATGTCAGCAAGGACAGGCTGTGGGCCCAGCCTGTTCTCCCAAAGCCAACTCCTCCACACAGCCTGCAGCCAGCCTCCAAACCCTAAATTTTGGTTCTGCTAGTGAAGGTGGCTAAAGAGAGCAAGAACACGTCAGACAGTGGCAATCCCACTCCTGAGTCTGTACCACAAGGAAGTGAGAGCAGGTACTCGAACTAGTAGGAGAAACACAGGTCATAGCAGCTCTATTCACAACATCCAACAGGCAGAAGCAGTCCACAGCCATCAATGGATGAACAAGATGTGGTCTACCCACAAGATGGTATTTTTCAGCCATAAAAAGGAACGAAATTCTGATCCGTGCTCCAACCTGGATGAACCTTGAAAACACTACGCTGAGGATAGGAAGCCAAACACCAAAGGCTACGTCTGTGTGATTCCACTTATGTCTCGAGCAGACAAATCCACAGAGGTTGCCAGGGGCTGGCAGAGGGGGAATGGGGAGTGAGCACTAACGGGGACAGGGTTTTATTGGGGGTAACAAAAATATTCTAAAATCGACTGTGGTAATGGCTGCACAGTTCTGTGACTGTAGTAATTAAAAGCCATTGAATTGTTAACTTTAAGATGAATTGTATAATATGGGAATTATCTCTCAATAAAGCCGTTTAAAGAACCAGTAAGGACAGGCTGACACCAACACTGAGGTGCTATGGTCACAGTCAGGATTCCCACCACAGATTCCCCTGGGTCTGTCACACCCATGGCAGAGGTGACCCCAGAGAAGCGAGAGTCAAGCTGCTCCTACCGGTTCACGTGCTGCTCCCTTCGTGTCACGTTCATGGCTGAGAGGTTCTTGTGACAGATCTGACAGAAGAACCCCGTCTCCTCCAGGTTAGCCTCGTGTGTGGGTGCTCGCTGCTGCCCAAACTCCTGCTGCAGAGCCAAGGCCACTGCAGCGTCGCTCTCTGTGGCAGGAAGCCCGGGCCCAGACCCTGTGAGGAGGCACGGTCTCCATGAGGAGCGCACCCTCAGACCTCTGCACCTCCTGTCAGGGCTCACAGCGCAGACAGCAGAGGGAACGTGGAGAGCGCAGACCCAGCACCGCTCTGCCCCCTGCCAGTACTGCCCAGTGAGCTGGGCACTAACAGGGCTCCCGGGGCATACTTCTCTGACTGTAATATGCATAGGAACCCCCGGGAAGCTTGTTAAAATGCAGGTTCGCATCCCAGTGGTCTAGATGGAGCTTCCTGAGATTCCCCATTTGGGACAACTCCCGGGGCAGGACACACTGCTGGTTCAGGACCACTGTTTGAGTAGCAAGGTCCTAGAGAATGTGCCTTGCATTTTACTCATTTCTGCTAAAGTCGTCTACCTCAGGCGTTCCAGGCTTACAAGACTCCTATTCCAATAAGTCTAGGTTTTCTCTTCAAAGCTCAGCCTTTCCTATTGCTATGACCTTTTGTCACCCATTCTAGAAGAACCAAGTCAAAGGGAAACCCCTTTTTTAAAACGCCTTCTCCTTCCCAGCAGCAGACAGAAGGATGGACTGACTGACTCTAGTGTGGAGGTGGTTCCCCAAGTGGCCAGGCCCACCGCTGTGGCCCTCTGTCACATCTGATATGGCTGGAGCAGACCCTAAGCACTCACAGGGGGATTGGAGAACTTCATAAATCCCCAGTTCTTGAATATTCCTGTGGCCTAGCACTCTTTCCACTGAAGCTAGAAAAGCATCACAATTCATTTTGGTGCCCTATTTTTTTTTTTTTTTTAAACAAAGAAATAGTTTTTCTGTCCTGAGCACTAAGCATTACTGGGTATCCCGTGAAGCTCTATGGGAACAGTTGAGGCACGTGTAGGGCAGGTGCTGAGCTCGTGTCCTGGCTGAGAAACTCCGACGCACCCCATTGGTGCTTCAGGGACTGATGCCATGGCAGATGTCCCACCACTGCCTGTGTGGACCTTAGAGGCAGGCAGCCTGAGAATCCCAGAGCGCAGTCTGCAAACGCACTACCAGGGGACTATAGACTTGTTAGCCGTAGGGCCGTCAATACAGTTTCTGCCCTATTTCTTCCCCTTTTGTATATTTTTACTAGAGATGAGGGCTTATGTCGTTTAGGGGGTAAAGAATAGAACCAGGGATATGACGTGCCTCTGGGGTGTACAATGTGCCCTGCACAGCACCTACACTGTTGGCGCCAAGCTATCTTCACCTGGGGCCACCCGGCCTTCTGGTTTACTCGCCTGTGATGCACTCCGGGGGCTACAGGAAGTGGTTATGCAACACCACGAGGAAACAAACAAATCTAGAAAGTGGGAAATTCAGAAAGACAGTTGTCCTGGACTCTTCTGAAAGTTGGAATCATGAAAAACAAACAAACAGGACAAGACAAGGGGACTGTTCCAGAGTCTAGACTTTAAGAGACTATGGACTATAGCATATGCAGTGTGTGGGACTTACAGTTCTGGTGGATCCTTGCTCAGGAAAAAAGAAACCAGCTATAAAGCTGTCCTTGGGACAAGTGGGTAAATTTTAATATGAACTGGACACTAGGCAATATTATGGAATTACGTGTGACAAGAGCACCGTGATCATGTAGATCTGTGGGGGGAAGTATCATGATGTCTGGAACTTACTTTTGAATGGTATAGAAGAATCATATATTTAGAGATATAAAAAAATACATGGCAAAATGTTAACAATTGTTAAGTACAGGTTGAGGGTATGGGGGTTTATTATAGTATTTTTTTTTTACCTTTCTCTATGGGAAAAATTTCATAATAAAAGATCAAAATAAAAAGAGGAAGAGGTACCTTGTCAAAGAAGCTAAGTGACCCAAGCTAAATGACCCCAGGGACCCTTCATTCTCTGGCTAGATACAATGAAGTGGCCAAGGTACAGTGCCAGGCAGAGCACACACCCCCACCAGCAACTCAAGGAATGCGGGTTCCTTCCTCCCCGCCTTTCTCCAGAGTTCGAACTTAACCCTGATGGGACTATACAAAACTCCCATCATACCATTCCCTGCTGTCATCTCCTCTGGAGGGCCCTCTGGGGCCTTTTCTTCAAGTGTAGCCTCCAGAGAGCTCCCTTCCGAAGCATGCTGCAAACGCTTGGGGTCTGCTCTCTTGAACTGCTGCATTCGTTGTAGGACCAACTCTGCCGTCCGGGGTTTGGAGGGACTTGGTGCTGTCACTGTCAGACAGGAAGGAGGGGGCTGGGAGTTGCTGTCTGGAGCAGTCTCTGGCAAAGAGGGAAACATTCACAGGCATCTGTTCTAGCTGGAGAAACAAAGACTCTTCCATCAGATACAGGTTAGACCCAAGTTTCAAGGGGTCCCTTACCAACTAGTTGAGGTTTGACTCTCAAGTGTGAGAGGACTGATTATTGGTAGCCTCACCGTTGGAGGTAATATAAATAGACCTGTCATAAATATCTGTGACAGGAGGGGGCACAGGGAGTGACTGCTACTGAGCACAGGGTTTATTTTTGGAGTGATAAAAATGTTCTAAAATTAGCCAGTGGTAATGATTATACAATTCTGTGAATACACTAAAACCACTAAACTGCCCACTTTAAAAGGGTACGTTTTACAGAATGTAAATTCTTTCTATAAAGCTGTTATTAAAGAAATATTAATGACAAACATTTTTATCTTCCTAGGTCATAAGTTCTCCTCTAACTTGGTGTCCACAGGTGGCCTCTGGTGGGGATTCATGAAGACCCTGCAGGTTTATGCCAATTTCGCAGGTGTGGGGGGGTGGCAGTTTTCGGGGGAATCATGCATAGCTTTCACTGCTCCCAAAGGGGCCTGAAGGACCAATGATGTTTTAGTAACACTACTGAAGCCTTACAACGGTCTCTGCGAGTTAATTCTTTACCACTATTCCATTGAGAGATCATGCTGACCACACTAGTAAAAAATACCATTTAAGATCAGGAAGTGAAGGTGAGAAATATTTAGAAACAGAACACAGGAGCCTAAAGATCCTATGCAAGGCTGGTTCTCAGTTCTGCTTGAAGAATGCATGTTAAACATATGGTTCAGTACACCAAAGGCAGCAGGGTAGGAAACCTGCTTCAAGCAAACAAACAAAGGAAAAGAAAAGAACAAAGGTGTTTGGAGGAAAAAAGGAAGGACCTAAAGATTCTCCTGAGATCTAAACCTATCTGGCAGCTTCCTACTGCCTTCTGAGCAGCCTTACCTAACTGGCTGGCACCACTGCAACTTACCCACTCTGGAAGGAATTCAAGAAAATGAGAGAAGCAGCATTATTTTCATGTTCACGTTACTTGTGTCAAATACATAATGTAAACATTAATAGGAAATTCTAAAAGGGCACAGGGCCCCAAACATAATCATGTAGAAAATTCACATAGGGGTTATATTTTTTATAATCACTGTTTAAAACAGGAGTTGGCCAACTATGGTCCTCAGGGAGCTGCCTGTTTTCCTTAATGAAGTTTTGTTGAAACACAGCCCATTCATTTGCTTACAGATTGTCTAGGGAGTTGATAAGTTGCAGAGACCAAGGCTGCAGAGCCAAAATAATTTGCTGTCTGGCCTTTTTCAGAAAGTTTTCTGACCCCTGGTTTAGATCAGTACAGTCACCTCTGGTTTCCTCTCTGGAAACATCCTGGCAGTGGTTCTGGCCCAGTTACCTGTCTGGGTGCTCTGCACACCCTCCTGGAGCACAGCAGAGGCAAGCACATTTCCCTCTCCATTCTCAGGGGGAGTGGGTTCACTCCTCTGCCCCTTGGGTGCCCCTTGCTTTTTAGTCCTCGGGGCCTGGCTGCCAGACTGAGTTTTCTTCTCCCTGGGGCCTTGAAGGGTTTTGCCTTTGGTAGCAGTTGGTTTGGTCCTTTTCGGTTTGCTTATCTGAGTGCTGTTGGAGGCCTTTTGTGTCTTCCTTTCCCCCGACACTTCCTTGGTGACATTCTTTTTCACCCTTTGGAGAAAGCTGGCGCAGAGTTCCTTAAAATCATCATCTGACTCATCCATCATCTGGCCAGCTTTAAGGTTTGCAGGTGGTCTTCAGAGGTGTGAGGTCTATCTGGGGGGCCCGAGAACAAGCCTAGCAGGGCCTCATTCACACTTGCAGCTCCATTAAGGCTCCTCTCTGCTTCTCACTAGGACACCTGGAGAGTTTGCACAATTGAGCAAAAAGTAGTGCCTTCCCCTCCATAAGGATTTAAAATGCCTATCTTCAAATTGAGTCCCTGTTAAACAGCATGTTTAAAGTTCACATCTGAGAGCTTTTGTTGTCCAACAGATGCCTCTGAGATAGGATACATATGAACTTCACACTCAGGTGATTTTCCAAGATCTCCATAGTGATAAAACACATTGGTTCATTTAATGTCACATCTGTGGAAAACAAAAAGCATCTAAACGTAATTAGACAGACACCGCATCTTATGCCATTTCTTCCAGGAAGCTACAAGAGAATGTGGGGTATGTGCAAAGTCCTCAGAGTAACAATATCTGTGTCAAATACTCAGCCACAGCCTGGTTAACACAAACTCGTGGTCTTACAGGATATCACAATACAACACAGGGGGAGGGATCTAAAAACCCATCAGAGAAGAACATGAGCATCTTGGAAGAGTATGGTTTTTACTGAAATCTGGGGAATGAATCCCATGAAGGGCAGTCACCACAGAAACAAGATGATGGCCAAATGCAGAAAAACTCTTAGGCCCTATCAACAGGCAACTTAATGTGCAGGGCAGCCAATGGAGAGAATACGCACTTGAGTGCTTGGGAAGAAACAAGACAGGAGAGGCTCATCCTTCACTGATATGAGCAATGTTTCCAAATCAAAAAAGGGCCACTTTTCTCCACCCTCTCTCACTTCAGCATGAGCTCTCCAAACTCAAGTGACTGGAATGGTGACCACCGCAAAGCCTGGGCCTTATGGGCATAATTATTTACACTGGCACAGTTTAGTGGGATTTAGAATTCAAAATTGAATGACCCAGTGACAGAAAGTGCAATCTCCTCCATCAGAGTAGTCCAATTAATCACCTATTTTTCCGGAGCCAGGCAGACAGGCATACCTGTAATCTACTTCGCATGGCCCGGCCCATCCTCCTTTTCCATGTCACCTCCTTAGAGAAGCTTCCCCTAATCCTTTATCCAAGTGGACCCTCTCCACGCCCATTATTTTCCGTCATCACACATTGTTTTCACAATCACACTTATAACAAATTACAATCATTTGTAATAACATTTATCGAATGCTTACGGTATGGGCCAGGCATGGGTCTAATTGCTTTACAAGTCTAACTCATGTAGCCCTAACAACAATCCTATTCCTTAGACTCTACTGTCTTCCCTTTACAGCAAGGAGTCAGATCCAAGAATGAAGAAGTGGCTTAACTTTACACAACTTTTGAAGTGGCAGAGCTGAGATCAAAGCCAAGCAGGTGGTTCTAGGGCATCTACACCTACATTTTTATTCACTTATTTTCTGTCCCCTACTAAGTTCAAAACTGAAGGAGGGCACAGACTCATCTATTTTACTCCATATTCTCTTTGGCTGATCAGACACCTGATTTGTAAAAAAAAAAGCTCAACTTTTGTACAGTCACTCAACCGCAAAGACTTTGGTACAGTGGGAGGAGGCTGCAGGGATCAGTGCAGCGACCGGTGTCCGGGCGCCTGAATCGAGCCCGTGGGACGTGCGGAGCTAGAGCAGATTCCACCCTCCACACCCCGCGGAGTCTCCACGGGCCTGTGACGTTAGTCCGACAACAGCCCACCTCCTATACGTGCTCGCTCAGTATTTGCCGAAGGACGCAGCAAGTTTCCGGAGGGCTGGGGACTTGAGTCTACGCCGGCTCGGTACCCGCCGGGCCGCCCAGCTCGCAGCTGGCGCGGAATGAATGAGTGGGCAGTGCGGGGCGGACCCTCCCGCTCCCCCTGACCCGGTGACACACACCGCAAGCGGGCGGGGGGCTAGGCCTGGGGGAGAACTGCCAACGACTCTGGCGGCTACGAAGCCGGACGGCGATTTCCGATCACCAGCCTGACCCCCGGGCAGTGACCCGGTGGGTACCCGATCCCCTCCTCACCCTTCCTCCCTCCAGGCGGCCTCAGCCCCCTCCACCCGAGCGCGGCTCCTGCCGCTACACCGCGAGCTAGAAAGGCTCTTCTTCCTCACCCCCGGCAGCGAGAAAGGCCCTAGACGACTGGACCTTCTCCAGACTGCAGACTCCCAGCCCCAAAGCCCGACTCCTCCTACCTCCGGCGCCGCCGAGGCACCTTCTCAACGGAGAACCTCGCGCCTACGCATGCGCCAACCAGCGCCCCTCGCGGAGGATAGCGCCCGCGCAGGCGCGGAGCGGCCCGAGACGCCCGCTTCCCGTCGTCCTACGCGGTCCAGGCGCGCGGCTGGGAGCGTTTCCGGACGGCTCGAGGCGGGCGTGGCTCGGCTGAGTGCGGCGCTCGAGGCCCGAGTGGCTTAAGTGTGCGCGGCGTCCCGCGAAGTCTGCTAAGTTGAGTAACAGGCAGGGTAAGTTAAGGGCAACGCCGCAGTATGTAGTCGAAGTTTGGGTCCACCACGGTTCCCACAGGAAATGTTTGCGGAGGCAGGGACGGCCCCTCGGGGCGCACCTGCCCGAGGGAGCGTCTTGGAGACGCGCCGAGCGCGACTGGTCGGGGCCAGAGAACCCCCCGGCCGAGGTGGTAGCGAGCGTACGGAGGCCGGGAGGTCGGGTGGCGGGGCCGCATGAGGGAGCGGCCGCCCGCCCTCGGGGCTGGCTGGTGCGCGCGGTCAAGTGCCGCCGGCGGGGTTCGCCGCGGGCTCCAGTTTGAGGACCTTCTAGCTGCAGGTGGTGCTTGGAGCCCCGGCGCACCTGAGGAAGGATCTGGAGAGGCAAGACTGGAGGCCGGGGGAGCCATTGGGAGAAGGCTGTGATCCACAGGAGAAGTGAGCGTGGCCTGGAGTGGAGGTTGGAGCGGAAAGGATGGAGAAGTACTTAGGTGTTCGCGTTAAGATTTGTAGCTTTCTGGCTTGAGCGTCTGGAGTGGAGTGTGGTTCCATTTACTGAAATAATGAACACAGGAGAAGGAGCAGCTTTGGAAGGACGAGAATACTTTTAGCTGGGTTTGTTTTCAAGACGTAACACCGTAAGATTCACCTCTTTAAAGGGTACAATTCATTGGTTTTTCGTACATTTGCAAGGTTGTTCAGTCCTCACCATGTCATTCCCGAACATTTTGCAAATCCAAATAGAAATCCCTCTATCCAGGAGCAGATACTACCCCTTCTGCCTTCCCATCTCCCCTAGCACCCTGGCCCCAGCAAACGACTGTTCCTGTGGATTTGCCTATTCTGTTCACTTTTTATAAATGCCACTGTGGCCTTTTTTGGTCTGGCTTTTACTTAACACAATGTCTTTAAGGTCCGTTCATGTTGTAGCATGAATTGGTTTTTCTTTTAGTGGCTGAATAATACTCCCTTGTATGGATACTCCACATTCTGTTTATCCGTTGGTGGACTTTTTGGCTATTATGAATAATGCTGCTGTGAACAATGTTGTAGGAGTTGTGTGTTTTTAGTTCTCTTGGGTGTATACTTAAGAATGTAATTGCTGGGTCATACTACCTTTAGTTGCGAGTGTTGAGTTTCAAATGCTAATAGGACTCCCAAGAGCTTTTTCTTTATGGTTTTGGAAACCTAGGTTACTTTGTAATATGGTTTCCAATTGGATTAGTTCAGTGAACAGCACAAGAGTAGTGGCAGTACAGAGGCATGGTTGGAGTGGAGTGTCTCATTTGTACCCGCAGGGTTTTAATTTATAGAGGTGACTGGGTGACAACATAGGCCAATGCCATTGGAAGAATTTGTTATATTTCCAGATAGAAGAGGGTATGCCCCATGCCACATGGGGCCACAGGGAAGGTTTTGATCAAGAGGCAGAGCAGGAGACGGGGAAAACCTAGGTCAGAGCCTTCATTTTTGAGAAAGGTGAGGCAGGCCAGAGGAAACAGTTTAGGCTAGTTTCAATAATTCTGGTGGGCTTTGGGCTATAGCAGTGGTCTCTGGTTGCCTGGTCCCTGGCCCTGGGATGATTTAGGGCTGAGAAGATATTGGTCTGGTCTGTGAGTATTAAAGGAGTTGATTGTGAGAGGAGTGAGAGGCTGCTCCCAAGTAAGTTGATCCCCATCTTTAGGAATTAGCTAGCCCTGGGAAGGGCTGTCTCTCCCCACCAGCAAGGTTTTTAAGATGTCAGAACATGGTAAGACACAAAATTTTAAAAAAGTGATTAATATACATGACTGGGTTGATATGAAGGCCAGCTGTAAAGGTGGTGCTGATTTTTGTCTAGTTGTATTGGAAATGTGGGGCCTGAGCCCAGTTTAGGACTCAGATCTCTTAGAGGCCCCGGGGAAGAAAACCCTCCCCTGTGGGAGAAAAAAAAATCTGGCCATATTATTCTCTTAAGGAAAATTAGTTAGTCGAAGTGTATTTTAGAGAAGGAAGTGTTCTTTAGAAGACTTAGATTCTCAACTGAATTACCTGTGGAATATGTTAACCTGGAAATGCTTGGATACCACTCTTTGATCTGCTGAATAAATCTTGGGCAACCCTAACAACCTGTATCTTTTGAAAGTTTCGCAGGTGATTCTAATGATCTTTAGATTAGATACTGATGATCACTATATTTAATTGATACCTACTGATCCAATCTTATAGGCTAAGTGTAAAAGAGATGCCAAAAGCTGGATGAGAGGTTATTGGGATTTAGAGTTAGATATAGTTTCTCTCTTCAAGGAACAAAGTTCTGGGGCAACTTTCTCTTTGGCCCGGGGTGAACCATGGGAGCTGCCTTGACCTGGACCCTATTGTGACTTCTCTCCAGCAGAAGCTCTGAGGTTCACACTGTTCCACTGGAACTGGGCAGAAGTAGCCTGTGACGAAGCTGAGCGACGTGTCCAGAGACAATGTTATTACGTCCATGTTACTTCATTGGGAATACCACATGTTAACTGCCAGCCTTTGTAGCAGAACTGCACTGCTAAAACACTAAAACCAGGGACATGAAGGAACATTTAATATATTAAAAGGTTATGTTTAATAAACCTTACAGAGTTTATCAGAAAGAGAAAATGGTTGCAGAAGTGTATGGAAAATTTTAGACACAGTGTAAGGAGTGTTACTCCAAGTAGAGGCTCTGTTTTCAAAGCCCTTAGGAGTAGATCATTTTTGGGTCCAGGGGAAATAGGCAAAAGTTGAATATGCTGATTATCACTTGCTTACTCTCCTGAAATGTTTCCTTTTTGGAAACTGGGCATCTTTCACTGAGTTAAGGTTTTAAACAGTTCCATGGAAGAAGTGAAAGGCCCTTGTCCCAAGTCTGTGGTTTGGTTATAAATCACAAAACCAAAACCTGCCCAGCTCCCTCTCATTTATCTTGGCAGGAGTTGGGGAGAGAGCAGATTGAACAAAGGAGAATTGTCTGTCTCCTCAGTTCTTTGGTCACATAAACTTTTATTTATTCTTGTATAACCCTGTTTCCTACACTGCTAAAATTGCTGAAATCAGATGGAAGGACTTTTTTACATTTCAGAGTGTACAGAAGTCATTCTGGGTTATGTTGCGTTTCTCCCAGTCTACCACTGCTACCTTTTGTGTGATGTAGTTCTATTAATTTTGTTAGGTGAGTTTAAGGGGAGATTCCATGCAGATGTACGCCCTCAACTGCAAAATAGTATTTTCTCCAATAAAGTTGATAATGGCATTTGTAATTTTGCTGTTAAGATTAAGTCATCTTCCACTTAATATTAAGATGGCAGTACTCCCCCAAGTAGTCTGTAGATTCAGTGTAATCCTTGTCAAAATCCCAATAGCCCTTATTTTTTTGCAGAAATGGAAAAACTGATCTCAAAATTCATGTGGAATTGCAAGGAACCCTAAATAGCCAAAACAATCTTGAAGAAGAACAAGGTTGGAAGATGCATACTTCTGATTTCAAAACTTACTATAAAGCTACAGTAATCAAGACTGCCTACTGGCCTAAGACTAGACATATATGTATCAGTGGAATAGAGAGTCCAGAAATGAACCTACACATTCATGGGCAATTGGTTATTGACAAGAATGCCAAGGGGCACCTGTGTGGTTCAGTCGGTTAAGCGTCTGACTTCAGCTCATGTCATGATCTCAGAGTTGTGGGATCAAGCCCCATATCAGGCTCCCTGCTCAGCAGGGAGTCTGCTTGTCCCTCTCCCTCTGCCCCTCCCCCTGCTCGTGCACGCTTTCTCTCAAATAATCTTAAAAAAATAATAATAATGCCAAGATCATTCCTTGGGGAAAGAAGAATCTTTTGAATGAATGGTTCTGGGACAACAGAATATCCAAATGCAAAAAAATGAAGTTGGGCCCTTTAGATCATATACAAAAGCTAATTCAAAATGGGTTAAAGACCTAAATGGGAGAACAAAACCATAAAACTTTTAGGAGAAAACAAATCATGACCTTGATTTGACCCTGGATTCTAGAGATGACAACAAAAAGCACAAGCAAGGAACAAAAGACAAAAATAGAAGAATTGGACTTAATAAAAATGTAAAATGTTTGTGCATCAAGGACCCTATCAAGGGATGGGGAGGACAACCCACAGAGTGGGAGAGAGCATTTGAAGGTCGTATCTGATAAGGGTCTAATATCCACAATGTATAAAGAACTCTTGGGCGCCTGGGTGGCTCAGTCGGTTAAGCCACTGCCTTCAGCTCAGGTCATGATCCTGGAGTCCCGGGATCGAGTCCCACATCGGGCTCCCTGCTCGGCAGGGAGTCTGCTTCTCCCTCTGACCCTCCCCTCTCTCATGTTCTCTCTCTCTATCTCATTCTCTCTCTCAAATAAATAAATAAATCTTTAAAAAAAAAAAAAGAACTCTTAAACTCCGCAACAAAAAGATAATACCCACTTTGAAAATGGGCAAAGGACTTGAATAGACATTTCTCCAAAGGAGATACGAATGGCCAACAAGCACATGAAAAGATGCTCAGCATCATCAGTCATTAGAGAAGCGCAAATCAAAACCACTGTGAGATACCACTTCACGTCCCATAGGACAGCTTGGAAAAGAAAATTCAAAAATCTCAGAAAATAAGTGTTGGAAAGGATGTGGAGAAATCAGAAATCTCATACATTGCTAGAGGTCCATAATGGTGCAGTTGCTGTGGAAAAAGTTTGGTGGTCCCTCAGTAGGTTAAACATAGAATTACCGAATGACTTGGTAATTCTGTTCCTTGGTATTTGCCCAAAAGAATTGAAAAAAAAAAAGTTGTTGGGCACCTCGGTGGCTCAGATGGTTAAGCGTCTGCCTTCAGCTCAGGTCATGATCCCAGAGTCCTGGGATCGGGTCCCGCATCAGGCTCCCTGCTCCTTGGAAGCCTGCTTCTCCCTCTGCCTCTCTCTCTCTCTCTGTGTGTCTCTCATGAATAAATAAATAAAATCTTACAAAAAAAAAAGTTGTTTAAACAAAAACTTGGACGACTCCTGATAGCCAAATGATAGAAACAACCCAAATGCCCATCAGTAGATGAGTGGATAAACAAAACATGGCATAGACATGTATATCCAGTGGAATACATGTTACAATGTGTGTTTGCTTATTTTTAATGATTATATTAACGGTATAATTAACCTTTGGTTATATATGGTGTACATATACACCATATAAATGGTATAGCCTTTTATTTTTTAAAAGTTGGCCAGTTCTTTGATGCAGCCAGAATCGTTTCTCAGTTCTTAGGGGAAAACACTCAAGACTGAAAGCTGGTTCTTCACTTTAAACGATTTTTTTTTTAAAGATTTTATTTATCAGAGAGAGTGAGTGAGCACAAGCAGGGGGAGTGGCAGGCAGAGGGAGAAGCAGGCTCCCCGCTGAGAAAGGAGCAGGATGTGGGGCTCGTTCCCAGGACCCTGGGATCATGACCTGAGCCAAAGGCAAACACTTAACCGACTGAGCCACCCAGGGGTCCCTCACTTTAAACAATTTATTGTGAAACATTGTATACCATAAGGACATAAGTAGTGTAAAGAATATTGATAAACAGAATACTGACAAACACAAGTGTATCTACCGTCCAGCCTAAGAAATAGAGCATTATTTTCAGTATTTTAAAAAAATATTTAAGTAATCTCTACACCCCATGCAGGGCTTGAACTCATGATCCCGAGATCAAGAGTCACATGCTTTACTAACTGAGATAGCCAGGAGCTGTTATCTTCTGTATTTGTAAATTCCCAGTAAATTCCCTTTACTGTTACACTTAATATTTCATTGAGTCAGCAGATTGGTTATAAGTATAAGGAAAATTCGTAAGAGTGGCTTTCAGCAAATTTACATGTCATACTTACCATGTGTCGTATTCATTTGCCCATATCATTTATCACATCATTTAGTTACGTTCATGTAACTAGGTAAAAACATATCAAGATTGAAAAGCTCCGTATAGTTAGTAAAGTTTTTTTTTTTTTTTTTTTTTTTAAGATTTATTTGCTTGAGAGAGCGCGTGCACACGGATCAGGGGTTGGGGGTGCGGGCAGAGGGAGAGAGAATCCCAAGCAAACTCTCCACTGAGTGTGGAGCCGGATGGGGCTCAATCTTCCGACCCCGAAATCACCACCTTAGCTGAAACTGAGTCCGACGCTTACCAAACTGGGCCACCCAGGTGCCCCCTTAGTAAAGGAAACTTTACTAATTTGGAATCTGAACTTGGCCCTGAATAAATACTGAGTTTTACCTCTAGAAAGAAAAGAACATTTATGAGTTAATGTCCTAGGCACCTTCTTTGGCCTTTTCCATCCATTATCTCCCTTAATCTTCTGAAAAACTGTATGAGATAAATATTATTGTACTTATAAATGAGGAAATTGGCTCATGGTAAATAATTTGCCCAAGGTCACGAAGCTAACAAAGCAGATCCAGGACTCAGCCCAGATGTGTCTAAATGCAAACTGACCACCTCACCAAATTATCTTCCTTCCCCAAATCCCAGGGAACCTGGAGTTTACATTTGGGGGATTGGTTACTATTACATCTTTTCTCTAACCTTGATAGGAACTTCTAGTCCATTGACCCCATTGCCTTTCTTCTCCACATTTTTATGCATCTTGTGGGCCGTTATGCCTAGTATATTCTTACCAGTACCCTGCCTTAGTCCCCTTAGTTTTAGTCTTGTACATTGAAAAAATCAGTATGCCTTTTAAATCTCTTAATCTACATGTTTCTCCTCAATCCCTTTATTTTCCTTATATCTTCTGAAGGACATTGGCAGGTTGATTTGTAGAGTTTTTCAGGTTGGATTTTGCTTATTATATTTGCATTACAGTTTGACATGTTCCTCTGCACTCTGTAATTCTTGTAAATTTATAAGCTGGACCCAAGAGACTATCAGGCTAGGATTTAATCCTTTGGCAAGATTATAGATAGTGTCTTATCACATATCGGGAGGCATATAATGTCTGGGTGTTGGCTTTTTAAAAAAGAATAGCCGTCGATGCTCAGTGGCTAGATCTATTACTTCTTTGGAGATTGCATGATAAGTGATATTCTAATTATAATTTTGTTTTCATATATTAGCTGGAATCATTTCATAAGGACAGACTCCCCCTTATGTACTGGTTGGTAAATCTTTGATTCCTTTATCTAGTTTTCAAAGGAATGAATTGGTTCTCTTTCATCCTCAGAAGGTGACCACTTAGTTTTCTTTTCTTTTTTTTTTAAGAATATTTATTTATTTTTGTATGAGAGAGAGCAAGTGAACACATAAGTGGGGGGAGGAGTAGAGGGAGAACCAGACTCCCCACTGAGCATGGAGTCCGATGTGTGGGACTCAGTCCCAGGACCCTGGGATCATGATCTGAGCCAAAGGCAGATGCTTAACTGACTGAGCCACCCAGCTGCCCAAGTTATTTTTAATATATTATCAGGGCGCCTGGGTGGTGCAGTCCGGTTGAGCCTCCGACCCTTGATATCAGCTTGGGTGGTGATCTCGGGGTGGTGGAATTGGACCTGTATCAGGCTCCACACTCGGCGGGGAGTCTGCTTGTCTCTCTCTCTCTGCCCTTCCCCCCCGTGTGTGAGCGTTTTTTTCTCTCTCAAATAAATCTTGAAAATAAAATATCATCAACTCATGGATTTTAATTATTCGATGGGTTTCAATTCTTTGAAGTTACTGTTCTTATTGAAGCCCAATTAATCCCATCTTTGGTCAATGAGAGCCTCTAACTTGGCTCCTGAGTCCTTTCGACACAGTCCTAGCAGTCATTGAGTTTGCTTGATAACTGGTGTAGGGGAAGCAAAATTTCTACCTCTACCCTCTTAGGGTTCTATTGGCTGGGCCTGAGAATTAAATTGACATAAGACAAATTAGGAGAAAGGCATATACATTTTTGTAATACAAGTTTTATTTTACTTTATTTTAAAAATTTTACTTATTAGATTGTGGGCATGTGGGGGGGGAGGGGCAGAGGAAGCAGACTCCCCGCTGAGCAGGGAGCTGGACATGGGGCTCCATCCCAGGGCCCTGAGATCATGACCTGAGCCAAAGCAGTTGCTTAACTGAGCCACCCAGGCACCCTGTAACACAAATTTTAAATGACACAGGAGCCTTCATGAGGAATGAAAAGCCAAAGAAATGATGAAACTTACTTGCTTTTGTATTGGGTTGAATGAAGAGGCAGTTGTGAAAAAGTGACTAAAGTGTATGGTGAGGAAGATAAGGAACATAATTATTTTTAACAAAGTCTGTTATAGAACTCTCTGTCTCAACTTTATCCTTGATAAGAATGTTACTCTCCGGGCGCCTGGATGGTTCAGTCGTTGGGCGTCTGCCTTCGGCTTGGGTCATGATCTCGGTCCTGGGATCGAGTCCCACTTCAGGCTCCCTGCTCAGCGGGAAGACTGCTTCTCCCTCTCCCACTCCCCCTGCTTGTGTTCCCTCTCTCGCTGTGTCTCTCTCTGTCAAATAAATAAAAATCTTAAAAAAAAGGGGGGGGGACTTCATTTAAAAAAAAAAAAAAAGTTACTCTCCTGATACTGAGAGGACTTCTCTTATATGGGAATTACATCTGCTTTTAAGAAAAAGAAGGTAGGTCGGAGTGTTTTTCTTACATTTGCTGTTTTCAGGTGCCTTTAATTCAAAATAGTCAATATGCCAAAGCAGCTTATTTTGGGGTGGCATGTTCTGAACTCCTCCATTGGTATGTCAGGATGTTTCAGGCACATTTCCTGCACCCAGACGTGGAATCAGCTTTTTCTCCAGGAAACCTGGGTTTCTTTTAGTTGGAAATGGTGTTTCAGAATCACAGCCTTGGTACTAGGAATGCTCTTTGGTACCAGTTTGGCCATTGTTTCCAGCCTTGTCAGGGATCAGAGCTAGGAAGTATATCTATTTCAGAGAAAATATTGTGAGTTCCTGCTTTTTCTGTTTTTTTAAAAGGTCTTATTTATTTGAGAGCGAGCGAGCTGAAGAGAGAATCTGAAGCCGACTCCACACTGAGCCCAGAGCCTGACATGGGGTTCCATCTCACAACCCACGAGATCATCACCTAAGCCAAAACCAGGAGTTGGATGCCCAACCAGCTGCGCCACCCAGGAGCCCCCCTGTTATTTCTGTTTAAGTTCAAGACTATAGGTTTTGTGGGTTTTTTAAAGATTTAATTTATTTATTTGAGAGAGAGCATGCATGCCCGAGTGAGGGGGAGGGACAGAGGGAGAGGGACAAGCAGACGACCTGCTGAGCAGGGGGCCTGCCCTAGGGCTGGGATCATGACCTGAGCCACCCAGGCGCCCCTGGAGAACATTGTCATTAAAACCTCTTTTAGGGTAGATCTTCAGCTACGTTTTTGCATTTCCTATATAATGTAATAGTCTTTTGAGCCTTTCTAAACTTTACTGAGACATCTAGCAGTTTCCTCCACCAGCTGGTAATGGAGTTCCCTCTCTACATTTAGATCCTCTAATACTAATCCTTCACCCTCCAGAGTGAAATCTGATTCTCTTGACCCGGTCTGCTCATGGGATTCTTATCAGTACTTTACATTCACCTCAGTTAAATACTGTTTTGACCTTTCCCAAAAATACATTTGGCTTTTCTGTTATGGAACAGAAGTGATTAATGCTTTTGTTTCCCTAACTGCATGTCTTATGGGAGAGTAGAACTTGATTTGTACAGAACCTAGCATCATCCACAGTTTGTTGTCTCGTAAATACTTGGGATGATGATATGGAGTGATGCGGGGGAGGGTGGCAGCAGGAGAGAGAATGGTTATCCAGTGACCTGCTGCTGCCCCTTTGTGAATGTCATGAGTGGCTGTGCGCCTGGGCTGGCTGGGAGTGGGCCCAAGGTAGTTCCAGTCCTTAGTTCTACCCTCAGTCTGTGTAGGTGGCACTTAGGTGTGTGTTTCTTTTCTGCTATTATACACAACACTGCAGTGAACATGCTTACCCCTGCCTCCTTGCTCACGTGGGCCAGTGGAATTGTCACCCCTCATGGGCTCTTGCCCACTTGCTCAGAGAGCAGAGCGGGAGGACCCAGGAGGCTCTTGGGCTTCTAGCCTTACTTCTTGAAAGGGACCTGGTGGTGCATGAGATACATTCAAGAGTGGAAGAGTGAGAGCACTGTCCTGCTGAGGGGCTGATTATCCCTGGTGAGCATAACTGAACTAACTCAGGGCCTATTGATGCAGCTTATTTGAATTTGGAGAGAGTTCAGTGTTCTCAACTCCCCATACCTTCTGAGACCCAGACGTAGAGATCAGGAATCTCCTCTGTTGCTTCCCTCCGTCCCTGCCAACCCAGGGCAATTGGACCCTCCTGTGAAGAAATGTCATATCTCCCAGTAGCCCCATATCCTGAAGTGCTGAAATGAGTTTTCACCATTGATGTGTTCTGTAACACATCTGATGTGTGCCCCCAGAGGGGTCTGGAGCTGTGGTCCAAAGGGTCATCTGCCATTGAGGGGTACAGCTAAGTGTCCCTTCTAAGATTGTACAGCAGGTGGTTGTGACTATTTTTGTGACACCTCTTGGGCTAAGCAAGGTCCCTATTAAGTGTAACACAGAAAGGGAAAGAGTAGACGAGAAGGAAAACAAGGGAGCCCCCAAAAGAGGGGTGATTTAGGAGTCATCAAGTGCCATTGTCCATGATGGCTTCAGCTATCCCTCAGTGGTCCCTGGGCCACAGGAAGCAATCCTGGATGTGGTACTCTTCACCTGAAACTCCTGCTCTCAACATTTGCTCCATTAAATGGCAGTAAGGGCAAACATGCCCTGTAGCGGAACATGCCAGGTGAGGAGCTGTCAGGCTAATCACAGTGCTCTTTGATCAAAGAAGGCTCTTCCACCAAAGCTGTCACTTTGGTTTGGCCAAGTCTCCTGTGTGTGCTCAGAGAGTCCCCAGCTGTCCCTTAGGCACACAGAACAGGGTAGGGGGTAAATGAATAGTCAGAAATGTTTAGGATATTTGCCAGCTATGTTTAGTTCTTTCATTGAAAACATTTTTTGTAACAAGTGGTTTAAAGAAGGGAAGGTGTTTTTTGTGTTTGTTCAGGCCAGCATGTATTCAGCAACCCCTATGTTTGTGAAAAGATTGAGTGATCTGGCGTATGGAAGAATTAAAAACAAAGCAGGTTTCAACGCAACATATTTTAAGAAAAAAGGAAAAGAAGAAGATAACAGGAGAGGAAGAAAAGGGGAGTATGTCAGAGGGGGAGACGAACCATGAGAGATGATGGACTCTGAAAAACTGAGG
The DNA here is from genome assembly GCF_003265705.2 of Callorhinus ursinus. NCBI lineage: Eukaryota > Metazoa > Chordata > Mammalia > Carnivora > Otariidae > Callorhinus > Callorhinus ursinus. The sequence continues at coordinate 13,070,550 of NW_027397075.1, read as the reverse complement.
GTTCTAGAGGGTAGGGGGGTGGGGGGATGGGTTAGCCTGGTGATGGGTATTGAGGAGGGCACGTTTTGCATGGTGCACTGGGTGTTATGAACAAACAATGAATCATGGAACACTGCATCAAAAACTAATGATGTAATATATGGTGATTAACATAACAATAAAAAAACGAAAAAAAAAACAAAGCAGGTTTTATGTTGAATTTTTGCTCTTTGTACTTTATGATAAGCTTGTGCAGAACTATTTAGTGTAGAAATCAGCTGAAGTTAGCTAGATATGTTCTTCCTCAGGCCAGCCATTTTCCGTAGATCCCTTAAAGGAGGCTTTAACTCAATCTCCCAATAAATGTGATCTTTATTTTTTTTGTATATGTTTTTTATTTTTTTTAAAGATTTTATTTATTTGACAGAGAAATAGTGAAAGAGGGAACACAAGCAGAGGGAGTGGGAGAGGGAGAAGCAGGCTTCCCGTGGAGCAGGGAGTCCGATGCGGGGCTTGATTCCAGGACGCTGGGATCATGACCTGAGCCGAAGGCAGACGCTTAATGACTGAGCCACTCAGGCACCCTTTTTTTTTTTTTTATATATTTTTAAAGGTTTTATTTATTTATTTGACAGAGACACAGTGAGAGAGGGAACACAAGCAGGGGGAGTGGGAGTGGGAGAGGGAGAAGCAGGCTTCCCGCTGAGCAGGGAACCTGATTGGGGGCTCTATCCCAGGACCCTGGGATCATGACCTGAGCCAAAGGCAGATGCATAACGACTGAGCCACCCAGGCACTCCTAAATGTGATTTTTAATATCAGTACTACCATAGACCTACTTACATGAGGTAGTTGAATCTTACCAACAATACAAGTATTACACCATATTGTAGTATGATCACAGTATATTTCAGTTTCATTACAGAACAGATGAGTATGAATTACAGAGGTGTTTGCTTTGTCTTCCAAACAGAATTGACCCTTGTCTGTATGCCAGATATTATCCTGAGCAGGCATCATTATAACTGACCATGACTCGGTTATTCTGGATTCTAAGTTAATTGGGAACAAAACAAGCTATCCCATCTCAGCTCATTGGCTTGTACTGAGACTGGTCTCCGTTGTGTGTTATATAACGGGGCTCACCTCTCTCTACAGGGAGGATCCAAGTGCTATGTAGAATATTTCTTAGACCTGCTAGCTATACTACGGGTTACATCTTATTCTGACCTGTTCTGGGATGAGGGCGGTCACAACGCATCGGTGTAAATTACAAGTGCCCCTAGGCGGGAGCACAGTACAGTGTTCCTCACTGAAAGTGAATTCAGCTTGTCCCATGCCTAGATTGGCGCTTACCTCCCCTAAGGCCTATTTCTGTCTTGTGGGCCTGTGTTGTTTAGTTCAACAGGCATGTTGTTGCTACTGTATACCAGTGGCCTGAGTGCAGTTAGGGTCCATAAATCTCTCTATAAACTAATCCTATTGAATTCTAGCTCCATTGAAGGAATAGTTTCTGAAGTCAGTGTTTGACATTTCTTCTCACCCCAAGACAGCTCCTCCCATGTGTTATTTCCCTGTTCTCTCCTGTGAACTAGCTGGCCTATGGCTTAGCCTGTATCTTGAGTCTCCTCCCAGCTGCCTTTTATCACAATCTCCGCCGTTCTCGAGATCCTCTTGGGGCTTCAACATCTTCACCCTCTGATGTAAATGAAGTCAGTTCCTGAGGAGCAGTTTAGGAGCTGATGCTTTCTGGCCTGTTTCTATACTAGGTAAAATTCTCTAAGCCAGAACTGTGGAGATGGGTAGGCCAGTGGTAAGCTTTTCTCTGAGTGACACCCCATTCTCAGTGCTGGGCTGGCGGGGGAGGGGAGGCAGCAACCTGAGGTACACTCAGCTTCTCCTGGCATGGATCTACCACATCACAAGCTGAGACAAAGGTGATCAGGATCCCCAGTCCACTCAGATCATCCTGCCCAAGATAGAGCCTCCCTTCCATGAGTTAGGGGCTGGACAAAAGAAGGGAGTCCCCTCTATTTACTGCATTCGCCTGAGACTTAGCTTCAGGAACAGGCTGCTGAGGGCCAAGTAAAACTCTGAGGTCCTGCTCTTCCAGGGAAGAGAGCCCTCTGTCTGGGTGCTGTCTTCTTGATGGCAGTAGTCTGGAGAGGGAGCGGAGTCTCCACTTGCTGCTGAACTGGGTTAGGGGAGGAAGGGAGCAGTCTTGGTTCAGATACCTCAGACTCATGCCTTTCTTATCAAATTTTGAATTTCCTTGGATGTTCTTTTTCCTTTTTTAAGATTTTATTTATTTATTTGACAGAGTGAGGGCAGGAATACAAGCAGGGGGAGTGGGAGAGGGAGAAGCAGGCTTTCTGCAGAGCAGGAAGCCCGATGCGGGACTCGATCCCAGGACCCTGATCATGACCTGAGCCAAAGGCAGATGCTTAATGACTGAGCCACCCAGGCGCCCCTCCGTGGATGTTCTTATTTGCTGTTCACCTTTAGGACCATTTCCAGACACTTTAGAGAGTTGTGTTTTATGGCTTTCATCAGTTTTACTGGGGAGCAGGTCAGCATAACTCTTCATGTTGTCATGCCAGAAGTCAGTCTTATCCTCATTTTAGTTTTGAAAAACTAATAGACTGTATTTTTTAGAACGGATTTAAGTTTATTGAGAAATTGACCTAAAAGCACAGTTTCCATATACCCCCTTCCTCTCCCCCACCACATTTTCCTCTAATTTTGATATCCCACAAGGGTGTGCTACTACATTTATTAGAGTTGATGAGCCAATATTGATGCATTATTATTAACTAAAGTCCAAGGGGCGCCTGGCTGGCTCAGCTGCTAGAGCGGGTGACTCCTGGTCTCGGGGTTATGAGTTTGAGCCCCATGTTAGGTGTAGAGTTGCTTAAAAATAAAATGTTAAAAAAAAAATAAAAGTCGGGCGCCTGGGTGGCTCGGTTGTTTGGGCTGCTGCCTTCGGCTCAGGTCATGATCCTGGAGTTCTGGGATCGAGTCCCGCATCGGGCTCCCTGCTCAGCAGGGAGCCTGCTTCTCCCTCTGACCCTCTTCTCTCTCATGCTCTCTCTCATTCTCTCTCTCAAATAAATAAATAAAATCTTTAAAAAAAAAATAAAAGTCAATAGTTTGTTAGGGTTCACTCTTGCTGTTTTACATTCTGTGGGTTTTGACAAATGTATAATGATAAGTATCCATCATTATAGTATCGTATAGAGTACTTAAGAATGCCCTAAAAAAATAGGGCCCTAAAAATCTCCTGTGCTCCACCTGTGCATCCATCCCTCCTTCCTTGAGCCACTGGCAACCACGGATCTTTTTATTGCCTCTATGGTTTTGCCTTTTCCCACATACATAGTTTGGATCATGTAGCATGTAGCCTTTTTTTTTTTTTTTTTTAAGATTTTATTTATTTGACGGAGAGAGACATAGCAAGAGAGGGAACACAAGCATGGGGAGTAGGAGAGAGAGAAGCAGGCTTCCCGTGGAGCAAGGAGCCTGATGTGGGGCTCGATCCCAGGACCCTGGGATCATGACCTGAGCTGAAGGCAGATGCTTAACGACTGAGCCACCCAGGTGCCCCACATGTAGCCTTTTCTGATTGGCTTCTTTCACTTAGTAATATGCATTTAAGGTTCCTGAATTCATCTTTTTGTCCCTCCAACTTTGTGGGCAACGGTTTGGCCTGTGTCGTCCCCTCTCATGGATCCAAGAAGAACTGATTTTTAGTCAGCTGTGTTTTACTACTTGTTAGGATGGGGTGGCAGTTTCCAAGCTCCTTGCTTGTGGAACTGGAAGCCAGAGATCCCATTGCCTAGTATACATTGGTTCCCCCTTATCTGTGGGGGATACATTTCAAGACCCAGAGCGGGTGTCTGAAATCACAGATAGTACCGAACCCTGTATATGCTGTTTTTTCCTATACAGACATACTTACAACAGTGTAGAAGACAATTTAACCTTATAGGCAGGTGTTTGTTTCTGGGTTCTCTATTCCGTTGTTCCATATGTCTGTCTGTAGGCTTGTATTACACGGTTTTGATTACTGTAGCTTTGTACTAAGTTTCAGAATTGGGAAGTGTGAGACCTTTATCCTTCTTTTTCAAGATTGTTGTTGGCTATTTAGGGGTCCCTTGAGATTCCATACAAATTTTAAGATAGGTTTTTCTATTTCTATAAAAAGGATTATTGAGATTTTGGTGGGGATTGCATGAATCTGTAGGTCACTTGGGATAGTAGTAACATCTTAATATTAAGTCTTCCAGTCCATGAAGACACAATGTTTTTGCATTTATATATGCCTTCTTGAATTCCTTTTTGCAGTGATTTGTACTTTTCAGTGTATATCTTTTGCCTCCTTAATTGTTTATTTCTAAGCAGTTTACTCTCTTTGATGCTATTGTGAATGGAATATTTAAGACTGCTGTTTTAAAGTCTTTGTCTAGGGGTGCCTGGGTTACTCAGGCGGCTGAGCATCTGCCTTCGGCTCAGGTCATGATCCCGGGGTCCTGGGATCGAGCCCTGCATCGGGCTCCCTGCTCTGTGGGGAGCCTGCTTCTCCCTCTCCCTCTGCTGTTCCCCTGTTTGTGCTCTCTCACTCTCTTTGTCAAATAAATAGAAAGTAAAGTGTTTGTCTAGTAAGTCTGACGTTTGTGCTTCCTCGGGAATGGTTTTTGCCAATTTATTTTTCGAATAGGCCATATTTTCTTCTTTGTATGCCTTTTTTTTGTTGAAAGTTATGTATTTGAGGAAACAGCCACCTCTACCTGTGCTTGCAGACTGGTTCTGTGCCTGGGCAGTGCCTTCACTGATTTGGATCGACTTGATCTGAGCTTAGGGATCAGCCCAAGGTGATAGTTTAAGGTCTTTTCTGAGGCTGTGTTTTGCCTTAGTTTGTGTGTCACTTTTTCAGTTCCTCCATATACACAGCTGTTTTGTTTTGTTTTTTTTAAGATTTTACTTATTTATTTAAAGAGAGAGCATGAGTGGAGGGAGGAGTGCAGGGAGAGGGAGAGAGAATCCCAAGCAGACTCCCTGACACAGGGCTCAATCTCACAACCCCAAGATCGTGACCTGAGCCGAAATCAGAAGTGAGACACTCAGCTGACTGAGCCACCCAGGCACGCCCCACAGCTGTTTTTTGAATGTCTTACCTTCCCAAAGAGTCTTGTCTCTAGCTTCTCTTTGTGGCTTAGATTGTGTATATGTCTTCGCTTACAGAGTGAGTAATGTTGAGGAAGTTCCTCACTGTTTCTAGTTTGCTGAGTTTTTTTTGTTTTGTTTTGTTTTTTTGACAGAGAGAGATACAGTGAGAGAGGAACATGAGGAGGAGTGGGAGAGGGAGGAAGAACGGAGCGGGAAGCCGGATGCGGGGCTCAATCCCAGGACCCTGGGATCATGACTGAGCCGAAGGCAGACGCTTAACGACTGAGCCACTCAGGCGCCCCTTGCTGAGTTTTTTTTCCCCCTTAATTGAATGGGTGTTGAATTTTGTGAAATGTTTTCTTTTGCATCTGTTAATATGATCCCACTTTTTTCCTTTGGCCTCTTGATGTGATGATTTATCTTAATTGATTATTGAATGTTGAACGAGCCTTTAATACCTGGAATAAATTCCACTGGGTCATGATATATAATTCCTTTTATACATTATTTGGATCTGAATTGTTTATGTATTTTGAAGGATTTTTTTATTATTTATGTTCACGAGAGAGATCAGTCTTTGGTTTTCCTTTCTTATAAAGACTGTCTGGTTTTGGCATTAAGGTAATGCTGACGTCACAGAATGACTTAGGAAGTGTACCCTCTACTCCTATCTTCTGAAAGAGACTATAGAGAATTGGTATAATTTCTTGGTAGAATTCATCAGTGAATCCAAATGGGCCTGATAATTTCTGTTAGAAAGTTATGGTTGATTGAATTTTTTTATTAAATAGAGGACTAGTCAGGTTCTCTGTTTCTGTGTGAATTTTGGCAGATTGTGCTTTCAAGGAATTGGTCCATTTCCTCTGAGTTATCAAATTTGTAGGCATAGAGTTGTGCATAATATTCTTTCATTATCCTTTTAATGTTCATGAGATCTCTAGCCATGTCCTCTCTTTAATTTTGCATATTAGTAATATGTGTCGTCTGGTTTTCTTAGCCTGGCTAGAGTTTTACAATTCTATTCATCTTTTCATAGAAACAGCTTTTGGTTTCTTGAATTTCTTTCTTGATTTCCTATTTTCAGTTTTATTGGTTTCTGCTCTAATTTTTATTATTTTTCTTCTTACTTTAGAATTAATCTGCTCTTCTTTCTTTTCCTAGAGTGGAACCTTAGGTTACTGATTTTAGATCTTTTTTTCAAATACACGCATTCAATACTATAAATTTCCTTCTAGGCACTGCTTTCAGTGCATCTCACAAATTTTGGTAAATTCTATTTTTCATTTTCATTTAATTCAAAATATTTCTTAATTTCTCTTGAAATTTCTTCTTTGACCTATGTATTATTTGGAAGTGTTATTTAATATCCAAGTATTTGGGGATTTTCCAGCTATTTTTCTGTTGCCGATATCTAGTTTAATTCTGTTGTGGACTGAGAGTAGACATTGGATGATTTTTATTCTTTTAAATTTCTTAAAATGTGTTTTATGGCCCATATGTGGTCTTTGTTGGGGAATGTTCTATGTAAGCTTGAGAAGAAAGCATGTTCTGCTGTTGCTTGATAAAGTAGTCTCTATATGTCTGTTATGTGCAGTTGAATGATGGTGTTGTTGAGGTCAGCTATGTTCTCACTGATTTTCTGCCTGTTGGATCTGTCCATTTCTGATAGAGGGGTAGTGAAGTCTGCAACTGTAGTGGTTTCATCTGTCTGTTCTTGAAGTTCTATGTTTTTCCCACATGTATTTTGAAGCTCTGTTTTTAGATGCATACACATGAAGGATTATTATGTCTTCTTGAAGAACTGATCCCTTTATTGTTATTTAATGCTTCTCTTTATGTCTGATAATTTTCATTGCTCTGAAGTTTTTTCTGTCTGAAATTAATATACTTACTCCAGCTTTATTTTGATTAGTTTTAACATGGTATGTATTTGTCCATCCTTTTACTTTTAGTCTGTATCTCTATATTTATTTTTTTATTTTTTTAAATTTTCTTTTATTAAAGATTTTTGTTTTTATTTTTGGACAGAGAGAAGAGACAGCAAGAGAGGGAACACAAGCAGGGAGAGTGGGAGAGGGAGAAGCAGGCTTCCTGCTGAGCAGGGAGTCTGATATGAGGCTTGATCCAAGGACCCTGGGATCATGACCTGAGCCAAAGGCAAATGCTTAATGACTGAGCCACCCAGGCACCCCTGTATCTCTATATTTAAAGTGGGTTTTGGGGTGCCTGGGTAGCTCAGTTCATTAAGTATCTAAAACTTGATTTAGGTTCAGGTCATGATCTTTTTTTTTTTCTTTTTAAAGATTTTATTTATTTATTTGACAGAGAAAGACACAGCGAGAGAGGGAACACAGGCAGGGGGAGTGAGAGAGGGAGAAGCAGACTTCCCGTGGAGCAAGGAGCCCGATGCGGGGCTCGATCCCAGGACCCTGGGATCATGACCTGAGCTGAAGGCAGACGCTTAACGACTGAGCCACCCAGGCGCCCCGCAGGTCATGATCTTGGTTGTGAGATCTGGCCCTGTGTCAGCTTCTGTGCTGAGCATGGAGCTTGCTTGGTATTCTCTCTCCCCACTTCCTTCAGTCGCTCCCCACCCCCTGCTCACGCGTGCACTCTCTCAAAAAAAAAAAAAAAATTAAAAAGTGGGTTTCTTGAAGACATCATATAGTTAGTTGGGTAGTATTTTTTGATCCATTCTAACAATCTTGTCTTTTTTTAAAAGTTATTTATTTTAGCAATCTCTCCGTCCATTGTAGGGCTCAACTCATGACACCAAGATCAAGAGTTGTGTGCTCTTCCAACTGAACCAGCCAGGTGCTCTTGACAGTCTCTGTCTTTGAAATGGTGTATTTAGACTATTGACTTTTTAATTAATTTTTATTTATATTTTAGGTAGTTAACATACAGTGCAATATTGGTTTCTGGAGTAGAATTCAGTGACTCCTCCTCATTTACATACAACATCCAGTGCTTTTCATAACAAGTGCCCTCCTTAATAGCCATCACGCTTCTAGCCCATCTCCCACCCATTTCCCTCCGTAAACCCTCAGTCTGTCATTAAGAATCTCTTATGGCTGTGCGCCTGGGTGGCTCAGATGGTTAAGCGTCTGGCTTCAGCTCAGGTCATGATCCCAGGGTCCTGGGATCGAGCCCCACATCGGGTCCCTGCTCTGCAGGAAGCCTGCTTCTCCCTCTCCAGCTCCCCCTGCTTGTGTTCTCTCTCTGGCTGTCTCTCTCTCTGTCAAATAAAATCTTTAAAAAAAAAATGTCTCTTATGGCTTGTTTCCCTCTCTCCTTTTTTTCTTTTTCCCCTTCCCATATGTTCATCTGTTTTCTTTCTTAAATTCACATATGCGTGAAATCATGTGGTATTTGTGTTTCTGTGACTTATTTCACTTAGTGTAATACACTCACACTCTAGCTCCATCCATGTCATTATAAGTGGCAAGATTTCATTTTTGATGGCTGAGTAATATTCCATTGCCTATATATACCACATCTTTATTGTTCATCAGTTGGTGGACATTTGGGCTCTCTCCACAGTTTGGCTATTGTTGATAATCTGCTATAAACATTAGGATGTATGTATCCCTTCAAATCTGTATTTTTGTATCCTTTGGGTACATACCCCATAGTGCAATTGCTGGATCAAGGGTAGTTCTACTTTTAGCTTTTTGAGAACCTCCATACTGTTCTCCAGCGTGGCTGCACCAGTTCGCATTCCCATTAACAGTGCAGTGAAAGGGTTCCCCTTTCTCCACAATCCTCGCCAACACCTGTTGTTTCCTATGTTGTTAATTTTAGCCATTCTCACAGGTGTGAGGTGGTATCTCGTGGTTTTGATTTATATTTCTGTTGAGCATTTTTTCAAGTGTCTGTTAGCCATCTGGCTGTCTTCTTTGGAAAAGTGTCTGTTCATGTCTTCTGCCTATTTCTCAACTGGGTTATTGGTTTTTTGGGTGTTGAGTTTGCTAAGTTCTTTGTAGATTTTGGATACTAACCCTTTATCAGATATGTCATTTACAAGTATCTTCTCCCATTCCATGGGCTGCCTTTTAGTTTTGTTGATTGTTTCCTTTGCTGTGCAGAAGCTTTTTATCTTGCTGAAGTCCCAGTAGTTCATTTTTGCTTTTGTTTTCCTTGCCTGTGGTGATGTCTAGTAAGAAGTTGCTACGACCAAAGTTAAAGAGGTTTCTGTCTGTGTGTGTGTGTTTTTTTAAAATATTTTATCTATTTGAGAGAGAGAATGAGATAGCATGAGAGGGGGGAGGTTCAGGGGAGAAGCAGACTCCCCGCCGAGCAGGGAGCCCGATGCGGGACTCGATCCTGGGACTCCAGGATCATGACCTGAGCTGAAGGCAGTCGCTCAACCAACTGAGCCACCCAGACGCCCTGTCTGTGTTTTCCTCTAGGATTTTGATGGTTTCCTGTCTCACATTAAGGTCTTTCATCCATTTTAAATTTATTTTTATGTATGGTGTAAGAAAGTGGTCCAGTTTCATTCTTTTGCTTGTGGCTGTCCAGTTTTGCCAGCACCATTTGTTGAAGACTGTTTTTTTTCCATTGGATATTCTTTCCTGCTTTGTTGAAGATTAGTTGTCCATATAGTTGGGGGGTCCATTTCTGGGTTCTCTATTCCATTGATCTAGGTGTCTGTTTTTGTGCCAGTACCATACTGTCTGGATGACTACAGCTTTGTAAAATAGCTTGAAATCCGGAATCATGATGCCTTCAGTTTTTTGTTTTTCAGAATTGCTTTGGCTATTTAGGGTCTTTTGTGGTTCCATAGAAATTTTAGGATTGTTCTAGCTCTGTGAAAAATGCTGGTTGTATTTTGATGGGGATTGCATTAAATGTGTAGATTGCTTTGGGTAATAAAGACATTTTAACAGTGTTTGTTCTTCCAATCCATGAGTATGGAATGTTTTTCCATTTCTTTGTGTCTTCTTTGATTCTTTCATAACTGTTTTATAGTTTTCAGAGTACAGATCTTTTATTTCTTTAGTTAGATTTATTCCTAGGTATCTTATTTTTGGTGCAATTGCAAATGGGATTGATTCCTTGATTTCTTTTTCCTCTGCTTTGTTATTGATGTGTAGAAATGTACATTGATTTTATATCCTGAGATTTTGCTGAATTTATATATGAGTTCTAGCAATTTTCTGGTGGAGTCTTTAAGATTTTCTACAGAGTATCATGTCATCGGCAAATAGTGAAAGTTTGACTTCTTCCTTGCCAATTTGGATGCCTTTTATTTCTTTTTGTTGTCTGATTGCTGAGGCTAAGACTTCCAGTACTATGTTAAATAGTAGTGATGAGAGTGGATATCCTTGTCCTGTTCCTGACTGTAGGGGAAAGGCTCTCAGTTTTTCCCCATTGAGGATGATATTAGCTGTGGTCTTTTGCATATGGCCTTTAAAATGTTGAGGTATGTTCCATCTACCCCTGCTTTGTTGAGGGTTTTTATCAGGAAAGGATGCTGTATTTTTCAAATGCTTTTTATGCCTCTATTGACAGGATCATATGGTTCTTATGCTTTCTTTTATTAATATGGTATATCACATTGATTTGTGAATATTGAACCACCCCTGCAGCCCGGGAGTAAATCCCACTTGATTGTGGTGGATAATTCTTTGAATGTACTGTTGAACTCAATTTGCTAGTATTTTATTGAGAATTTTTATGTCCATGTTCTTCTGGGTTATTGGCCTATAATTCTCCTTTTTAGTGGGGTTTTTGGTTTTGGAATCAAGGTAATACCGGCTTTGTAGAATGAGTTTGGAAGTTTTCCATTTCTATTTTTTGGAACACTTTGAGAAGAATGGGTATTAACTCTTGTTTAAATGTCTAGTAGAGGGGTGCCTGGATGGCTCAGTTGGTTGCGTCTGCCTTTGGCCAGGGTCATAGTCCCAAAGTCCTGGGATTGAGTACCCCAGCGGGCTCCCTGCTCAGTGGGGAGACTGCTTCTTCCTCTCCCTCTGCCCCCCCCACCACCTCATGCTCGCTTGCTCTCTCTCATAAATGAATGAATGAATGAATAAGATCTTTTTAAAAAATGTCTGGTAGGGTTCCCCAGGGAAGCCATCTGGCCCAGGACTTCAATTTATTGGGAGATTTTTGATTACTACTTCAATTTCTTTGCTGGTTACGTGTCTGTCATGGTCCCAGCGTCCTGGGATCAAGCCCAGCATCGGGCTCCCTGCTCCTCAAGGAGGCCTGCCTCTCCCTCTCCCACTCCCCCGCTTGTGTTCCCTCTCTGGCTGTGTCTCTCTGTCAAATAAATAAATAAAATCTTAAAAAAAAATTTTTTTTGAACTTGTCCACTTTTAACCTCTAGAGATTCTTCCGTTATACTTTGCTTTTTCCTGCCCTGGTTTCTGCCCCAGGCATCTGCTCCAGTAAGCTGTGATTTTCTGTATTTGCCTGTTCCTCTGATTGTTTGGGCAATGTTTTATCCTTTGACTTCAGTTCTCTGATGGATCTAAGAAGAACTGTTTTTCAATTTGTTTAGCTTTTTTATTGTAAGGACAGTAGTAACCGCTTCCAAACTCCTTACATGCCAGACTGGAAAATGAAAGTTTGTTGCTTTCATTTTTGAAAGATATTTTTGGTAGAGTAAAAGAATTCCTGGTGATACCTTTTTTCCCTTTCTTTCTATGTTTTAAAGATGTCATTCCATTGCCCTCCAGCTTATAGCAGAAGTCACTTAGGATTCTTACCTTTATTTATCTATACATAATGTGCTTTTTTTTTTCATGTTTATAAACAGTTTATTCAGTTTGTTACAGTGGGCAAGATCCCTGCTGAATGCACAGATAGAAGCAAGGTATCCCTAGGTTAATGTAGGAGCCAGCGGCTTACATGGGACTGACTGGGCATCAGGCAAGGAGGGAGCACCAAGGTTTCAGAGTCAGACCAGGCCCAGAGCCCCTGAGCTGAGAGTGGGCTAATGGCCCGACACTGACCGCTGCTTCCTTCTTACAGCTGGGCACCCTGCAGGGTGTGTCTTCAACATTACGTCATTTCATTGATGTCAAGGGAACAGTTATTAAACTGAGCCCATGTCTGGTGCACCTGAACTGTTGTTGCTATGTAAGTCACATGCTAGCATACAAACCAGAATTTTAGAATCCTCCAGTAACGGTGTGCCAGAGTGGTAATAACTCTGTATTTCTCCCTTAGGGCCCCCTTGCCTGTTTTCATTCTTACTTGAATTCCCATCTGTAAGCCACATAGCGCATTGATGAAAGTCTCACACACACAGCAAGTCTCTCAGATGATAAAGCTATTTCCAAAGCAGCATCTCGTGTAGACAGTCTGTGACATTGAAGAAAGTGTCTCTGGTTAGTTGTCTTCTGTGAAAAGAGTCATCCACCCCTGACCAATGCCTAATTGAAAGCATAACTTAGAAGATAGATTTAGGAAGTAGAATATGGATAAAAATAGGAAACAAACATTTCTACTGTCTTAGGTCTCTGTGCCTTTCACAGAACTTCCAACAGCGCTGTGTTGGGACAGAGCATCTGGAGGTTCACAACCTCTGTGGTCTCTAGGAGACTCTGTAAGGAGGGCCCGGGGAAGAATTTGCCATTTTCAGTGGAAAACTGAATGGTGGTTACTAATTATGGTGACTTTGTACTTTGGATCTGAATTTGCTGCACCCTTTTTTTATAGTAAGATACCAACCGGTCAAGAAATAAGGGTGTTTTAATTAATCCATTAAACAGATGTGAAAAGGAGCATTTGAAGAGGTTCAGTCTCTTTGAAAAATTGATCAATCTCTTGAATTCAATATAGTATATTTATAAATAAACATATGGCATGAAAAAAATAGGAAATTAACTCTAAAAAGCTATCATCTATGGGGACTGGGCCAATTAATGACCAGTTCACAGATGGTCTCACTTGAGGGCTACAAAATTGTTCACATAATTATTAGAAACCTACTGGAGTCCACAGCTGACAGTCTGCAAACTGCTGGATAGAACTCAAGTCTCTAGGTATGAGATGGTCAGAGTCTAGTTTAAACCTCTAACCCCTGGGAGAAATGCTGAATCAAGAGGGGAGCTGTACCACCTACAGCACTCCAAAGGCAAGAAAGACCTTATGTACTAGATTCTGTGTCTGCTGAAGTCTCCGGTGACATTTTGGCAGCAGCCAGTGGCAGTCCTCAGAGCTGCGCAGCAGTACCCAAGGCTGGGACTGTACATAACGTGCTCTTTAAAAGCCTGGCTTCTTTAAAGAATTTTTTTCTTTGACGCTGGTGTTCAACAACTTGATTATGATGTACCTTGGTGGTGGTCTTTTGAGGTTTATTCTCCTTGGGTTTTATTGAGCTTCTTGAATCTGTGAGTTTATAGTCTTGATCATATTTGGGAAATTTTGCTTTATTTCTTCAGATACTGTTTCTGTCTCCTTTTTGCTCTTCTTTTTTCTGGGATTCCAGTTAATGCACATTGGCCTGCTTGGTAGTGTCTGGTGTTTCTTGTTTGTTTTATCTGTATGCTTTATTTATTTATTTGTGTGTGTATTACTTTGAGTCATTTCAGTTGCTATGTCTTTAAAGTCTTTGATCTTTTCTTTTACAGTGTTGATCTGATGTTAATCCCATACTAATGTTTTTTCATTTCAGTGACTATTCTTACCATCTCTAGGGTCTTTTTATGGCTTCCATTTTCCTCTCCATCATGCACATGTTTCCCTCTAAGGTCCTGAATATGTGAAGCATTTTTATAAAATAATATTCATCATCCTTGTCTGCCAGTTCCTATATCTCTGCCTTTGCTAGGTCAGTTTCTAATGGTCTTTCTGAAGGTTGGAGGTCGTATTTCGCTCTTTCACATGCCTGGTATAGCAGTTACCAGTTCACGCTTCATTGCTTGCTTGTGATGCTGGAATGTTTCTCCCTTGCCAGCTAGCCTGATGCCAGTCCTCGCCGTTGGGGGTGCTGGAGGAGAAGGGGCCTCTCTTCCTGGTTCTGTGTGTTCTGCTTTTTTCTGTTCTATGACACAGGCTGGCACATAGGACGCATGAGAGCTCACTCCACTAAGTTTCTGTGGCACCTTTTCAGGCAGTTTCCTGGCTGCAAATTCAGCAGCACCCCTGTGGTGCCCGCCCTGATACTCTCTGTATGTCTGGAAGGGGCAGGCACTGCCAGGCAAGTTCCATGGGACCCTGGCTGGCCTCCTGGCAGCTTTCCAGTGAATTCATCAGCACCTCTGCACACAGCTTCCCATCTCATTTTGTTGGCACCCACACTGGTTGTCGTCAGCCTCCAGCTTTGGCCTGGGACAGCCCAGTGAACTTTTCACCATCCAGTGGGCTGGTGACCACCCACCTCCCAGGTGTGAATCCTTTCCTTGGGTACCTCCCTTCACCGTAGGGTATTCTGTAGAGTTCTCTTTTGTTTCCTTTCAGTTAACCCCTTATAAATGGTTAATAATTATACTAAACTTCCCTTGTTAAAATACCATGTGGTTTCTCTCTCCTGGCTGGACTCCAGCTGATATACCTGGCCGTTTCCTTATTGAATACTGGACATTGTGAATTTATGTTGTTGGTTGCTGGGGTTTGTTGCATTCCTTCAAATAGAGTTAATCTTGGTCTGGCACACAGTTAAGTTCCTTGGCATCAGGTGATTCTTTGGAGGCTTGCTTCTGAGCAGTGTTAGGGTGGGCCTTTGGTCTGCAGCTAATTTAGCCCCATTGTGAGGGGCAATCCCCTTCTGAGGATTCTACCCGATACGCTATGAATTGGGAGGCTTTACCATGGTGGCTTATGGGAACATAAAATAGGGCCATCCCTGTGTGAGGTCTGGTTCCATCTGCTCTTTTCCAGGGATTCCTGCCCTGGGCTCCTCGCATAGTTTGTCTCACATGGGTACAGATTCCTCCTCAGCTGCATATCTTGGAGCTCTGCCTGCTCTGCAGCCCCTCCTCCCTAGCACTCTGCCCCCACGTCCTAGCTGCCTCCTTGCCCTCCTGTCTCTTCCCCTGAAGGAGACGGCCGGCTGTCTGAGTTTCCTTTCCCCGCCCTGTAGCCTGGAACCACCTTGGCCGTGGCTGGTGCAGTCACAGGGCTCCCACTGTTGGTTTCCCTTCTTGCTGCGATCACCTCTGGTGACAGGAGACGCATCACATCATCTCTTGCCCAGTTTTCCTGAGTTCACAGGGCCCTGTTACTCTGTCTTGAATGACTACATAACCAAATAGATGAAACAACCTGTCAGGAGCTTAATGAAATTCAGAATGGGGTAGGGGGGCTCTCTGGCTAAGCCAACTGACAGTGTTAACACTCCTTTTTCTTTTATTAAGCAGTCACACGAATGGGAACAGGAAGATGGTACAGATTGGAAGACAGTGACGTGGTGGAGGCCTGGGGTTCGCCCCACAGCAGGCTCACCTTTACCATATTGTGTGGCTGTGTCCTTGCTGGGCTGAGGTGCTTGCAAGGATCAACACCTCCTCACAGGACCTCACGTGAAGAAAGGAGCTGATCACCCATGAACTTGCACAGGCAGAGTCTCTGGCCTGCTTCCGTGGCCCACCATGACTCCAGTAGTCTTCAGACGACGGGGAACTGGACTGACAAGGCCACCTACCTCTGGGCAGCCTGACCTTGGCCTGGGCTCCTCCTTGGCTTCCTGGGGCCACCTCTGCTTCTGCCCGAGGCCCTGTCCACGGCCACAGCTGGGTCGAAATGGCCACTGGTGGCCAGTGCTGCCCTGCTACACTTCCACTTTGAGGCAGGGACCCTGATCCCTGGCTGGCAGCTGTCATGCAGGCAGCAAGAGGGGAGCCTGAAAAGCCAGCCTTGCAAGGTGAGTAGACGTGTTTTCTGAAGCGGTATAGAAGTGGGGTGGGAACCAGTGCTGCTCCCCAGAGCCTGCAGTTCGTGAGTAGGCAGAGGTCTCTGCGACTGCCTTTCCTGTTCTCCACCCAGAAGCACCTTCCTGTTCCCGCAGCCAGGACTCTACCAGCCTCACATTCTTCCCTGGGGGTGGTACCCAGACCTCTGGGGGGAGAGTGGTGGCAGGGTCCTTGAGTTTGCCCACATTCAGGGGTTCAGGACAGGCAGGCACTCTGGGAGCCCCGTGGCTCGGTGGGGGTCTGGGGCAGGACAAGTGCATCATCCTCCACTCGTGGCAGACCTGATGAGGCGTCTGTCCTGGAGGCCAGTTAAGGGGGAAGGCTGAGGCGCTGGGGTAGGATGGTTTAGTGGGAGCCTTTTCATGTGACTCAGCCCCATAGGCTCTCACTGCATGCATCCCTACCCCCCAGGGAAGAGTTATGGGAACATTCCAGCGTGAAGCTTCCTGGGGGGTGGGAAACACCAAGAGGAGTTTGGGAACTGTGGTCTCCTCCACACTAGCAGAGCCACATTGCCTTAATGTCCTACAGTCTAAGGTCCAGCGATGCTCAGAGAATGGGTGAACAGAGGCTGGGGACTAGTGGACACAGTAACCGGGGAGGTAGGGAAGACATGGGATCAACCCTCCCAGCTGGCCCATCCAGGAAGGATTGGGCAGAATTAGAAAAGACGCCGTCACTTAGTACTCAGACCTGAGGGTCAGTGGTGAGAGCTTCAGTGGCCACTATGTTGTGGGGCTGCACCATCTAATGCGTGTTGGCTCCTGGGACCACTGGTTCTTGTGAGGGTCCTTCTGGGCTCAGACTTGGGCAGTTCCCTCCTCTCCACAGAGATAGGCCCACACCAGCTACTCTCTGGGGTCTGCTGTCTGACAGTCCTCAGCCTCTGCCTGGGACTTCCATGACAGGATGAACTGGTCCTGTCTTTGCTTTCTGGCTGTGCTTTACCCAAGTACTACTCTGACAGCTCCTTAGCCTACAGGAGCCTTTCCCTCCCAGTAAGAGCTGTAACTTTGGTGCTCCCTTATCACCCTTGGTTCGATGTCTCCATCCCACAAGGATTTGGGATGTGGAGGCTGAGGAGCCTGGCCTGGTGGCAGAAGCCTATCCCTTCACTCATTCAGCAGTGAAGACTGGGTCAGGCCCCCTTTGTGTGAGATGCTCACACTTAGATGGGGACAGCCAAAGCAGCTGGAGAGGGTGGAGAGCATCTAGATAAAGCCATTGTTCTGTCAAAAAGGCCCCTCTCTGATGTGCATCCTTTTGTTCAGCAGCCACTTGGTGAGCACCCACTATGGGTCATGGCTTGTTTAGGTGCTGATACATAAGCCCTAGCTGTCACTGGACTGCATCCAATATGACAGAATGTACATTATTAGATGTGATTGTGGTAAGACAAAAATAAGGGACAAAACATGTTAAGTAGGATGCTGTGGTGAGGTGACATCTGGGAAGAGGCTTGAGTGAAAGGGGCAAGCAGTATGCCCATCTGGAGGCAGAATGCCAGGTAGAGGGACAGTGCTAAGGCCCTGAGGCAGGAGCCCATTTGGGAAACATGTTTGAAACTGTCAATGTATAACAAACTATAGTGTTTATAGATAAGCACCATGGCCAGTCCTAGGCAGGAAGCACAGCAGTTACTTGCACTAATTATAAAAAAACCAGCATTGCCCATCTGGCCAGGAGGGCAGGGTCCCCAGAGAGGAAGCAGGCCTGGAGCTGGCAGTCTGCAACCCCCAAGGCTCCTTCTCTAAGAGCGAGGTGGTAGACCTCAGCTGAGGGCACACGCTCCTGTTCTCTGAGAAGTTATAGAATGAGCTTCTAGAATGTAGAATTGCTGTGTCCTGCTGCCATCTTCACTGTAGGACTGGGCTGGTAAGGAGAGATACCAGAGGGTTCAGACAAGGACACAGAGGTCTTCAGCCCCAGAGACTCTTGGTCAGGCAGAGGGACATGGCCTGTGTTCCTTCTGGCTGTCACTCATCGGTTGGTATACCTCTGCACAGGCCACATATAGCTCAGAGATGTCCATGTAGCCTATGCTAGCCAGACCAGCTTGCGGAGTTAATCAACCCACATCCTTTCACCCACCGTGCCTGATGCTGAGTTAGTTTACCAGGTACCCTGACAAACAGGACTGGGCAGGGTGACAGACCCACCCAGAGACTATGGTATTGGAGTTGTCAGACACGGACTTTAGCTGATTAACATATTAAAGCAAAGAGAGAAGATGCAGAATTCCACATAGAATTCATAAAAAAATTAAATGAAAAATCTGAAACAGGAGAGCATGACTAAAATTTAAAGTTCAGTAAGTGGACCTAACAGTAGGTTAGAGGCAGTTGAAGAAAGGATTAGTGAACTGGAAGAGAGATAGTAGAAAATACCCCTGCAAAACCCTCTGCAACTAGCCCACACTACCCTTTGAGCGTCCTTGTCCTGGGCCCCCAGGGCCCTGTTTGTCTCTTCTGTAGACCCCCAACCTTGGGCAGCAGGGGGGTTCCTGCCAAGGAAGGTTCTTTGTGCTTGGAGAAACTGGCAGGTCTTTGGAACTTGGAGAACATGTTTCAGTGCAACTTTGTTGGAAATACTCTTGGCATGTTGGAAGAGCTTTGTGATGCTAATGAAATCTTTGGGGCCCTCAAATTCATTGTCAGGAACACAAGCATGTTTTTATTTATGGTCTTGGGCTAAATGTATGCTAACCTCTCAACATACGCCTTAGAAACTGCCTTTTTACACAGCTTTTTGTTTGCTTCTCCCCTGAATGCAGAGTGCAGAAAGGTAGCATTGAGGACTGGTGGGATTGGGGAAATGGAGGCCCGTCTGGTTTGCAAGGGGTGTGCACACGCTTTTCAGGCATCACATCGCGGGTCCTGAGTGCCACCTGTTGCACTGATGTGATGGGCATGGGCACAGGCAGGGGTGAGGACGTGGGGGCCAGAGCTACTGCAGAGCATGACTGATGCTGTTTTGGATCATAGCGATTTAGGTGCATGTTGTTCTGAGGAGTTTTCCACTCTGGGTTAATGGTTTCTTTATAATGAACAGAAATAAATTCATGAGGGATGGTGAGGTAAGGCAAGGTCATGGGCCAAGGCCAGCGTGCTGACCCACACAGGTTGTTTGACATGGATTAAAGCAATGTCATGGCAAAGACATCAGCCTTTTATCTGAAGGAAAGGATGGAAGCCCCTTGTCTTCTAAACTGCTCTGTGGGGCAGTGAACACCCTTCCCACAGAGAGAGAAGGAATACATGTTGAGTCTGGGTGAGGGGAGGCAGGCCTGGGGGGCCGTGACAGCCATGGTTCCTGGGAGGTTCTCGTTCCTGGGAGGCCACTTGGATGCCCCACAGTGTACCCTGTGCTTCAAGACAGGAGGCCTTGCTGGGGTCTCTGGATGGTCCCTGAGGAACGGACATCCTCTTAGCCAGGAGGGTGCTGAGGGAGGTGTGGAGCAGGTGAGCACATAGCCCGACTGTGTTCATAGGTGAACACAGCCCGACTGTGTTAGGCATTTGTCAGTGGCACGCCTTCTGTGTTCCAGGCACTGGTTTAGGCACAAGGAAGTTGATGGACAGGTTGTACCAGGTCTCTGCTCTCGTGGGGTTTGTGTTCCAGTCCAGAGGTGGCCTTAAACGAGTGTAAATAAGTAAGAGCAAACACATGAAAGAACAAAGAAAACAAGTGCTAAAAGTAATGAAAGAGATGATACTGGGACCATGTTGGTGGTAAGGATTGTTGGAGAGAGGATGACCTCCCTTAAGAGGTGATGTTTGAGCTGAAACCAGAATGACAGGGCAGCCCAGCTCTGCAGGCGGAGCAGAGGCCCAGAGCTAGAATCGCTTCAGCTTTCATCTCAGGGACTGGGAGAAACTGATGACAGATTGTAAGCAGAAGAATAACATGATCTGATGGCACGTTCACAAGACGTGCTGGGTCCTGTGCAGAGACAGATCATGGGGTGGATTTCCGGAAGCAGGGAGACCACTGGTGGGCATTGCATGTTTCCGGGGAGGACTGGCATGGTGGCTGCAGAAGCAGAGTGAGTGCAGACAGGGACTGCATTTGGGGTCGCGCTGAGGGAAGGCAGGGAGCCAGGGGAGTCTGAGGTATCTGAGCATCTCAGTGGAGGCAGGGTGGGGACATCCAGGGATGCAGTCTGCAGTCTGGTTCCTTCGTAGCAAGTTTGCAAAGCCCACTGGATGTCAGTGGAGGTGTCCTGGCTGCAGCCAGGATGGGGGACAGAGCCCCATCTCTGAGGAGAGTCAGCAGTGTTTCTTGCACAGGTGGAAAAGCACCATCCCTCTTAAGGCTGCCGGACTGCAGGACCTGACAGCTGGTCACCGTCTCCCAACCCAGAGTTTCTGACAGCTTGAAATCCTTCTTTCTCATGTTCCACATCCAGTATGCCACCAAGGCTTGTCCTAAGGCCACAGCGCTCTCCCCGCCTCACCATACCTTCCATGTCAGCCATCCTTGTCCCTTCACCTGGAGGCAGCCTGCTTGCCTTCCCTCCGCCCGAGCCCAGCCCTGCTCCTCACGGTTACCAGAGGCACTTCCTAACCTGCAGACCTGAGCATTTAAAGTATTTTGAGTGATTTCTTTTTTAATATTAACTTACTACATTTTTAAAATTTGTTTTTTGTTTTTTTTTTAAAGTAATCTCTTCACCCAACGTCAGGCTCAAACTCATGACCCTAAGATCAAGAGTCACATGTTATTCTGACTGAGCCAGCCAGGTGCCCCCAACTTCTTACTACATCATTTTTGGATGATGCCTTGTATTTAGTTATGGATTACAAATGTTTCAATTATAGAATTTTTTTAAATTATGGAAAATTTCAACATATTCAAAAGTAGAAATTAGTATGCTGGACCTTCATGTGCCCACCACCTAGCTTCAGGGCCACATTTTGAAGCAAATCCCAGATAGCATATAATTTCATCCTTAAATATTTCAGTGTGACTCTAAAATTCAAGGATTGGCAGCTCTTTCTGCCCATGAGTCCTGTCCCTTTGCTTTAATAAAAACAGGTTTTGCACAAAAAAAAAAAAAAATCCAAGGATCATTGAAAGCATATCCACAATGGCATGACCACACCTAAACATTTAATACCAGCCCACCTTGGTGTTTGGTTCATTTGCAGACCACCATCATAATGTGACTGTCACAATAAAGTGAGCCAAATGAATTTTTGGGTTTCCTAGTGAATATAAAAGTTATGTTTACAGTATCCTGTAGTCTATTAAAATATGCAATGCCATTATGTCTAAAAAACAATGTACGAACTTTAATTAAAAATTACTTTATTGCTAAAAAATGCTAACCATCGTCTGAGCTTTCTGGAAGTCATAATCTTTTTGCTGGAGGAGGGTCTTGCCTTGATGTTGGTGGCTGCTGACTGATCAGGGTGGTGGCTGCTAAAGGTGGGGGTGACTGTGGCAATTTCTTAAAATAAGACAACAGTGGTGTTTGCCGCCTTAATCGATTCTTCCTTTCACAAACGATTTCTTTGTAGCATGTGATACTGTTTGATAGCATTTTACCCATGGCAGAAATTCTTTCAAGATTGGAGTCAATCCTCTGAAACCCTACGGCTGCTTTATCAGCTAAGTTTACAATAAATATTTTGTTGTCATTTCAACAGTCTTCAGAGCATCTTCCCCAGGAAAGATTCTGTCTCAATAAAGCACTTTCTTTGCTCATCCACATGAAGCAACTCCTCATCTGTTTTAAGTTTTATTATGAGATCGCAGTGATTCAGCCCCATCTTCACGCTCCACTTCTTTTTTTAGTATTTACTTATTTAAGTAATCTCTCCACCCGATGTAGGGCTCAAACTCATAACCCCAAGATCAAGAGTTGCTCACTCCTCTGCCTGAGCCAGCCAGGCACCCGAGGCTCCACTTCTGATTCTAGTTCTCTTACCATTTCCACCACATCTCAGTGACTTCCTCCACTGAAGTCTTGAACACCTCGAAGTCATTCATGAGGGTTGGAATCAACTTCTTCCAAACTCCAGGTTGATATTTGATCTCTTTCCATGAATCACAAATGTTAATGGTGAATTCTTTCCAGAAGGATTTCAGTTGACTTTGCCCAGATCCGTCAGAGGAATCACTGTCTAAGGCAGTTACAGCCTTACAGAATGTATTTCTCAATATTAAGATTTGAAAGTCAAAATTACTCCTTGCTCTTTGGGCTGCAGAATGGATGTTGTGTCAGTGGGCGTGAAAACAACATGAATCTCATTGTCCATCTCCATCAGAACTCTTGGCTGACCAGGTGCATTGTCATGAGCATTTTGAAAGGAATCTTTTTCTGAGCAGTAGGTCTCAACATGTGGGCTTACTATTCAGTAGATCATGTTGTAAACAGATGTGCCGTCATCCAGGCTTTGTTGTTCCATTCAGAGAGCACGAGCAGAGTAGATTTGTATAATCTTAAGGACCCTAGGATTTTCAGTGTGGTAAGTAAACACTGGCTTCAACTTAAAGTCACCAGCTCTTAAATGAGCACCTAACAAGAGAGTCAGTCTGCCTTTTGAAGCCGGGCACTGACATGTCTAGTCTAGCTGTGACTGTGCTAGATGACATCTTCTCTTTACAAGGCTGTTTTGTGTAGGTTGAAAATCTGTTGGTCATTGTAGGCACCTTCATTAATGATCTCATTGATCTTCTGGATCCCTTTCTGCAGCCTATCAGTACTCACAGATTCATCTTGCACTTTTTTTGGCTTCTTTCCTTAAACCTCATGAACCACCTCTACTTGTTTTGTGCTTTCCTTCTTCAGCTTTCTTACATCCCTCAGCCTTCATAGGTTTGAAGAGATGACCTGGCTCTGGATCACGCTTTCATTTAAGGCAGTGTTGTGTCTGGTTTGATCTTCTATCCAGCCCATTAAAGCTTTCTCTGTATTAGCAATAAGGCTGTTGCGCTCTCTCATTTTTGTGTGTTCACTTGGAGTAGCATCTTTAATTTCCTTCAAGAACCTTTCCTTTGCATTTACAACTTGGCGAACTGGTATAAGAGGCCTCGCTTTTGTCTGTCTTGACTTTTGATGCGCCTTCCTCGCTAAGCTCAGTCATTTCTAGCTTTGGATTTAAAGTGAGAGATGAGTGACTCACTCCTCCTTTCAGTTTCTAAAGGCCACTGTCCAGTTAGTAATTGGCTTGATTTCAGTACTGTTGTGTCTCCAGGAACAGGGAAGCCCGAGGAGAGGGCAAGAGATGGGGCAACGGCCAGTTGCAGGAGCGGACGGAACATGCACAATACTTTGGAGTGTGCTGTCTCAGCATTGGCGCAGTTTGTGGTGCCCCAGAACAGCTACGCTGGTAACATCACAGCTCACCCCTCCCAGATCCCCACAGTAAGTGCGGTAAGAATGAAAACGGTGGAACTCCTGTGAGAAGTACGCGAATGTGACACAGACAGGGACGGAGTGAGCAGGTGGTGCTGTGGGCTCCGCGGTGCTGACAGACGTGCCTGAGGCAGGGTTGTCCCACAACTGCAGTTTGTGTGAAGCGCACTAAAGCAAAGAGCAGTGAGCCCAGGTGCGCTTGAAATTTCCTCACTCACCACACCAGTGTTCTCATGTTCCCGATTGCCTCTTAAGTGACTTGTTTGTTAAGCAAACATTCATTTATTTAGTTAGGGGTTTTTTTTTGTAAGATTTTATTTATTAGCAGAGTGAGAGAGAGCACAAGCAGCAGTAGAGGGGCAGTGGGAGGAGCAGACTTCCCGCCGAGCAGGGAGCCCGACATGGGGCTCGATCCCGGGACCCCAGGGATCATGACCTGAGCCGAAGGCAGACGCTTAACTGAGCCACCCAGGCACCCCATTTCGTTCATTATTTTTTAAATAGGCTCCACACCCAGCATGGAGTCCAGTGTGGGGCTCGATCTCAGAACCCTCAGATCAAGACCGGAGCTGATACTGAGACACTTAACCAGTTGAGCCACCCAGGCGCCCCAAGGAAATGTTTGTTTAAACGACTGAGATCCATTGTTTTACAGGATCCATATTGCATTAGTAATAGATCTCATATTTCATTTTATTCTGAGTTCCTCCTCTCCTTTTTTTTTTTTTTTAAAGATTTTATTTATTTGACACAGGCACAGCGAGAGGGAACACAAGCAGGGGGAGTGGGAGAGGGAGAAGCAGGCCTCCCGCCGAGCAGGGAGCCCGATGTGGGGCTTGATCCCAGGACCCCGGGATCATGACCCAAGCCGCAAGACAGACGCTTAACGACTGAGCCACCCAGGCGCCCCTCTCTCCTCTTTTTCTTAAAATTTATTGATGAGACCATCCTTTGTCCTGTAGTTTCCCACAGTCTGGATTATGCTGCATCCCCATGGTGGTGATGACTGATGTGCTTCTGTCCCTTGTGAGTTGGTACTGAGATCTAGGGGTTGCATATATTTGCAGTGGTTTTGGCAAGCTACTTTCTAAGTGCTGTTGTGTCCTCTGTTCAGGTGTGGACAGCTGGTTGTCTTCTGTTGAGTTAGTAACCACTGATGATCAGTGCCTACATTAGGGGTTGCAAATTGCTGAGTCTCAAATTCTAGCAGTCATTCATTGCTTAGCTGGAATTCATTGCTTAGTTGGAATACTCCTATATAAACAACTTTCCCCTTAGTAACCATTGAGCAACTCAGTGGTACCATTTACATAGGAAAGGCAGGGAGTTTTCTTGATTTTTGACTGTTGGCCACTTTGCAGAATAACAAGCTGATTCCCCACTATCTCCCAAAGGTGACTGATGAATTTTTTACATCGGTATGTACTCATGCATTTAAAAACAGTTGAGATCGCAATTATTCTCATTAGCAGTTTGTAGATTTGAGAATTTGTGAAAAGATAGGTATTCACTCTGTTAGAAATGATGAAGGCTGGAAGAGAAGGTATCTTCCGTATAGGAACCTATAGATACGGTAACTCAGGCATATTCATTATGTATGTGTTAGATCCAAAGGTTCCCAGACGTTCTCAGTTCAGAGCACCCCTATGTAAGGTTCCGTAATTATTCTAAGGGACTGCCTAGACCAAAAATACCTAACAGTTCCATTAATTAAATAGGTAAGTCTAAACAACTTAAGTATTTATGTCCTAGCAACTTAGAGACATTTGGAAAAGTAATATAGTCCCTAACACACAATGGTTCATCTTAAGAGTTTTGACTTTATAATGTGCAAAAATGATATGCATTCATTAGAACCCATACTTTAAATTTTGAACGTCGATCTTTTCCTGGACCGATGATCTGCAGTAGGATCCTCTCTCGGGATGCTGGGCAGTGGCAGGAACCCCAGCACCCAGTCGGCCATGCGGTCACAAGGGTAGCAGTCGATACCCTTGACAGACATTGTTTTTCACTGTCAGTACAGTATTCAGCAAATTACATGAGATATTGAATGCTTTATTATAAAATAGGCTTTGTGTGGGAGGATTTGGCCCAACTGTAGGCTAATGTCAGTGTTCCAAGCACGTTTAACGTAGGCGAGCCTAAGGTGTGGTGTTCGGTAGGTTAGGTGTATCAAGTGCATTTCAACATTTTCAACTTGCAGTGGAAAGTTATGGTTCTCAATGTGGTTACAGCGGTTACCAGGACATAACCTTTATTATAAATTGAGGAATGTCTGTACATATGAATTTGAAGAAAAAATATTTTCAGTAAGTCACCAAAATTACTTAGGAATGGAACGTAAGCCTATTGGGCACTTTTACAATCATGGAATCAGAGTGGATGCTGCCATCCCTAGTGCCTGCCGCACACAGATTTTCACACAGAACATTCTCAGTAACCGCAGAAACCTAGCCTTGCACAGACCTGCAGCAACGGAAAGGAATGTAGCAAGAGAAACTGTTGAAACCGTGAGCACCTGAACCACAGTGTCCAGCCATGTTGAGGATCACTGGTCCCCTCAGAAGCTGCATGTCCTGTGGTGCCCAGCAGGGTCAGTGTGGGAACCACAGCTGTGTGTCCTTCCCATTTCCGTGGTCATCCTCACCCCAGGGCTACATTTTGGTGTCAAGCCACCCCCACCCCCAGAGCGTTCAGAAGCAGGTCACAGGGTCTTGTGGCAGTTACTGTGACATGCAGGCCACCAACCTGCACAGAGGTGTTCCTTTGCTGCCATTGTTGCCAGCCTTAGTGCTTAGAGGATGTTTTCCTTATCCTTTGATTTCAGCCATACCAGAGCTGAAGACCTGGCTTTGACTTCAGTAAACCATTGTGACGTGCAGTTTCCCCTTCCTGTCTCTGGAGTAGGGTTTAACCAAAGAGGGTGTCAGTCTTTCAGGATTGATGTAAAAATACTTCAGCCTGATCAGAGAAGGTGGTCTGCTGTCAGCGCTCATTTCCCTGCTGTCAGGACTGAAAAATGCCAGAAGCATGGGGCTTCCTACCTTTCCCTGGCCACCTATTCTGTGTCTCCGTTGTGGGGCTGGGCATGGGAGGAGTGTACCCGGACTCCTCGCTGTTAGTGTTGAGCTTGGCCACTGTGGAGGCCAAAAGAATGTGGTCAGAGGTGGCAACATGCAAATTCTGAATTGGGGCCTCTGGAGGCATCGTTTATTTGCTCCTCTGGAAGTTTCACCTTCCACCATTTACAGGACTGTGCCTTGGGTAGCTGCAGGCCTGTGAGCATGAGGAAGCATATGTTGTACATTGAGTTTGGGGATTGCTTGTTACACAAGAGCTGACTGATAAAAACTGAAAAGAAGTCCATGAGAAAAAGGTAAGAGAGTGACAAATAGAGCCTTTGAGAGGGTTATTATTCTTAAGGATAAAGACGATTTTTAAGGACATGTGATATGTGTCTTCCGTGGAATGTTATCCGTTGATACTTAAACCCAAGAGGAGGGCAGTGACAGTTTTTTCCCCATTTTATAGATGAAGACGAGGCTCAAAATGAGAGTGAGGATGCAGGGCGCCTGGGTGGCTCAGTCGTTAAGTGTCTGCCTTCAGCTCAGGTCATGATCTCAGGGTCCTGGGATCGAGTCCCGTCGGGCTCCCTCTCCCTCTGTCCCTCCCGTTTCTGCGCACGTGCGTGCTCTCTCAAATGCATAGATAAATCTTTAAAAAAAAAAAAATGGGTGAAGATGCAGCAGGTGAGTCTGGTGCGGCCCCCAGACCCCCAACTCCTGATCGAAGCTCTTTTGCGGGCGGTGTTGCTGCTCCTGCAGGCCCAACTCCTAGGGCAGCCGATACGGCAGCCATGCACTGGGCCTGGCTCTTGGTATAAGTGGGGCCGCAGTGAGGACCCAGGAGGGAGGGCAGAGACCACACCAGGGAGCTCCACAGGGCACAAGGGCAGCGTTTTGCCCAGGACGGGTGTGCTGATAGGTGCCCGTGTTGCGTGTGCTGAGAACTGGAAGGACCAGGTAGCTGCAGGGTGACACTTAATGCCACCTGTGGGCAGCATTCCATGTTCATTCAGAAGCGGGGCTGGCAGCCTCCTTCTGCGTTTGCTCCCAGATTTCCCTTGAAAGGTCCGGCACGGGGTGTCTAGCAACGAGTGCATGGGAGAACAGGCTCCAGGTGCCTGCGGTGCACACACCAACAGTCTTGCTCGCTGAGCACAATCTGGATTTTGATGTGCTTAAAAACTCAAGAGATGGAGAACGGGAGAGGCAGCAAGCAAATCTTTGTTCAGGCTGTGATGGGCGTGCTGGCAGTTTGAGGGCCAGGCCACCTGACTACACAGGAGGGACACGTGAACGGACTGGTGTGACAGCCACAGCTGTCTGTCAGCAGGCTTTCATTACCTTGGACTCCTGGTCTTGTTGGTTTACCGTCTGACTGGTTTTTCATCCCCTTTGCCACCTCCTGCCCCGTGACGCCCTGGCTGGATCCGCACTTCCCTGACCCTTGCCTCAAGGCCGCTCCAAGCTCCCTGTCCTCCAGTCCTGTGGCCCCTCCTGATGGGCGGAGTCCCTTCCAGGGGATCGTAAATGGCTCCCAGAAGAGATCCCTGGCCTAACCCCTGGAACCTCTGACTGTTAACTTAGAGGACAGGAAATAGATTCTACAGGTGCAATCAAGTCAAGGCTCTTGAGATGGGGAGAAGGTTCTGAAGGTCCGGGAGGATGCTAAATCCCATCCCATGGATCTTGTAAGAGGAACAGAACTGACAGCAGCGTGCCGACGGGGGTGGATGGAGTGGGGTGACCTGGAGCCCCCGGGAGCTGGAGATTCAGGGAACCTTCCCCCATGTCTCTATGGGAGTGCGGCCCCCGGGACACTTTGATTTCAGCGCCGTGAAATGGATTTTGGTCTTTGGCCTCCACAGCTGTTAGAGAATACGTTTTTGTCAATTTAAGCCACCAGCTTTTTAGTGACTTGTTTCTGCAGACACAGAAAATGACCACAAACAGGACAGTCAGGGATTTCAAAACAGAAATGACTGTACATGAGGCCTAGCCCAGAGCCTTCAGCTGCTTGATGGTGTCCTTCAGTCACCTGGGGTCACCTCCGCCTGAAACACACACTCTTCACCCTAAGGTTCCCCGTTGCCTTGCTGGCAATGGAGGTGGGCCCTGCATCCCACCGCTTCCTGGGGCCCACGGCACGTGCTCCTCAGGGAGAGCCCAATTTCCAGCCCAGTGGCCTGCAGCCGACACTGCAGACCCATGAGGAAGCGGTGGTTGGGTCTCGGGGGGAATGGTTGGCTTTGACCTGTGGCTCCAAGGTCATCTCCAGACTGGAACACAGCCGGGCCCGGCCCCTGACACACACCTGCTACCTGGGAGAGCAGCATGTGTGAAGGACACGGGCACCTTGGCCCGGTCATTAGACTTTTTGAAACCAATGGCAAATATTATCTGGTGCTCTTTTTACAGCAGCAAGAACCTGTGCCTGTTGGAATAGGTGCACGCCAGCCAACCAGGTGCGTGGGAAAGCCACACAGGCTGCACCATTCTTCTGTCCCCCAGGTGATGCCCTGGGAAAGGTCACAACTGCCTAAACCTTTAAAACCCCAGGGGGAAACAAACATTCCCTGTGCTGGGACTCAGCTGCAACTCTGCATGGGTGTCTCGCCTGTTTTTTAATTCACTCTCTTTGTAACTAATTTTTCTTAAAGTAGCAAAAGGAGACCATAGATACTGAGCAGAGGATATCTATTCCTAACTCTTGTAAGAATTTCCATCGTCCTTGCAGAAGCTGACCTTCGGGTGAGTGTCTGGTGCCCCAAGGGCAGTGTGACACAGGGCCCATGGAAAAGGGGTGCCAGGCCTGGAGGCCCCTCAGGTGACTGGCCCCTTGGGAAGAGCCCTTGCCCGTCCAGGCTGGGTGGGTGCCTGGAGCAGGGAGGGCAGTGAGCCGGTGTCTCAGCAACAGAGGGCCGGGGGCCACCTCGGGCCGGCAACTCTCACAGGGGCTGGTCTTCTGGCAGGTGTAGTGAGAAGACCCAAGGGCGTTTTACTTAGCTGTCTGGCTCTCTGGACACTGGGGAGAGGGTTGTGCTCAGCCTGGCCTGTTCAGCATAGCCTACAGAAACAGGATTTACTCCACTTTGGGCTCCACCAGCCCCACCTGGTTGGACTCGGGGAGGAGGAGGAGGCACTGTCTTATTTCCAGCCTCACAGGTAAACATCCCTCCTGTTCCACGATGAGAGGCGCCAGGCTGATGGGGGCACTGCTCGCCCTGGCTGGCCTGCTGCAGGTGGCCCTGTCCCTGAAAATAGCAGCCTTCAACATCCGAACTTTTGGGGAGACCAAGATGTCCAATGCCACGCTCTCCCACTACATTGTGCAGGTCAGTCCAGGCCGGCCTGTCCCCAAGGAACCCCGGGGTGGGGGTGTCTAACAGGTTCTGGGAACACTGGGGCAGCAGCCAGTCCTGAGGGCGACCACAGACGGGGTATAGAGAGCCTCTGGTGACAGGGAGGACCCCCGTCTGCTGTTCCATCATGGTTGGCGACAGAATCCCAGGCAGGAGCATCAGGCCAAACCATAACCTGAAGATGCCCCAGGGAGCATTTCAGCCCTTGTGGGGACCTGCAGCCGGTGTCCACCCAGGCTGCCCTGCTCAGCACCACCGTGGCCCTGTCCACAGATCCTGAGCCGCTATGACATTGCTGTCATCCAGGAGGTCAGAGACAGCCACCTGACAGCCGTGGGGAAGCTGCTGGACATACTCAATCAGTGGGTGATTGGGGGGGGGGCTGGGGAGGCACAGGACGGTGATCCTCCCCCCATGGCACGGTACCATTGCCTGACGGAGCCAAGAGCCCTGCTGTGGGCAACAGGAGGGTTCCCTGGGGGCCCTCTGACGGGCATGTTCATTTCCTTAATCCAGGGATGACCCCAACACCTATCAGTTCGTGGTCAGTAAGCCGCTGGGCCGCAACAGCTACAAGGAACAGTACCTCTTCTTGTTCAGGTAAAGCCCCAGCGCCGAGAAATGGGGGCCACCCGGGGACGTTGAGGCTGAGGGGGTCCTCAAGGGCAGCAGTCTGTCCTACGGGGAGGAACTGGCTCGTGCTCTGTGGCCTCCCAAGAGCCCGGGGCCCTGGTGTGGGCCACCCCCCCTCCACCAGGCTGCACCCCCGGTCCCAGGCTAAGCCCCTGGCCTTCCCCAGACCCAACCAGGTGTCTGTACTGGACAGCTACCAGTATGACGACGGCTGCGAGCCCTGCGGGAACGACACTTTCAGCCGCGAGCCCGCCATCGTCCTGTTCCACTCCCCGCTCACCGGTATGCACCCCTTCCTGGGGGCCCTGGAAAGCCCTGCCCCCCCCCTAGTGCTTCAGTCTGACGTTGAAGGCACTCGGGAACACACCGCCTTGGGACTGGCTCATGCCCCCACCCTGGGACTGAGCAGGACCACCCTCTCCCCAGCGGTCCAGGCCTTCGCCATTATTCCCTTGCATGCGGCCCCCCTGGACGCCGTGGCGGAGATGGACTCGCTCTATGACGTCTACCTGGATGTCCGGCAGAAGTGGGACCTGGAGGTCAGTCCCCCACCCCAGGCTCCGGGGGCATGTGCAACGTGCCCAGGCCAAGCAGCTGCCGTCTCTTACTAGGACATCATGCTCATGGGCGACTTCAATGCTGGCTGCAGCTACATGGCCCCCTCCCAGTGGGCCTCCATCCGCCTGCGCATGAACCCGGCCTTCCAGTGGCTGATTCCTGATACCGCAGACACCACGGCCACCGCCACGCACTGTGCCTATGACAGGTAGGGAGGGGGTCGACTCTGGGAGCAGCCTTGCCTCCTCTGGGGCAGTCACCCTCCTGAGCTGCAGGCAGTGGGGTGCAGTCCGGGACCCTAGTGCCCAGTCCCTCGGCCCAGCCAGGGACCTTCTTGTGTGCGGCAGGATTGTGGTGGCAGGGACGCTGCTCCAGCATGCCATCGTTCCGGACTCGGCCACCCCCTTTGACTTCCAGGCTGCCTATGGCCTGAGCAGCGAGCTGGTAGGTGTCCTCCCTTACGTGCTTCAGCTTTGCTGGGGCCAGCACATGGTGCGGGGGTGGGGGGGGGGGGTCCGGTCACAAAGTACCGTGTGCAGAGCGGGCCGTGCACCCCTGTCCTCACTATGGGTTCCCCCACAGGCCCAGGCCATCAGCGACCATTACCCGGTGGAGGTGATGCTAAAGATGGTTTGATGTGAATGGGGCCTGGGCTGGTGACCTCTCCCCTCTCCAGCTTGCCTGTCCTCACGGTAAGCATGGGCAATGAGGTTTTCCTCTGAGCACCCTCCCCTGAACCACCCCAGCAGCTGGAGTCTGGGGAAGTAGACCTGGCACTATCTCTGCTTCCTGTGTGAGTAAGGGCCTTGTGGCAGCCGAGCGCCTACCTGCCTTTGCAGTCCAGACACAAGTTTACCAGTTTACCATTTAGATTAACAAATGCTTTTAAGTAAATAAAGCTCAAAGGGGGTGCTGTCACCAGTCCTGTCTCAGGCTACCTCGTCGTCCTCCACTTGAGCCCTAGTCCCTGCGGGTAGACTGGGGGCCTTCATGCCCACGGCCCCTCAGCGTCGCTCTAGGGCCTTGACAAGCAGGTGGTTCAGGCGGCCCACCATGGGGCGGGGGTCATCGACGAGCCCCGCGGCAATCATGGCGTTCTCATAGATCTGAAAGGTAGGGGTAACCTCATCAGTGAGAGGACAAGGCCCTGCAGAGGGGAAAAAAAAAAAGAGCACTACCTTTTTCAAAATGGGTATTAGGGGCACCTGGGTGGCTTAGGTCATAATCTCAGGGTCCTAGGACTAAGCCCCGCACTGGGCTCCCTGCTCAGCAGGGAACCTGCTTCTCCCTTTGCTGCCGTGCCCCACCCCCACCCCACGCGCTCTCTCAAAACTTTAAACCAGGGTTTTAAAAGGTAACAGGTATCCCACTTCACCAGACGATGTGGGCACCGCAGTTCTGCTCGTCCCCAGGAGACTCACCTGATCAACCAGTAGCTGGGCCAGGTCAGGCTCACTCTCTCTCAGCTGACTGAGCTTCTTAATCAGCATGTGTCTATAGCATAGAAAACACCAGAAATTAGCTCAAGAGCCTCTGTGTTCTGATGACTTTTCTGAGAGTTTGGGGTTATCTGAACATTCAAAAAAATGTAGGAGGATGTTCCAGTACAAGAAGCACAACGGGGGCGCCTGAGTGGCTCAGTGGGTCAAGCAACTGCTTTCGGCTCAGGTCATGATCCTGGGACCCCAGGATCGAGCCCAATGTTGGGCTCCCTGTTCAGTGGGAAGCCTGCCTCTCTCATGCTAATAAAAGGAAAAGCACATATCAATTTCAGATGATATACCAAGAAAACCAGGAGAAATAGATTTGATTAGCAAATGCAGCAAGTACCAAAATATATGAAAAAGACATTAGTTGTCAAGAACCCTACTTAATCCATACATTTAACAGATGAACCTATTAGTATTAAAAAAAAAAAATCTTTTAAATTCATAAACATGGAAGAAGAGCCAGGGGAAGAGCTCTCGCAGGTATTAAAGTGTATTATAAGGCTCCAGTAATTGGATTGCTGGCTCTGAAAAGTGAAAAGCCAACATCTGGGGCCCCTGCTTGGCTCAGCTGGTAGAGTGACTCTGAGTGACTTGATCTCAGGGTCCTGAGTTCAAGCCCCATGTTGGGTGTAGAGCTTACTTTAAAAATAAACTACAGCATTAAAAAGCCGATAGCATTTTTGGGGTGCCTGGGTAGCTCAGTTAAGCGTCTGCCTTCAGCTGGAGTGCTGGGATTGAACCCTGTGTCGGGCTCCCTGTTCAGCAGGGAATCTGCTTCTCACTCTTGAATGAATAAATAAAATCTTTTTTTAAAACAAAAGAAAAAAAGCGAGGGCGCCTGGGTGGCTGAGTTGGTTAAGCGACTGCCTTCGGCTCAGGTCATGATCCTGGAGTCCTGGGATCGACTCCCACATCGGGCTCCCTGCTCAGCGGGGGGGGGGTCTGCTTCTCCCTCTGACCCTCTTCCCTCTCGTGCTCTCTCTCTCAAATAAATAAAATCTTAAAAAAAAGAAAAAAGCGAGTATCTTGGTGCAAACAGAGAGATCGCCTAACTATACATGAGGGAGGGTAATTGGCCACTCAGAATGCTACTGGATTTCTACTGGATTCTTAGATCAAAAGAAATACACACATTTAGAGGAAAATTTCAGAAGGACTTTTGAAGCAAAATACACAGAGGTCAAAAAGGAGAGAGCTTTGCATGAGAAGTGCATCTCTTCCTGCACAGGAGAAAACACCATAAATAGAGAAGTTTGGTAAAACTGAAGGCGTCAGGGAAACTGAAGTGTGTCTGCCACAGAGGACAGTGGAGTCTGTAAACTGGGCACGTACACTGCTCTGAGACACAGCAACCCCCTTCCCACAGCACTGCATCTGGTAAAACACTCCAAGAGCCACCAGCAAATGTGCTTGCACACGCACCCGCTGGCTCTGGGAAGACACACACACCTAACGTGGGCCACATGGGGGGCAAAGGTGCAAGGGAAATGTCACTGTGAACTCTCTTGGTTCTTCGGATTTCTGAACCAGATGAACGAATTACCAATTTTAAAAGCAACTAAAATTTCAGAATAGGCTCTGGCAACAGAAATGAGCACCCAGTACAGCTCCCTCACAGAACCACTTCCAAGCCAGCATGAAGGCACGCCCACGGGGCCAGTCCGCGCCTGGGCCAGGCACTCACAGCTGGAAGCCCCCTGCGCAGCCGGACAGAGGTGCCACGGGAGCGGCTCCTGCGCGGAGCTGCCCCATGCCGTGCGACTGGCCGTGAGCCACGTCCAACCTCTCATCCACAGACTCTTGTGTCTAGTCATTTGGCTCACAACGTGGAAGAGGAACCGCTTTCCTACCCCCGGCAGTCTAAACAAAATTTATGATTATAAACCAACATGAAAAATATGGTAACGATTAAAAATAGTAATTTAAAAAAAAAACGTACAGGGTCGCCTGGGTGGCTCAGTCAAGTGTCTGACTTGGTTTCGGCTCGGATCATGATCTCAGGGTTACGGGCTCTGCGCTCAGCAGGGAGTCTGCTTGAGATTCTCTCGCCCTCTCCCTCTCTCCCTTACCCCCTCCATGCTCATTTGCACTCTCTCTTAAAAAAAAAAAAAAAGGATGTAACAATGTAAGACCGGAGTCCAGAAAAAACACCAAATGGGCTGTAGTGACTGTGGTAGGGGACAAGCCTAGATGTTTGCTTTTTGCTATTTTCTAACATTTTAGGTAACTTGTTGGTGTAATTTCATTTAAAAAATTACTGAAGGGGCGCCTAGGTGGCTCAGTCAGTTAAGGAGCCAACTCTTGGTTTCAGCTCAGGTCATGATCCCAGGGTCATGGTATCAAGCCCCACACTCAACGCAGAATCTGCTTGAGATTCTCCCTCCCTCCGCCCCTACCTCCAACCATGTGTACCCTCTCTGTAAAATAAATCTTATAAAATTACTACTGTATACAAAATCGCTCCAAAAAATCTTCATATACAATTGCAAGTTAGAAAATGGCATTTCTAAATATCCAATAAATAAGGTACATCATAAACAATGTGCAATCTCTCTACAGTTACCAAAAAATACTAAATAAGACCTAAATAGAGAAATCTGGCATGTTCATGGATGAAAGATTGGACACAAAGATGCCAGTTCATTCGAAATTGACTTGGGAGCCAGTATAACCTCAACCACAAGCCCAACTGTGTGTGGGGGTGGAGGGGGAGGGGGACACCTGTCAGGCCACCTCGTCCAAGCACAGACCTACAGGAGGGAAGATACCCTTGAAGGGAAATAAGGGGGGACTGACTGAATACAGATGTGTGGGGAACACCGTGCACTGCGGCCACGTGATGCTGGACAGAGACGTGAAGCCAATAAGCAGGGAGAGGGCAGCTGTGAGCAGTCACGGCACAGGGCAAGCAGGTGTTCATGTGGAGTGAGAGACGACAACTCTCCCACATCCCGAACCAATGAGAGATGGACTAAAACCTTAAAGCTTTTAGACAGTACATTCAAGACTCTGATAAAGATTTCTCCAAAACCTAGAACAGCAACGAACACAGACTTCCAGCATGGTGGGGGGACAGGGGCAGTGGGCGAAGGGGTTGAGGGGCTCAAACTTCAGTTGTAAAGTCAAGTCACAGGAAGAGAAGTACAGCACAGAACCATCGGTAGCAGCACAGTGATGGGGTAAGGGACTTCTCGCGGTGAGCCCGTTGTCACATCCATAAACATCAACATCACTATGTTGTACGCCTTAAACTAACACCGTATGTCCACTAGACTTCAACCAAAGTATGAGTATTTTAAAAGTTATGATTTCGTTAAAATTAAGAACTTCTCAGAACACATCTTTAGACAGATGAAACGACACTGGAAGACGACAGTGGCAACCGAGAAAGCGTACATAAACTATGAAACAGAACAGGAAAAAGGCTAGTCTTGGGCGCGTCCTCGCGCACAGGGCCCGGGGCCACAGTGTGCGAACAGCGGCGTCTCCTTGCCCCGCGGAGGGCACCTGGGCAGGTGAGCCTCAGGGAGACGCGCGGGGGCCAGACGAGACAGGAGTGTTCAGAGCAACCCATTCCCGGCAGCCCCCAAATGAGAACAACTCACAAGTTCACTAAGAAAGACTAAATCGCGGCACTGAGGCACACTCCGGCCTGTCACTCCGCCCCGAACACGACCGCACCCCCAGCCTCCCTCCCCGGGCACCGCCTGTCGCTGAGTGAAGGAAGCACTTCCGAAGCACGTGCCCGGGGACTCCACTGACAGGCCACTCAGATCTGTCTCCAGGACACACGGCGGATGGCGGACTAGAGCTCAGGCAGGAACTCTGTCTCTACAGTGAGGGCTGTCTGGCCACTGAGGAGGGACAGGCCCCCACTGGGCCACTTGCAGTGTTCGAGAACCTCCCGCAGGGGGTTGGGGGGACGTGTAAACTGAAATGCAGTTGGATCACACAGGTGGTGTCTTTATGGTCACCAAACTGCATGTAAGCCTTTTGCCCTTTGTAGCTGTCAGACACACAAGCAGCTCACACACCACTGTGGATTACTGGGCGGGGGGGGATCGTGCGGGCCCGTGCCCTGGGCCCGAGGGGCCGGGAGCCTACCTGGGGTTGATCTCCAGCGTGGGCTGCAGGAGCTGAGCGCGCTCCTCCTGGGTCTTGGCCAGCTGCTGCATGCGCAGGAAGTGCCGGGCAGCCCCCATCTCCAGCACGGTGATCATGGCAGGGTGGGTGTCCAGTCGAAGAGTCACCTACAAGCAAGGTCAGGGACCGGGTGAGGGAGGAGCCAGAGGGGGGGAGGCAGGGAGGGCTGGGCTGCAGGGTCTTGACCAGGTCGGAAGCTTCCCCAGATGACACGAAAGAATGCAGATCTCTGGGGACAACCCCTCCTCCCCCCCGCCTGATGCACTACTGAGAAGGGAGCTCGAGCCACTGCCACACAAGTCCCCGGGACAGAATCCTGACTGGGGACTCCCTCCTCCCGTGTCCCTCACAGCTACCGGCTTCTCATGAATCAGTGGCTGTCCCAGGGCCATCCTGCCTGGTTACTCACGCCTCTCGGCTGCACAGGGACCACCGCCGAGTCCTACGACTGTCTAGGACTCTGGAGGCCCACCCATCCCGATGGCCCAAGCCTCCTTCCCACAGACAACGCTCTCACCACCCCTCCAGCCCTGCCCACGGCTCCCA
Source organism: Callorhinus ursinus (assembly GCF_003265705.2). NCBI lineage: Eukaryota > Metazoa > Chordata > Mammalia > Carnivora > Otariidae > Callorhinus > Callorhinus ursinus. The sequence goes on along the minus strand of NW_027397075.1, from coordinate 13,033,377 downwards.
GGGGCCTTAGGTCGTCCGGGCGCACCATCTCCCCGCAAGCGTTCACGCCCCCGGTGCTGTGTGCACACGCGTAGGAGCGGCAGCAACATGCCCGTCTCCACCCCAGGTCAGGGCCTCGAGCGGCACCGGGAGACGCACACGAAGCCAGCCACTCAGCCCGCAGCAGTGGGGTCACAGAGGGCCATGGCAGCTGGGAAGTGGCACGTCCCTCTGGAAGGCCTCACCTTCACAGTGGTGACACGGGACCCCAGCACATTTCTCATCCAAGCCATCAGGTCCTCCGTCTCCTTCTCCGACAGGCGGTCACCAGCTACAGGAGAGAAGGCAGTGAGCTCTGAGCTGTTACCGGTGACTCCCCCCCAGGGGATCCCGCCGGGGCCTGAAACGCTAAAGCCCCAAGAGCGGGTTTTAAAGAAGGCTCCCTCCACCCCCCACTGGCCGCCAGCACAAAGAAGCTTCCCAGAAGGCTCTTCACCTAAAAGCAAGCAGGTAAAACTGGACCTCAAAAAGGACATTTTAGGGGTGCCCGGCTGGCTGCGCTGGTAGAGCATGTGACTCTTGCTCTCAGGGTCACAAATTCAAGCCCCACAGTGGATGTGGAGCCTACTTTTAAAAAAGGACACTTTTGTTGCCTGAGGCCCATGTTAATTTTTTTTGAAGATTTTACTTATTTATTTGAGAGAGAACAAGAGGGAGCACGAGAGGGAAGAGGGTCAGAGGGAGAAGCAGACTCCCCGCCGAGCAGGGAGCCCGATGTGGGACTCGATCCCGGGACTCCAGGATCACGACCTGAGCCGAAGGCAATCACTTAACCAACTGAGCCACCCAGGCGCCCCAGGCCCATATTAATTTTGTAGGGGTTTTAAGAAGACGATTTCTAATTCTCTCAGGAAGCCAAGCTGGAAGGAGCATAGGAGAGGTCCCAGGATCTAAACAAAGATGTTCCCAGCAGCTTCTTTTATGCAGGGTGGGGACCCCAGATACAAACAAGCAAAGAAAACCCCATATAAATAGCCCCCCGGGGCCTGCCTCCCCACACCCCCAGGCCACTGCCCAGGCCTGGGCCCAGACAGAAGGCAAGCTGACCTGGGGACCCATCCTCCAACTTCTCCTCCTTATAGTGGTCAACAACGATGTCCGTCTCCACAGAGATCAGTTTCTTCTTGTCAAACTCACGAAGGTGGAGCAAGGTCAGCTCATCAAACTGCTCGTAGCAGAAGAGAACCTGCGAGAGCCGGAGAACGTCAGCATCGGGCCTTGAGATGTCTGCCCGTGACAGGAAGAGAGGGGCGCGTGAGAGGCAGGCGGGGTCCCACGTCTGGAAATGCCACACCAGAGACCCTAGGGCCTCAGCACAGTCCTGAGCAGGCCCTGGGCTATGACGCACCAGCAGCAACAGTGACTCTACAGAACCCCACGTCCCTTCCCAGAGACAGACTAACGGCAGCTGGGCTGGGCCTCTGGATGCTACCTCGCACTGCTTGGCTCTCCTGTGTCCTGGGCCCATTCAGCCACTGTCCACTAAGCAGAGACCCTCCTTCAGGGGCTCAGACACCGGTTACCCTGTCCTGGCCCCAGCCCGTGGCTCACCCACCTCCATGTTTTTCTGCTTCATGGCTTCGTAGTAGGGTGAATGCTCGGCCAGGTGCCGGCTGGGGGCACACAGGTAGTAGATGGTGCGGGTGCCGGCCTGCATGCGGCTCGCATAGTCCGGGAGGCTGGTCAGCTGCCCAGCGGGCAAGGCCGAGGACTCGTACCGCAGCAGCTTTGCGATATCCTCCTGCGGACAAAGGCCAGCTTGCTCTCATTCCAGGTCCTGTTCTGAAAGCCTCCCACCTGCCTGGCACAGACCTCGGAAGCCTATGGCTATGGGGAGGAAGGGTTCTGGCCGGCCTCAACCCGGGCTGCCAGGCCCAGGGATAGTGCTCAGCCCCGGGGTAGGGGGGGGGGTTTGGGGACTCTGGTGGTATCCATTAGGTCCCACATCAAAAGTTCAGGGGAGGGGCGCCTGCCTTCGGCTCAGGTCATGATCCCAGGGTTCTGGGATCAAGCCCCGCATCGGGCTCCCTGCTCCACGGGAAGCCTGCTTCTCCCTCTCCCAATTCCCCCTGCTTGTGTTCCCTCTCTCGCTGTATCTCTCTCTGTCAAATAAATACAATCTTAAAAAACAAAAAGTTCAGGGGACCCTGGAGAGAACCTTCACCCAGGTGGTCCAGGGCCCTGTGGAGAAGGGCTTTCTGGTCCTGTCCCAGGAGTGGCCAGACACTGTCCGTGGCAGAGACTTTCCTGGACCCAGCATCCTCCCTCCATTCTAGTCACTGACCCTGCCTCTTGGGCACGTGGACTCGGTGTGGAGGCCACATTCCCAGACTTCCCCACAGAATGAACTAGCCCGTGGTGGGGTACAAACGACAGCGGGCATGTCCTGAAGGGGGGGGGGGGTCCGACCTCTTCCTTCCTGTCAGCTGAAGTCAACGCGCCTGCTGCTGCCCTAGCCTCTCAACGTGGGAGCTACCTGACAACAAGCTGGGGCCTGGGTCCCTGATGCCACCAGCCCAGATGTGACTCGAGAACTAAACTCTGCCTAGTCTATACCATTGACTTCTCCTGGATTATCCAACACAGACGTGCAGGGAGAGGGGAACACAGGGAAGACTGGAGCCTGTTCAGAGGCGATGTCCGACAAAATGGCACGATGGAAATGAAAATGCCACCTAGGTGCTGTTAACCATAAACACATAACTGACAGCACATGGAAATTCAGACAGGCCCACACCAGGAACTGGAGGAGTCTGCCACCAGCCAGCAGCAAGGAGGGCCTGAGGCCCAAGCCCCATGGCCTGAAACACCCCCTGGCGAACCCCAGATGCTTGGTCACTTCCTTCCTCACTGCTGTTCTGGTGCAGCAGATGAAATCCCAGCCCTGGGAGGGCCTGCTTAATGGGCATGGGTGTCTTTTTGAGAGGAAGAGAATGTTCTGGAACTGGATGGTCATGGTTGCACAACTTGTGAATGCATGAAGGGCCACTGAACTGTTTACTTTTTAAAAGGGTGAATTTTGGGGAGCATGGGTGGCTCAATCAAATGTCTGCCTTCAGCTCAGGTCATGATCCTGGGGTCCTGGGATTGAGCCCCACGTCGGGCTCCCTGCTCAGTGGGGAGTCTGCTTCTCCCTCTGCCTCTGTCCCTGCTCTCAAATAAAATCGTCAAAAAAATAATACAAGGGTGAATTTTATGGTATGTGAATTATATGGCAATTTAAAATTGGCCAAAAAATGTTTATGGGATGATCGTATCATTAAGTAATTAAATTGAACTCTGGCCCCAGAGACACCGCATTAAAGAATTTCCACCAATCACACTGTGCAAATGCCGTGACTGCCCTTCCCACCCCAAGAACCAGGCACCTTGCCCTGTCCCCTGCATTTTGTGATCTCCTGAGCACACTGAACTCTTGTGGGAGACCATGCACACCCACTTCCTTCCAGCATCAGGCCAGGAAGAGCTCAGTGCTATGGGACACGGTAAGGAGGCTCTGGGAAGTGGCACCAGGCCTGTTGTGTCCCCCGACAGAGGCCCAGAAGCCAAACACTGCCTTTACTGACCCCTGCGCGGCGCCAGGCTGGGCCACACTCATGTCCCGAGAAGCTCAGGTTTCGGGCCTCCACAGCCATGGCAACCCAGAGAAAGGCCCAGAAACCCAGACCCTACCTTGACTTCCTGCTCGGCAGTGGTCACAATGCCCTCCCTCATGAACAAGCCATAATCTTCAAAAAACTTGGTGTATTTTTTGGCGTCTTTTTTACTCTGGTCAATGAAGAATTTTATTAGCCTCTGCTGTAGAAGGTCCCGGAGTTTCCTGCAGAACAGAAATACATTTATCCCAAACAACTTCTGTGAAATACAAAAGGTCAAAGGGCACAAAAAACATTCACTCCCACTAATAATCAAAGAAGTGAAAATGACACCATTTTGATAAAACAAAAAAAGATGAAGCAAAAACAAAGGGGACCCCTGACAAATCCCAGCCGGGGAGAGACGCCCCCGAGAGGAAGGAATGCGAACCAACCCCCCTTTGGAGGCTACAGCCTCGGTTCCCACTGCAGATCACACCTGAGACCAGAGTCAGCAAGCTTTAGGGACCGGCCTTCCGCGGGGACGCACAGCCCCCGTGCTGACTGGGGAAGACTAGACTGAAGGAACGTAACAAGCTGCCTGGCCAAACATCACATCCTCTAGTGGTTCTGAAGGATGTGAGAAAGTGCCCGTGCTGGAAGCAGCAGCAGATACAGACACGAACAGACCGTACGCGACCGAACAGGGTGTGGTGCGCGTGCGCCAAGACTGTCCCCCTGCCTTCTGTGCGCTGCAGTGTCCCTGTCGGGATCCACCCTCCGGCCAGGGTGTGCGCTGTAGCCGGGGCTGATGCGGCACACGCTACAGGCACAACCAACCGTACAAAACTCGGACTTCAGGGGATCAGGGTGTTGACTGTGGCATTATACAATGGCATGAAATTACAAGCAGCTTCATTACGGGTATCAAGGGTATTCTTCCTTCCTAATATTTTGCCTTTTCTTTTACAAAAGCAAAATTACCGTGTGTTTCTGTAATAACGCAGGGTAGGGGGCAAGAGTCTCACATTACCCCTAAGCCTTCCCTCTCTGCTCCCATCCCCAACCCCAATCCCTCAGCCCGAGGGCAGGATGGGACAGCACCTGCACCCGGGCTGGGGCAGCCAGAGTGGCTAGAATGGGACATCGAGCGCCCGGAGGGTGACCACGCAGCCTGGTGTGGAAGGTCAGAGCCCAGGAGGTGCGGGGGGCACCAGTGTGAGGGGAGGGCAGTGGCCACGGGCAAGCTGATTTCACAGAAGGTGACTGGTCAACGCTCCACAGGTTAGGGATGACGAGAAACAGATGGCTCACGGTCAAAGGGAGCAGCACAGGGGGGCGGAGCAAGATGGCGGAGGAGCAGGAGACCTAGATTTCGTCTGGTCTCATAGGGATCAAACCATTCTGAACACCTACGAACTCAACAGGAGATCGAACAGGAGAGTAGCAACAACTCTCTGAACAGAGAAGCGACCACTTACTGGAAGTCTCCTCTGGACAAAATGACAAGACGAAAGAAATCACCTCAGCAAAAAGAACAAGAGGTAGTACCGTCAGCCAGGGACCTACTCAATACGGACATTAGTACGATGTCGGACCTAGAGTTCAGAATCATGACTTTAAAGATACTAGCTGGGCTTGAAAAAAGCGTGGAAGTTATTAGAGAAACCCTTTCTGGAGAAATAAAAGAACTAAAATCTAACCAAATCGAAATCAAAAAGGCTATTGATGAGGTGCAATCCAAAATGGGGGCACTAACTGCTAGGATAAATGAGGCAGAAGAGAGAATCAGTGATATAGAAGACCAAATGATGGAAAATAAAGAGGCTGAGAAAAAGAGAGAGAAACAATTACAGAATCACGAGGGCAGAATTTGAGAGATAAGTGATACCATAAGACGAAACAACATTAGAATAATTGGGATCCCAGAAGAAGAAGAGAGAGAGAGAGGGGCAGAAGGTATATTGGAGCAAATTATAGCAGAGAACTTCCCTAATGTGAGGAAGGAAACAGGCATTAAAATCCAGGAGGCACAGAGAACCCCTCTCAAAATCAATAATAATAGGTCAACACCCCGACATCTAATAGTAAAACTTACGAGTCTCAGAGACAAAGAGAAAATCCTGAAGGCAGCTCGGGAGAAGAGATATGTAACCTACAATGGTAGAAACATTAGATTGGCAACAGACCTATCCACAGAGACCTGGCAGGCCAGAAAGGACTGGCAAGGTATCTTCAGAGCACTAAACGAGAAAAATATGCAGCCAAGAATACTATATCCAGCTAGGCTATCATTGAAAATAGAAGGAGAGATAAAAAGCTTCCAGAACAAACAAAAACTAAAGGAATTTGCAAACACGAAACCAGCCCTCCAAGAAATATTGAGAGGGGTCCTCTAAGCAAAGAGAGAACCTAAAAGCAGCAAAGAGCAGAAACGAACACAGACAACAGACAGTTAACAGTCACCTTACAGGTAATACAATGGCACTAAATTCATACCTTTCAATAGTTACCCTGAATGTAAATGGGCTCAATTCCCCAATCAAAAGACACAGGCTATCAGATTGGATTAAAAAACAAGACCCATCAATATGCTGTCTGCAAGAGACTCATTTTAGACGCAAAGACACCCCCAGATTGAAAGTGAGGGGGTGGAAAACCATTTACCATGCTAATGGACACCAAAAGAAAGCTGGGGTGGCAATCCTTATATCAGACAAACTAGATTTTAAAACAAAGACTGTAATAAGAGATGAGGAAGGACACTATATCCTACTTAAAGGGTCTATCCAACAAGAAGATCTAACAATTGTAAATATCTATGCCCTGAACATGGGAGCAGCCAATTATATAAGGTAATTAATAACAAAAGCAAAGAAACACATTGACAACAATACAATAATAGTGGGGGACTTTAACAGCCCCCTGACTGAAATGGACAGATCATCTAAGCAAAAGATCAACAAGGAAATAAAGACTTTAAATGACACACTGGACCAAATGGACTTCACAGACATATTCAGAACATTCCATCCCAAAGCACCGGAATACACATTCTTCTCTAGTACCCATGGAACATTCTCCAGAATTGATCACATTCTAGGTCACAAATCAGGTCTCAACCGGTACCAAAAGATTGGGATCATTCCCTGCATATTTTCAGACCACAATGCTTTGAAACTAGAACTCAACCACAAGAGGAAAGTCGGAAAGAACTCAAATACATGGAGGCTAAAGAGCATCCTACTAAAGAATGAATGGGTCAACCAAGAAATTAAAGAAGAATTAAAAAAATTCATGGAAACCAATGAAAATGAAAACACAACTGTTCAAAATCTTTGGGATACAGCAAAGGCAGTCCTGAGAGGAAAGTATATAGCAATACAAGCCTTTCTCAAGAAACAAGAAAGGTCTCAAATACACAACCTAACCCTACACCTAAAGGAGCTGGAGAAAGAACAGCAAATAAAGCCTAAACCCAGCAGGAGAAGAGAAATCTTAAAGATCAGAGCAGAAATCAATGAACTAGAAACCAAAAGAACAGTAGAACAGATCAATGAAACTAGGAGCTGGTTCTTTGAAAGAATTAACAAGATTGATAAACACCTGGCCAGACTGATCAAAAAGAAAAGAGAAATGACCCAAATCAACAAAATCATGAATGAAAGAGGAGAGATCACAACCAACACCAAAGAAATACAAACAATTATAAGAACATATTATGAGCAACTCTATGCCAGCAAATTAGATAACCTGGAAGAAATGGGTGCATTCCTAGAGATGTATCAACTACCAAAATTGAACCAGGAAGAAATAGAAAACCTGAACAGACCTATAACCACTAAGGAAATTGAAGCAGTCATCAAAAATCTCCCAAGAAACAAAAGCCCAGGGCCAGATGGCTTCCCAGGGGAATTCTATCAGACATTTCAAGAAGAATTAATACCTATTCTCCTGAAACTGTTCCAAAAAATAGAAATGGAAGGGAAACTTCCAAACTCATTTTATGAGGCCAGCATTACCTTGATCCCAAAACCAGACAAAGACCCCATCAAAAAAGAGAATTACAGACCAATATCCTTGATGAACATGGATGCAAAAATTCTCACCAAAATACTAGCCAATAGGATCCAACAGTACATTAAAAGGATTATTCACCATGACCAAGTGGGATTTATTCCTGGGCTGCAAGGCTGGTTCAACATCCGCAAATCAATCAACGTGATACAATACATTAACAAAAGAAAGAACAAGAATCATATGATCCTCTCAATAGATGCAGAAAAAGCATTTGACAAAGTACAACATCCTTTCTTGATCAAAACTCTTCAGAGTATAGGGATAGAGGGTACATACCTCAATATCATAAAAGCCATCTATGAAAAACCTACAGCGAGTATCATTCTCAATGGGGAAAGGCTGAGAGCCTTTCCCCTAAGGTCAGGAACGCGGCAGGGATGTCCACTCTCACCACTGCTATTCAACATAGTATTAGAAGTCCTAGCCACAGCAATCAGACAACAAAAAGAAATCAAAGGCATCCAAATCGGCAAAGAGGAAGTCAAACTCTCACTCTTTGCAGATGATATGATACTGTATGTGGAAAACCCAAAAGACTCCACCCCAAAACTGCTAGAACTCATACAGGAATTCAGTAAAGTAGCAGGATATAAAATCAATGCACAGAAATCAGTGGCATTCCTATACACCAACAACAAGACAGAAGAGAGACAAATCAAGGAGTCTATCCCATTTACAATTGCACCCAAAACCATTAGATACCTAGGAATAAATCTAACCAAAGAGGCAAAGGATCTGTACTCAGAAAACTATAAAATACTCATGAAAGAAATTGAAGAAGACACAAAGAAATGGAAAAACGTTCCATGCTCATGGATTGGGAGAATCAACATTGTGAAGATGTCAATGCTACCTAGAGCAATCTACACATTCAATGCAATCCCCATCAAAATACCATCCACTTTTTTCAAAGAAATGGAACAAATAATCTTAAAATTTGTATGGAACCAGAAGAGACCCAGAATAGCCAGAGGAATACTGAAAAAGAAAAGCAAAGCTGGCGGCATCACAATTCCGGACTTCCAGCTCTATTACAAAGCTGTCATCATCAAGACAGTTTGGTACTGGCACAAAAACAGACACATAGATCAATGGAACAGAATCGAGAGCCCAGAAATGGACCCTCAACTCTATGGTCAACTTATCTTTGACAAAGCAGGAAAGAATGTCCAATGGCAAAAAGACAGTCTCTTCAACAAATGGTGTTGGGAAAATTGGACAGCCACATGCAGAAGAATGAAACTGGACCATTTCCTTACACCACACACAAAAATAGACTCCAAATGGTTGAAAGACCTAAACGTGAGACAGGAGTCCATCAAAATCCTAAAGGAGAACACAGGTAGCAACCTTTTCGACCTTAGCCGCAGCAACTTCTTCCTAGAAACATCGCCAAAGGCACGGGAAGCCAGGGCAAAAATGAACTACTGGGATTTCATCAAGATAAAAAGCTTTTGCACAGCAAAAGAAACAGTCCACAAAACCAAAAGACAACCGACAGAATGGGAGAAAATATTTGCAAACGACATATCAGATAAAGGGCTAGTATCCAAAATCTATAAAGAACTTATCAAACTCAACACCCAAAGAACAAATAATCCAATCAAGAAATGGGCAGAAGACATGAACAGACATTTCTCCAAAGAAGACATCCAAATGGCCAACAGGCACATGAAAAAGTGCTCAACATTGCTCGGCATCAGGGAAATCCAAATCAAAACCTCAATGAGATACCACCTCACACCCGTCAGAATGGCTAAAATTAACAAGTCAGGGAACAACAGATGTTGGCAGGGATGTGGAGAAAGGGGAACCCTCCTACACTGTTGGTGGGAATGCAAGCTGGTGCAACCACTCTGGAAAACAGTATGGAGGTTCCTCAAACAGTTGAAATTAGAGCTACCGTTCAATCCAACAATTGCACTACTGGGTATTTACCCCAAAGATACAAATGTAGGGACCCGAAGGGGTACGTGTACCCCAATGTTTATAGCAGCAATGTCCACAATAGCCAAACTGTGGAAAGAGCCAAGATGCCCATCGACAGATGAATGGATAAAGAAGATGTGGCATATATACACAATGGAATATTATGCAGCCATCAAAAGGAATGAGATCTTGCCATTTGCAACGACGTGGATGGAACTGGAGGGTGTTATGCTGAGTGAAATAAGTCAATCAGAGAAAGACATGTATCACATGACCTCACTGATATGAGGAATTCTTAATCTCAGGAAACAAACTGAGTGTTACTGGAGTGGTTGGGGGTGGGAGGGATGGGGTGGCTGGGTGATAGACATTGGGGAGGGTATGTGCTACGGTGAGCGCTGTGAATTGTGCAAGACTGTTGAATCACAGATCTGTACTTCTGAAACAAATAACGCAACATATTTTAAGAAAAAAGAAAAAGAAGAAGATAACAGGAGAGGAAGAAAAGGGGAGTATGTCAGAGGGGGAGACGAACCATGAGAGATGATGGACTCTGAAAAACAAACTGAGGGTTCTAGAGGGGAGGGGGGGAGGGGGATGGGTTATCCTGGTGATGGGTATTGAGGAGGGCACGTTCTGCATGGAGCACTGGGTGTTATGAACAAACAATGAATCATGGAATACTGCACCAAAAACTAATGATGTAATATATGGTGATTAACATAACAATAAAAAATTAAAAAAAATAAAAAGGGAGCAGCACACATGGGCAGGGTCAAGACCAGGAAGTCCCAGTGGTGTTGGGAGGTCACTGGTGAACTCACCAGACTCAGAAAGAAGTACTGCTGTAGAGGCACACACATCCACACATGCAGACCTCGTGTATTCCTTAGCTGACTACTAAGAGGGCCTGGGAGAAAGGACACCCCAACAGCAACGCCATCCCTAGGGCCCAGATCTTGGCTTCTCAATACCATGTTCCAATCAAAGGAAACGGGGCACCTTCATGGAGTAAGTGGTTCCAGGGTCAGGACAAGATGTAGGCGAAATACAAGGAGAGCCTAGAACATCTTGTGCCGAAAGCAAGGATGCTGAAAGCAAGGTGGGGGCATAGTCAAAGGGCCCAGGAGCCAGTCCGGGCGGGCTCCTTCCTGCTGGCTACGCTGCACGACATGTGGGCATCGAGATGCACGATGACAGTAACACATCAGAACCCACTGAACAAAATGGAAAATCAGTTCCTATAAATAAACTTTAGGTATTTAAAAATGCACACATACTATAATAAATACACTGAAAGTCTGATGAAGTGGGGCACCTGGGTGGCTCAGTTGGTTAAGAGTCAGCCTTCAGCTCAGATCATGATCTCAGATCATGGTCCTGGGATAGAGCCCTGCATCAGGCTCCCTGCTCAGCAGGGAGTCTGCTTCTCCCTTTCCCTCTGCCGCTCCCCCTGCTTGTGCACACTCCCTCTCACATAAATAAAATCTTAAAAAGTTTGATGAAGCAAGATGCTGTTCACACAGCTGCAAAATACCACCCCCATGTACAGTGTATTAATTCCAAAGGGGAAAAGAATAACTCGACACGGAGATGCCTGGCAGACACCCCCTTCGTCATGTGCCATGTGAACATCCCTAGTAATGGGACGACAACTCCAAAGTCAGGCTCTGTGTGCCAGGCTGCAGTCACTGTGCAGTGCCTGCCCCTAAGCACACGGATTCAAATCCAGGTGCACCCACTGACTGGCGTCACTGGTCTGTAACTTTCTGCAACCATGACCTTGTGGAGCCCCCTCAAAGGACGACACGGGCTGCCCAGGAAAGGCCCCGGGAGGTCCCAGGTGTGCGTTAGCACTCAGCAAACAGTAGCTATTGCTACAGTCAGGGTGGGGAGCTGAGAAATGCAGCCACTTCAGCCCACAGGGATTCCAGAGAGACTTCCTGGAGAGAGGGTCACCTTCACATCATTAGTGACCTTTGTGGACCAAGGTCAGATCCCTCCTGCGACTGTCATCCTTCGCCTCCTCCACCTCAGAGGCAGCAGGCCTGGAGTCTCCCCCAGCATGGCCAAGGTGGGGGCATTTCCCCACACACGGCCCCCCAGGCCTGGTCCCACCGCAGCACCACACTCGGCTCTCAACTCCTTCATGCTCCCTGGGGACCCTTGGTGGCCAAGGTGAGCGCTGCAGGGGCCACCTCCTGTGCAGCTTACCTGATGAGTGCGCTCTCCTGGAGGAGCTCCCGGCTGAGGTTCAGGGGGATGTCCTCACTGTCCACCACGCCTGAGTGAGACACAGGCCGTCAGGACCCTTGCAGCGCCCACGGCTCTGCCCCGTCCTCACTGCACACCCCCTTCTGCCTCCCCGCATGACACCAAGTGAGACCACACCTGGGTGACAGCAAACTGGCGAAGGACACAGGGGAGATGCAGTGAGGCAACACCTTCTGGCCCCTCCAGGTCCCACTGATGCCCCAGAGCTGACGCACACAGCCCCAGTCACAGCAAAGCAATCAGAAAAAAAGCCGGCAAGGCAGATGAGCTCTGCCAGGGAGAGCTGCTGATTTTAGCCTCAGCTTGACACTGTGAAACCACGTCCTGGACTTTTATGTTCAGAATCACAACTATATTGTGGACACCTCACACTTTGGAGGCTAAGGTGACACAATGGTTTAGGTGAATACTTTTTAAAGCTATAATCTCGCTCAAATTCAAGACAATTCATATGTAAACCTGAAACTCACATAATATGAATAAACATTTAAAAAGAATTCCATTCAGGGGCGCCTGGGTGGCTCAGTCATTAAGCGTCCACCTTCGGCTCAGGTCATGGTCCCAGGGTCCTGGGATCGAGCCCCACATCGGGCTCCCTGCTGAGCAGGGAGCCTGCTTCTCCCTCTCCCACTCCCCTGCTTGTGTTCCCTCTCTCGCTGTCTCTGTCAAATAAGTTAAAAAAAAAAAAAAAAAACCATTTTAACGTGTCCTGTCACCCTGGCCCTGCACCAAGACGAGGCGGCCAGAGGCGGGAAGCTCCCTGGGCAGCACTGAGCAGCTTCCTGTGCCTGCTCACCCCGACCCTGCACCCACGGCACACGAATGCCTTCTCCCAGAGTCGGCAGCCCCGCCTCACCCCGGCAGCTGCGCAGTCCGGGGCTGCAGGGCCACGGCCCACACGGCGAAGCACTGGCATCAGTGCCTTACCTCGAACGAAGCGCAGCCACTTGGGCAGGATGTCGGTGGCCTTGGTCTGGATGAGGACCTTGCGGCTGTACAGCGCGATGCTGGAGCCCAACTCCCGGCTCACATCAAACATGGATGGTTTCTGGGGACAAGGAGAGAGCAGTGTTGGGGAGCTCTGAGGACAACTCTGAGAACCTTTCTGACAGAGGTCGGCACTGGGGAGTGGGGGGGGTGGGGAGTGTGGGGACCCAGAGGGAGAGAGAGGCCAGGAGGCCACCCCCTGTCTGCTGAGAAGCCCTAGATGCTCTCGGCAGGGGGAGCAGGCCATGGGCCTTCTCTGGGCAGCTGCAGCCCCTCAGCTTGTTCCCCTGGAGAAAATAAACAACTACCTGCACGTCCCTGTGAACAGAGCCAAACCCAACAGGGGCCAGGGGTCAGCAACTAACAACCCACAGGCCAAATCACCTGGCTGGTATAGCCCCAGAACAGCTCGCTCACTTTCATTTTTATTTCTTTTTAATATTTTACTTGACAGAGAGAGAGTGCATGCATGCGCACCAAGTGAGCACAAGCAGGGGGAGCAGCAGAGGGAGAGGGAGAAGCAGGCTCCCCGCTAACGGGGCTCAATCCCAGGATCCTGGGATCATGACCTGAGCCAAAGGCAGACGCTTAACCAGCTGAGCCACCCAGGTGCCCCGTAATTTTTTTTTTTAATGTATCTATTTATTTGAGGAGGGAGGAGCAAAGAGGGAGACAGAATATCTGAAACAGATTCTCTGCTGAGCACAAAGCCCGACTCGGGGCTCGATCCCAGAACCCTGAGATCATGACCTGAGCCGAAATCAAGAGTTGGATGCTTAACCGACTGAGCCACTCAGGCACCCCACAACTTGTACACTTTTATTTTTTAACTTGCACACTTTCAAAGGACTGTGAAAAAGCAAACAAAGAAGGTCTCATGATATGTGAAAAATATGTGAAATCCACACTGCAGGGTCTATGAAGTTTCCTAGAACACAGCCGGGCTCATCTGCAGCTTATGGGTGTCCACGCTACGGGGGCAGGGCTCCAGGATGTGCACGGCTTATATAGCCCAAACTAGTCACAACCATCCCCCAACTCCTGCTCTAAACCTGCAGCATGCACGCACATCACATTGGGATCCTGCTGAAATGGAGATCCTGGGGCCACTGAGATCCTGCATCCCTAATAAGTCCCAGGACATGCTGGTACTGGTCTGCGGAACTCACTCAGTAGTGAGGGTCTCATGCTGCTTCCCAAAATGCGTAGCCATGGGATGTTACAAGAGCGGCAGTCAGAAAAGGCCAGGAAGCTTTTCTAACCCCTGAGCAGATTTCCCCTTCGCAGGATTCATCTGAGCCTTCGCCATGCTGCTGTGAGCATGGGGTATTAGGGGCCAAGCACAAGTACAGAGTGCCCGCCAACTCATCAGAACACCACGGAGCCCCAGTTAGCCGCACAGCTCAGGGGTGCACCCGCATGCAAAGGCCGCCCACACGCTGCTCTGAGGGTCTTCCCATGGGTCTACAACAGCCCAAGCCCGCACGACCAAATGATTCTGTTCTTCCCCAAGATGGCACGTGAACCACCCCCCCCACTTTAAAACCCTGTGCTCACCTAACCGGAGGCATGAATTTTGCTTTTACTCTGATGCTACCAAGTTAATTTTTGTGATGTTTGTGCTGATCTGTCACCCTTCAAGGCAAGTGCTACTGGTGCTGAGAAACGCTGTCGCCATGAGGGAGGCCCCCATCCCAAGGAGCAGCAGACAAGCACTGGCAGCCCCTGCCCCACACCCGCCAGGCCTCACCGTGTCCGGCACATAGAAGATGCTACGGATGTTAAGAGGTGCGTCCGTCTTGTAGTGCAGGGTGTAGCGGGGTTTGTCGTAGGCCTGAGCGACATAGCGGTAGAATTCCTCGTGCTGCCACTCACTCACATCCTTGGGGTCCATCATCCAGATAGCCTGGAAATGGAGATACATGAGGCCGCAGTGTCTAAGACGTGCCCTCCCAACAACCGCAGAGAGCTGGGCCTCTGGAGCCTGTGGCCCTGGGCGCTGGCAAGTACGCCCCCAGGATGACCCAAGGACCCACCCATGGGACAGACCAGGGCTGTGGGCTCGGGTGCAAGCCTCCATCCCAGTCTCCAGCCCCACCCACTCCAGTGTGGGGAGGAAGGGGGGAACCACAAAGACACACAAGAGGCTCTAGAACAAGGGCGCCCCCTCCTCCCAGTACAGGGCGTCAGGAAAGGCCAGCCCAGAGGTCTGCACATGCCTGTAGGACATCACCAGTGCATCAATGAGTGAATGGACAAAGAAACATGGTCTAGCCGTGGACTATAACTCAGCTGTAAAAAGGAACAGAGGACTGACACAGGCTCCAACATGGATGAACCCTGGAACCGTTATGGTGAGAAGCCAGACACAAAGGCCACAGTGTCTGATTCCACTGACATGACATGTCAGGGGTGATGGGAGGGGAGATGGGGAGCGACTACTAACACAGGCAGGGTCCTTTTTGGGATGAGAATGTTCTAGAACAGACTGTGGCTCTGTGAACACATGAAGGACGCTGAACTGCACATGGTGCATGGGGACAGGACATGGAGGGGTCAAGACCTGGCCTTGCACAGGGGACTCCCCACGCTGGGACTCGAACAGTGCCACCCAGCCCGGACACTGTCCATCCAGCGCTGGAATGTACCAAACGCTCCCCACAGCCACCCGAGCCCTTCAGGCAGCCGAGGGTCTCACCTGCAAGGTATTAACACGCCTTCCGTTTAGGTACAAGGGGAAGCTGATGAAGTTACTGTACTTTGTCACCACATCTTGAAAAGAGAAAAAACACACAGCAACAATGAATACAGGAAGCTTCTGGATACAAAAGCTCTGGAAGTGGCTGCAGGTAACAGCACACCAGGGCAACTCCAGGCCAGCAGTTTCACAGGTGCAAAGCCAGGCCATGTCAGGGACAATGTCCTGCCTGCAGAGGGACCAGAACTCATACGAGAACCAGAGATCTGAGGCCCAGGCCATCATGAACCCCCACACCTTCTTGGTGGCATAAATATAGTTTTGTGGGTTAATGGTGAATCCTGGAAGCACTCGGCACCTCAGAGAAGCATCCACTCAGACCGGATGAGACCACCGCATGGAAGCGCCAGCTCTTGTTCTCTGTGAAGCAGGCGCAGGCTTCGGGAAGCATCTTACAACACAGAGGGGCCAGGGAACGCACTGCGTGCAAGCACTGAGGGCAGAAGACAGAACCAAACCTGACGGTGCCCCAGGAGGCCTGGCCTCCCGGCGCCACACAGAGCCAGCAGCCCCAGGCGACCAACGTGAGCCGCGCCCTAACCACTGCGCGGCCCCGGTGCCATCGTGCACCCATCCCCCGCAGCCCAGGCTCCCGCTCACCTCGGACCCGGGCCTCGCTGGCGAACTCTCGGCTGTCTGACTTGAGGTGGATGATGATTTTGGTCCCGGTTCTCACTCCCGAGGCTTCAGCGATTTCAAACACCCCAGAACTAAGACATGGGAAAGGGAAAGCCAGCTGCACACAGCGAAGGTGATGGGTCCTACACTGCCCGTCCAGTCACCCTTCGTAGTACTGTCGCAAGCAGAGCCCACATCCACACGCAGAGACACAAGCCTGAGTGCCACCACTTCGGAGCCCACTGAGCCCCCAGCTGTTGTCTCCCCCAGGGAGCACAGCCGCAGGGTTGCAGAGTGGGGCTCCCCCTATGACGAGCGCCACCTCATGGGCTCTAGGGTCACCCAAAGCGGCCCCGATGCCGTAAGGTACTGGGCAGAAAGAGCAGATGCACAGGGACCGCCCCTAGCTCGAGCTAACCCCCCGTGTTTCTGAACCTCTAGCAGAGACCAGGCAGAGAAACTATTTCCGAAGTACAAGAGGGGAAGATGCACCCCCAGAAAGTGCCTTGTCAAACCCTGGCCTGTTTCCTCTGAGCACCACCTTCGCAGCATTAAACAGAAATCGCAGTTCTGACTGAGGGAAACGGGCTGGGGTCTGGCAGAGCCCCTCTCGCGTGCACCGCTGGACCCCCACGGCAGATGGGAGACATCGGGGAGGGATTCGGAAATGAAGGTTTGGGCCTATTGAAGTACATGCTTCAATTTGGCCAGGGTACCATTCTCCTTAAACAGAGTCTCAAGATTCTCCTGGAACATCCACCCAACGAGCCTGTGAGCCACGGTCCCTGAGCAGGCTGCACAACAAACAAGCATCTTTAATAGGCAAGGCCTTGGGCCTGACCCGGCAAACCCAGGAATTCCCGCAAAACAGAATCCAGACAGGCCGCCCCGGAGCAGGGGATACCTGGTGCCCGGCCGATCCAACGGCCAGCCATTCCCAAAGGAGCCCTGCCTGGCACAGGCCACGCTCCAGAGCACAAACCTAAGGCACAGACAGCATGCGCCATCTGGAGGGGAAAGAGTCACTGGTTCCCCAAAGAGTGAAGTGACTCTTAACTTTCCAAGTGAAGTGCTAACATCTCAGCTGACCCTCGCAGTGCACATCAGGTGCACATCAGGTACGCTTGGCTGTGGTGGCCCCAGGGCACTGTGTGTGTGTGACGTGAGGCCCGCTCTCACTTACTCACCCATCTGAGAGCCACTGGTAACCAGGGCTGCCCGGGTCCGCTGAACGGGAATAGACCTCCACTTTGTCAGCCACCATGAAAGCAGAGTAGAAACCCACTCCAAACTGGCCGATGATCTTGCTGCTGGCCTCCGCCTGGCTCTGCAGTGCATCCAGAAAGGCCTGTGGTGGCGAAGGCTGGTCAGAGGAAGGGTGGCCCCTTCCCCAGGCAGAACGCGTATCTGTGACTCCCTGTGTCCATTCCCCTAGCGCTGGTGGGGAACACCCTTCATCCTCAAGACAACCACATTGAGTGGTTTTTCACCACATGGTCCAGCCCGGAAACTAAGACAGGTGGGCCACACTTCCCAGGCATGGGGGGCAGCGATCTGAGCAGGCAGGGCACAGAAAGAGTGACCCCCAGAGTTTTCCTAAATGTGTCTTCTGCGTGTCTCCTAGATTCTAAGCTTCAGGGGGAAACGGTATATACCACATTCAGGTCTGATATGGTATCAGAAGACAATTTTTATGACTCCAGTTTATCAAAGTTTCTAAGATTAAAAATGAAGTAAAAGACACCCACTCACTGCTATGGCGCCATCTACGATGACAGAAGTGTTCTACATGGCCCAATATGGTGGCTGTGGACCACATTTGGCTCTCAAGCACTCAAGTGGGGCTAGTATGCCCCAGGAACCAAATTTTATATTACATTTAACTTAAATTCAAACAGGCATGTATAGCTGGTGGCTATTGTATGTGACGGCACAGACTTTCCTTGACAGAAATAGAACCAAGAATGTAACAGGGGGAGGAACTGTTACGGCAATATGGTTTCTTAAAAGAATTTCTGCAAGTCACTTTGGACCAAGAATTACACTACTTCCAGCACTTTCATCATTGCATGGTTCCATTTTAGGCACCACCTAGGCCCACAAAACCAAGGAGAGGTACACAGGCAGACGGGGGCCACCAGTCTCCAACTCACTGCTGGCAGAGGTCCCAGGATCGCCTGCCCCCTGAGGGTCACACGGCAGCCACGACTCCCAGGGCGTTTCCTCCCCACAGAGCTGCCCATCCACAGACATGGCCTAGTCTCATGAATGGTGCTGAGGATGAAGAGGAGGAATGACTATCTCTGCCAGGCCCCCTCGGCCTCAAGCAATTGCTGAGAGAGGGAGAAAGGCAGGGACAGAATGGTGCGTTCCAGACTCTGACAGACCCAGACTCTGACAGACGGGCTTGGAGCCTGGGGTTGGCCGATTTCTAGCTACAAAGTACTAATTTCCACCTCTTCATCTATAAGAAAGGGAAACCGCCTCAGAGGTCCCCGTGAAGGGCAAAGCGCTCCCACAGCGCCAACAGAGCTGGCACCCAAGAATAGTCCTGCTGTCGCTGGGGCCTAGAGCCCTCTGGGTCCTGCCCTCTCTGGTCAGGTGGCCTCGAGAACAGATCCTCGAGCCCTAAGGGGGGTACCAGCTGCAGCCCCTGAGGAAGGGGTGGGGGGGGGCTTACCTTTGACCCCGACCTGGCAATGGTTCCCAGGTTGGACACCAGCTCTTCCTGTGTCATCCCGATACCGGTGTCCTGAGGAGAGAGGCACGCTAAGCTCCAAGGCCAGCACGCGGGAGCTGGGATGGACGTGGGCGGACAGCCGGGGACCGGGGGGGCGGGGGGGAGCATGAATTACACGTGCCAGGCAGGACCTGGGGAAGTCACAGCACACGTCATCAGGGAGACCAGTTCTAGTCCGGGGGGCCGGCCGCACCAGAACAAACCCCCCTAGCAAAGAAACCCAGAGCCAAGAGACAGAAGAGAGTCCAGAAACAACTGTGCAGACTGTGTCCCTTGATTTCTGACAAAGGTTCTGAGAGAACTCAACAGGGGAAAGGAAAGCAGATGGTGCTGAAAGTGCACCCAACCTCAGCCCCCCTCACACCAGGCCCCCAACAGATCAGACACAGAGGACCAGCGAAGACTGCACAATTTCTACACGAAAACACGGGAAAATCTGACTGTGGAAGAGGCAGTGATTTCTTACGTTACTAAAAGCATGAAACAGAAAGAAAAAGTGATAAACTAGACCTCATTACAATTAAAACCTTTTGCTTTTCAAAAACCACCAAGAAAATAAAAAAGCAAACCACACACTGGGAAAAAAATATTTGCAAAGTATGTATCTGAGGGGTGCCTGGGTGGCTCAGTCGTTAAGCATCTGCCTTCAGCTCGGGTCATGATCCCAGGGTGCTGGGATCGAGCCCCACATCGGGACCCCCGCTCCACGGGAAGCCTGCTTCTCCCTCTCCTGCTCCCCCTGCTTGTGTTCCCTCTCTCGATGTGTCTGTCAAATAAATAAATAAAATCTTTAAAAAAAAAAGAGTACGTATCTGATATGCAACTTACATGCAGAACATATAAAGAAGTCTCACATCTCAATTAAAAAAACTTGATTAAAAATAAACCAAAAATCTGGACATTTCACAAGGAAGATACAGAAGTGGCAAACACATGACAAGATGCTCAGGATCGACCATTAATCACGAGGGAAATGCACGATAAAAACTCAGTCCCGGGGGCGCCTGGGTGGCTCAGATGGTTAAGCGTCTGCCATCGGCTCAGGTCATGATCCCGGGGTCCTGGGATCGAGCCCCACGGTGGGTTCCCTGCTTCTTCCTCTCCCTCCGCTCCCAGTCATGCTTGCTCTCTCTTGCTCCCTCTCCCTAGTGCTCTCTCTCAAATAAATAAGCAAACAAAAAGCTGAGCCGCTGGAATGGCCATCTCCACGGCCAACAGTAACCAGTGCCAGCAAGGACAGCAGCCGTGACGACTTCCCAGCCGCCGCAGCCAGCAAGCAAACCGGGACACCCACTGCAGGCAGCCTGGCATGTGTCACGGTTACACAGCTCTCCTGGAGCCAGCGGCCCCACTCCTAGGCATTCACCCAAGAGCTTTATTCTGAACACCCCGAAGTGGAAACAAGCCGAAGCACATCACGTGGTGAGTGGACGCCGAGTGCTCTGCACGCGTGCGACGGAATACTTCTCCGGGAGGAAATGGAACAAGCTACAGCTACATGCTGCCCCAGGGATGAATCTCACAGCATTCTGCTGATGGCAAGAAGTCAGACCAAACTCTGTTTCTATGGAATTCTAGAAAATATAAACCTGAAGGGACAGAGAGCACATGAGTGGTTGACGAGCTGGGAAGGCAGTGGGGACCTTGGGGGAGGAAATCATGATGGCATCGTGGTCACCAGAATGTGTGCACCTGAACCTGCTGAATTTTACTGTGTATAAATCTTACCTCAATAAAGCTTCTTAAAACAACAGCAAAAAAGGTGCACACACGCAGACCAGAAGGAACGAGCAACGGCCTAAGAGCCCCCCCGCCAGCACCATCCCCTTGGCGGAGGCAGGAAGCCCAGGTCAGGGGCTCAGAGCCTCCACAGCACGTCCTTCCACCTTGCAGGCGCCCCCCTCCCCAGTTCCAGCCATCACCCCAGGACCCTGAAGCAGCTGTCTCAGCAACACGGTGTCCCTCAACCACTGCAGATGAGCCCCCCACTTCTGCCTTTCTTTCTGACCTTAATTAATTTTCAACAGGTTACAACAGCCCTAAGTATTGTTTCATCTAAAGTAAGACCGTTAATCCAAACACCGGGCTGTGATTAACAATAGTACTGCAGGATATTTAATGACACGGGGAAACACGCATTACGAGAGGAAAAGTACAGTTAAAAATGTAAAGAGAAAACACTAAAAATGACACACAGTTTAACGTTTAGATATGTAAATAAATGCACAGACACCAAAAAACTACACTAACACGGTAACAGCTGTCAGCCCCAAATGAAGCCTTAAACTTGCTTCTTTTGTGTTTTCCAAATTTTCTATACTGAACAAGGGTTATTTTTATAGTAAATTAAAATAAGAGTCAGGGCGGCTGGGTGGCTCAGTTGGTTAAGCGACTGCCTTCGGCTCAGGTCATGATCCTGGAGTCCCTGGATCGAGTCCCGCATCGGGCTCCCTGCTCAGCGGGGAGTCTGTTTCTCCCTCTGACCCTCCCCCCATCTCATGTGCTTTCTCTCTCTTTCATTCTCTCTCAAATAAATCAATAAAATCTTTAAAAAAATAAAATAAAAAAAATAAAACAAGAGTCAACAACGAAGACAGATGGTGCGTCACTTGGAGCCCGGAGATGGAATGAAAAGGCAGGTC
Source organism: Callorhinus ursinus (assembly GCF_003265705.2). Classification (NCBI taxonomy): domain Eukaryota; kingdom Metazoa; phylum Chordata; class Mammalia; order Carnivora; family Otariidae; genus Callorhinus; species Callorhinus ursinus. Next base: position 13,011,735 of record NW_027397075.1, on the reverse strand, counting down.
CAGCTCCCCTGCCCCAGGAGAGAAGGGGGTAGCGCTGGGGGCAGGGCACTCAGAAGGGGGTACCTGGATGGTGATGGTGCCTTTCTCGGCGTCCGTCTGCAAGTGGATCTCCATTTCCGGCAGCACTTGGCCTTCAGACAGCAGCCTGTGACGCAGCTTTTCCAAGGCGTCACTGGCGTTGGAGACCAGCTCCCGTATGAACACCTACAGGAGCAGAAAGAAGATGCCAGCGCCACAGGCCGTCCTGGTCAGCAGCACCCACAGCGTGTGTTCAAAGTTCGGGGAAAACTACCAAAGAATATTCAGTGTTTTAACCATAAAGACCTCCCACTTTTCTCAGAGACAGTTTCTCCAAGGCAGCTCCCAAAATGACTCAAGGCCCAGGGCTTCTCCCTGACACTGCTTTAAGGAGTGAACTCTAACCATGCTGCTCTGTCCTGAAAATCAAGCAGGTGCCGATCTGTTATGTCAGCTCAAACTTGAAGAGCCCCGTGCCACCACTTCTTGCCCAACTCTTGACCAAGGATGTCAAAATATCCCCTGACACCTGTTTCTTCTACGCCTTGAAGACTCTGGCTTTCTTTAGTGAAGGCCTACCACGCTCTGGGGAGGAAAGGGCCACATGGTCCAACTACCTGTGTCTGAGAAGCACCTTTGCCTCAAACAGACCTTCTTCCTGCAGGTGAGGGAGGAAGCACGGTGATGTGACCCCAAGGGCACAGAAGCTGGAGATCACAGGGATACCTGAATATGGCGTGCGGCAGCACGAGCCTGGAAAGTATTTCCTAAAAAGTCCCTTTTAACATTGGAATTTTGTGCTTTACCCTTCCCCAAAATTCCCCTCTGCATTCTAGCAATAACGAACATGGACACAATGGACCACTTGTTCTCGACTTCTCCCACAGCCTGTCGTTCCTCACTGCCTTTCAGCCCCTATTCTCTCCACATGGGGCTGGGGGGCCTTCCTCCCATAGCCCCGCCGTCCATCTAGTGGTCACCTGGTGACCACCCGCCACGTGACACAGTAACACAGGGCCTCAGAGCATACTGCCACCACCAAAGAAATGAGCCCCAGGGCCCCCACGCCAAGTATCTGGGGGGTGGGGAGGCTTCTAAACTATCAGCAAAAGTAACTCCCGGAGTCAATCTAGCACGAAGAGTCATCTGGGCCTATCTGTCCATGAAATCCAAACAGATTTTAGTAAAAATACTCTTGCTGGTAACTAAGATCCAGACCTGTCCAAATTTAATGCATTCTCACAGTTATTACACTACCTGGCATTTCCCTAGAGTAGCATAAAAATCGTTTTTTCAAAAAGAAACGCTGCTAGCACTGGGAGTGATGAACAGATACTGCACCTCTTTTTCTGAGTACAAGGAACGGGCAACAATGTCCAGAAGCTTCTTTGTCTCAGCCTGGAACTCATGTTTGGAAATGGAACCTGGTAATGAATCAGACACAAGCAGAAAAGTTTAGTTTTTATTTTTATGGTATGCTATGTAACATTCAAAAGAATGTTTCAGGTAATGAATTTTAAACATTTTTCAAAAGAGTGAACAAAAGGGGCGCCTGGCTGAGTCAGTGGAGCATGTGACTCTCCATCTTGGGTTGTGAGTTCAGTCCCTCGCTGGGTGTAGGGTTTACTTAAAAATAAAATCTTAAAGCAGGAGGGGAAGAATGAAGGGGAGTAAGTCGGAGGGGGAGACGAACCATGAGAGACGATGGACTCTGAAAAACAAACTGAGGGTTCCAGAGGGGAGAAGGGTGGGGGGATGGGTTAGTCTGGTGATGGGTATTAAAGAGGGCACATTCTGCGTGGAGCACTGGGTGTTATGCCCAAAGAATGAATCATGGAACACTACACATCAAGAACTAATGATGTAATGTATGGTGATTAACATAACAATAAAACATTTTAAAAAAATAATAATAAAATCTTAAAAAAAAAAGGAGTGAAAAAAGAAAAACTACGTCACTGGGGCTCTCAGGGAGGAGGTGTCAGAAAGGACAAGCCAGGGGCCCCCTCTATCCACAGGAAGGGGCAAAGGGAGCCTCCCCTGCTTCCCACCACTGAGACCCGTCCCCTCGAGGCCACTACCTCGAGGGCCAGTCGGGGCCGGCACTTCCCAAGGACATGAGAAGCGGACTGGCTCTAATAACCAGACCCTAGATTCTGCTCTTCAAAACCATGGTTTCCAAATTATTTATTTAGAAAACAAATGAACAAGAAAATCTCACTTCTTAACCCAAACATCAGAGACTGTGTTGTCATCTCATGTGAAAGCCAGAAACGGACCCACGTGAGTACTGGCTGCAGACTGCTTTTCTAGACTTCTGAGGTGACAGGACAGCTTGAGCGTGCAGGCCTGCGTCGGCACAGCCAATGCTGGGTTTATATCCTGCTTCCATGATTATTAGCAGATGGGCCATGAATCACCACACCGAGTGGCCGGCCGCGAGCTCACGGGTGACCACCAGAGGGGGCAAGACACACCAGGCTGGCAGTCAGCAGCTCCTGGCCAAGCAGGAAACGGAGGATGCTTTGTTTGGGGGAACCCTCCCTCGGACTGAAGCAAGTGGGTGGCTCTATCAATCACTGCTTCTGCCTCAAGAACTTCCCCTCACAGGCCGGCTGCGCACAGTACCCTGCACGGTCTCGGTGCCGCTGATGATGGAGTGCAGGGGCTCCTCCGTCCGGTCCTCCACAGCCTGCGAGCTGAAGAGCCGTCCAGCGTGGAAGCTCGACGCCAGGCTTTGCCTGGGGTTCCTGGACTGGGCCGGGGTCCGCCAAGGACACAGAAAGGGTTTTCCTGGTAAGACAAGCAGAAAGAATAAACATTTAGTAAGACATCGGAAACATGTCTGGTAAGTCCTGCAAACGCTAACGTGGAGATCTCTAAGGCAAGCCGTTGATCAAAAGCCCCAAGATCACCCAGGGGAAATTCAAAGTGACCGAATGCTGAGCAGCCGGTGGGTATCTCAGACGAGATCGGGAGCACTCGGGGTGGCAGGGCCCGACACACGGCGGGCACTTCACCGTACGGTTTGGTAACACATCCTCACACACATCAAATTCCAAGAAAGAATCCCAACTCAGGGGCAGAGCTGCAGGAGGTGGGCAGAGGCCCTCATCATCACTCCCCTGTGTGGCCTGGGAGGGATCCTGCACAAACCCACCAAACTCAAACATGCCTTGGCGCTCACAGCACCCCCCTCCGAGCCCGCAGTAACACACGCCAGCCTTCCTTACCGTGTGACAACCATGAAAAAGAGGGGGGAAAAATATACCCCTAAGAGGGATCCAAATTTTTATATTAATGTTCCAAAACAGTCTCACCATGTTCTAAACTGGTGTCCAAAACTGTCAGGTTTTTTTTAAAAGAGCATTTTATTTTTTTTAAAGATTTTATTTGAGAGAGAGAGAAAGAGCAAGAGAGGGTATAAGCTGAGGGAGGGCCAGAGGGAGAGGGAGAGGCGGACTCCCACAAGTTGATACGTTGTTTTGAAACCTCCAGGTCTTTTCTGGACATTGTGAATCATTCCTTTCCGACCAACGTGTGTCGTACACAGCAGGTGGGTGCAGCTCATGCAGGTCTAGACTTTGACACGGGATGTCTTGCAGTGTCTGACCTGTCTCCTTAAAAGCCTTGGGCATTAAGCACCTACTAAACCAACGCCAGTGAGTGATGCTGTCTTGAGGGGCTCCTGCTAAAGGTGGGTTCCGTCCTGCAGGGTGGGCTGGAGGTGTCCGCAGGGGGTGGCTGTCCAGCATGCCAGGCTGCAGACCACAGTGTTGGAGAGAGGGGTTTGCCTTCTTCCCTCACAGTCGTTCCTCAGTCTGCTGTGCTGAGCAAGAAGTCAGAAAACTAACATGAGACACTGTGAGTCCCCTTCCTGATTAGGGGAGATCATTTGCTGGTTTTCAGTTTTTAAATACACTAATTTTTAAAAAACTGACAGTTTTGGGGGTGCCTGGGTGGCTCAGTCGGTTGGATGTCTGCCTTCAGCTCAGGTCATGATCTCAGGGTCCTGGGATCGAGCCCCGCATCGGGCTCCCTGCTAGGCGGGGAGTCTGCTTCTCTCTCTTCTCCTCACCCTGCTCGTGCGTGCTCACTCTCTCAAATAAGTGAATAAAATCTTAAAAAAAAAAAAAAACCCTAAATATTCAATTTCCAAACAGTCTAAGTATTTAATTATCTGGGCCTAACTCCACTGTTCACTTTATCCACACAGTTTAAAAATTAAAATAAAAACTTAAATAAGGGCACCTGGGTGGCTCAGTCAGTTAAACATCTGCCTTCAGCTCAGGACATGATCCTGCAGTCCCAGGATAGAGTCCGGCATCAGGATTCCTGCTCAAGAGGGAGTCTGCTTCTCCCTCTGACCTTCCCCTCTCTCGGGCTTTCTCTCTCTCAAAGAAATAAAATCTTAAAAAATTTTTTAGATAAAAATAACACATCTCACAGATCATTCCATGTCAGGACACAGAGCTCCTCATTCTTTTTTAACAAACAAGTACTATTCCACTGTAATGGGTAAGTATTTAGCACTCAATTGATGGATGTTTAAACTGTTTCTTGTCTTGTACTGTTAAAAAATAATGCTCTGTAGTGCCAAAGAATTATCTACCACATTACCCTCCTTGATGGATGAAAGGAGACGATGCAGAAAAATACGCATGTTTCACCGCTCTGTGCACAAGAAACACAGGCAGGATGAACCAGAAACTTGTGAGATCATTTCACAGGCCTGCTGGAAAGCAGCAGCAAATGCTGGGTGGCTAACGACAGCAGAAACCCATCCCCTCATAGTTCTGGAGGCCAGAAGTCCAAACTGAAGGTGTCAGCAGGGCTGGTTCCTCCCAGAGGCTCTAAGGAAGTCTGTCCACACCTCTGCCGTCTTGGGGTGCTGTCAGCAGTCCTGGCGTTCCTTGACTCACAGCTGCCTGGCTCCAAGCTCTGTTTTCACTCCCCGTGTGTATCTCCCGTGTCCCAATTTCCCTGTCAGACACACCGGTGACATTGGATTTGGGGCTCCCTCTAATCCAGTACACCCTCATCTTTATTTGCATCTGCAAAGACCCTATTTCCAGATAAGGTCACATTCACAGGTACCCAGGGTTAGCACGTGGACGTATCTTTTCGGGGCACACAATTCAAACCACAAGAAACTGAACACCTAGAAGAGGTATGTGCTGTTTCCTGGGCTTCCTGTGGCCAAGCACCACAGACTGGGCAGCTGAAACCACAGGAATTTTCCATCTCAAGTTCTGGAGGCTAGAAGTCCAAAATCAGAGTGCTGGCAGGGCTGGTTCCTTCTGAGACTGCAAGGAAGAATCTGTCCCAGGCCCCTCTCCTCGATTCCATAGCCTCAGGTGTCCCTTGGCTTGTACATGGGGTCCGACCTCTTGCACGTCAGACTCTGTGTCCAAATTCCACCGTTTTATAAAGACATGGTCATGCTGGACCAGGGCTCACCCTAACAGCCTCATCTTAACTTGATCAGCTGCGAAGACCCTATTTCCAAATAAGGTCACAATGACAGGTCATGGAGGTCAGGATTTCAACATCTTTTTGGGAGGCAACAACTCAACCCATAATGGGTATGTGGGAACACAAGAGAAAGAGTGGGGGAGTTGGGGACAGGGGAGCAGAGCTGAGGGGAATATGACATTTCTGAGTATGCCCTTTCGTATATCCGACTCTCAAAACCACAGTTCTTTCTTGCACAACCGAAGAGTAACTAGGAGCACCTGTGGGGGGTGCGGGGCACATTCAATGAGACAGAAACCGTAATAGATACGCATAGCTGTATTATGAACAACCTAAGCACCCTAAAAGACAAGAACCTAAATGACTTCAAAAATGGTACTGTGGTTGTCAAGTCAGCCTCAGAGAGCACCGCATATAATTACTGCAGCAGAATCGTGAACGCTTCTGAAACGGCTTTCGGCAGCTACTCGGATCAGGCAAATAAGTAGCTTGTGGGTCCCACGGCAGGAGGAAGCAGTTACCAAAGGGGAAGGAGGAGGCCTGGCGGCACCGGGGGGGTGCTGCACTGGAAATGGATGGGAGATTCTCGCTGATTCACAGACTGGTGCCGGAACAAATACGGAGGTGGGGGGTTGGGGGGGCAGAGGCCACGACACACCAGCAGCACACCCGCACAGGGAGGACAACTGTCCCAGAACGGGCCACTGTGGTCACTTTCCCCACACCCAGACCTTGGTGTGTAAATGCCATCTCCAGGGCTGCTGGAGAACACAAAGATGGTGCCAGAAAGGGAGGAAGGGCCCCAAGGATGGGGTCTCCAAGAGTGCACAGGCTCCAACTGGAAGGCAGTCCCAAAGGCAAAACCTAGGACCGTCTGAGCAACAAAAGGATGATGGTAATGGACTGTAAGCTTACAGCCGGCGAATAAAATAAACATCAGTTAGTCCACACTTAGCTGACTTATAAATAAACGGGGGACAGAAGACCTCTTCCTCACAGAATTACAATTAATGGTGCGGTCCCCATTTGGCAAGCACAGTTGCAGCTGTGACAGGGAGAAACTGTGGATGGTTTAAATGTCCATGAGAACATTCGCAAAATCTCACAGTATCCCCCACAAGACACACACTGATTTCAAAGAGAAAAACAGTCATTTGCTGTGAAGTGCCAGATACCTCCTGACCAAATGACCACAGTCACTGTCACCAGGAGTGAGACAGGTCAACACCCTGCAATCCTGGTGGCGTGGAAGGGCATGGCCTCCCTTCCCTGCTTGTCTTGCCAAAAATGCATCTCAACCTAATCATAAAAACACCATCAGACAAACCCAAATCTAGGGATATCCTATGAGATAACGGGCAGTACTCTTCCAAAGTGTCACGATCATGAAGGACACACACAGACCGAGGAACCATCAGAGCCGGAAAGGACCTGCGGTGTAGGATCCTGGACAGAGAAGGACATCAGTGGGGAAACTGACTCAATTTGAGTAAGACAGGCCCATGAATCAGCACCACTGCTACTCATTTCTAATCCTCATACCATGGTGACGTAAGATGTTAACATTAGGAGAAACTAAGGCAAGGGGACCCTGTGCACTACAGCAGGAACAGCTCTGTAAGGTAGAAAACACTCCAGAGTAAAAAGTTTCAAAATAAAAAACATTCTCAACCACGTGTCATTTCATTCCTGCATGGACACATGTCGGTGTACACATCTAGAAGTGGGCTCACCAGGTCCCAGGTTATGTCCAGATTACAATATGGTCAATGCTGCCAAGTCACCCTCCAGGGACCGTCGGCTCACATTCCGGGAGCAGCACAGGGGTGTGTCACCTCACACTCCTGCCAGGATGGCCTTAGGGAAACTTTGGACCCCTGCCTATAGGTCAGGTAAAAAAAATTTTTTTTAAGATTTTATTTTTTTGTTAGAGAGAACACAAGCAAGGGGAAGGGTAGGCAGAGGGAGAAGCAGGCTCCCAGGTGAACAGGGTGCCCGATGCGGGGCTCAATCCCAGGACGCTGGGATCATGACCTGAGCCAAAGGCAGACGCTTAACGACTGAGCCACTCAGGCGCCCTTTTTTAAAATATTTTTTAAAGGTTTTCTTTATTTATTTGACAGAGACACAGCAAGAGAGGGAACACAAGCAGGGGGAGTGGGAGAGGGAGAAGCAGGCTTCCCACCGAGCAGGGAGCCTGGTGCAGGGCTCAATCCCAGGACCCTGGGACCACGACCTGAGCTGACGGCAGACGCTAACGACTGAGCCACCCAGGTGTCCTGGGTCGGGTAAAATTTTTACTGTAGTTTTCATTTACATTTCTCTTGCCACGAGCAAGACCTGAGCACCTACCCATATTTTTAAATATTTTCTATTTCCTTTTTTCATGATGAACTTCTGATATCCTGACCATTTTTCTACTATAGTATTTTTCTTACTGACTTGTAGAGTACTTCAGAGTTTAACGAACTTAGTCTTCGTTTTTGTTTTTCAGTAGGCTGTATCTAGTATTACAATGATGACGACCCCAGGCACCAGCACACACCCCCTCCCCAATACAGAAAAGCAGCCTGGCAATGGGCTCAGCTGGCTGCCTCAGTCTCCCCATCACCAGCCTCCTTCCCGCACCCTCATTTTGCTTGCTGTTCTGGCACCTGCACATGATGCGGGTGAGGTCCAGGCTCCATGTCAGCATGTCCAGGGGCATCTGGGTCCTTCCAAATGCCTTCCATGAGCTCCTCTGGGAAGGTTCCTCATTGCCACTGACATCAATCTTGGAAAACACCATATCGGTGACTCCTCCGCACTCACAGTCAAGTCACTGCAGGGGTTAATGGCCCGGATGATGGTGAGCAGCTCGTTGTGGCAGATGCATCGGTTGCCCTTCATAGAGCTTCTAGTACCAGTACAGCTTCTGTTCCACGTTCCGGATGAGGAGGCGGCCAAGTGCAGCCACGGACTCCGTAAAGTTGACATAGCCACCAGAGGCGAGGTGCACGGCCTTCCAAAATTAGTCCTATTGGTAAAGGCCTTCCTCACTCCAAGACTCAACACCGCTTTCCCATGTCTCATTTTTCCTATTCCTGTTGTTTTTCCCACTGAATACGATCTTTTTGGAATGATCTGTTATTCATGATGGGAGAAACAGAGAAGTCTTCCTCGTAAGGAAAAAGGAACAAATAACCAATCCATATTTCCAACCAGGGTTTTCAGACCTTCCATTTAATTCCAAGACTAAAGTAATCAACAGCACTACTGAGAGCAAATTTGACTGAGAGTTATACTTCCCACAATGACTGTATGAATAAACCAACAGTGCAGTCAATCAGCCCGAAGCAGATACAAACACTATCTATACAGTATCTGTCTTCAGGCTTCCTCTACACCCTGAAGGAAAAACCACAAGCTTCAGTGCCAGGCAGCCATGTCTGTGTGTTACTCTGTGTGGTGGTTTGGGGTCGCACAAAATGGGAACAGTTTGAATCTAACACTCCACACACCCCTGCCAGTGCTCATGCTGTTTCCTCAGGCTGCAAGCATGTCCCTCTCTCTACCCGAACTGTTTCAGAGTCCAGGGTGAGGTGCTCCCATCCCCAGCACCTCATAACCACCTCTCCCTACTATGAATTCACAGCACTTACTTCCTACACTGCTCATTTCGAACTGCAGCTCTAAGCCAGCTTGTGGCCTTTTTTTTTTTTTTTTTTTTTAAGTATGCTCCATGCCCAGCGTGGAGCCCAGCGCGGGGCTTGACCTCACAACCCTGAGATCCATACCTGAGCTGAGATCAAGAGTCGGACACATAACCGACTGAGCCCCCCAGACGCCCCTCTACTACTGACTTTGCTCAGAGAGAACACGTCACCACCCAAGGGCAGAAACAAGTCTGTGTTTCTTAGTATCAAACTCAAGGAAGGCAAGAGGGCACAAACTTCTCCCTACTCCATGGCCTCTAGTGCAGAAGCAGCTCTCCTTACAAACATGCAACTTTTATCACAACAAACATCACCATGCTCAGACACAGGACATTCGGTCAGCCAAAAGACAGTGGTAGTGGTCCTGCAGGGCCATTTCTCAGGAAGAAGCAAGAATTAAAAATGTAACTGCCTACAGGGGCAGCCAAGTAAGGCAAAGGAGTCAAAACACACTGGATACTTTTTTTTGTTCTAATCACTCATCTCCCCTCTACATCTGCCATTGTTCTTAATCTGGTTTTCTTGTTTGTTTTTAAAGATTTTATTTATTTATTCATGAGAGACAGAGAGAGGCAGAGGGAGAAGCAGGCTCCCCACTGAGCAGGGAGCCTGATGTGGAACTCGATCCCAGGACCCCGGGATCATGACCTGAGCCGAAGGCAAGACACTAACCGACTGAGCCACCCAGGTGCCCTATCAGTTCTCTCTCTTTTTTTAAGATTTTTAGAGAGAGAGAGAGAGAGAGTGCATGTGCACAAGCAGGGGACTGGCAGAAGGAGCAGAGGGAGAGAAACAGATTCCAGGGGCACCTGGGTGGCTCAGTCTGTTAAGCAACTGCCTTTGGCTCGGGTCATGATCCCGGAGCCATGGGATCGAGACCCATGTCGGGCTCCCTGCTCGGCAGGGAGCCTGCTTCTCACTCTCCCTCTGCCTGCCTTTCTGCCTACTTGTGCTCTCTGTCAAATAAATAAAATCTTAAAAAAATAATAATAAATAAAAAAAAAAGAAACAGATTCTATGCTGCGGGTGGAAGCCCACATTGGATCTCACAACCCTGAGATCATGAGTTGGATGCTTAACTTACTGAGCCACCCAAGCGCCCATTCTTACTATGGTTTTGCTTCTTATAATGACTTTTTTTTTTTTTTTTAAGATCTGACAGAGAGAGAGAGAGAGAGAGAGCGCGCGCACAAGTGGGGGGAGGGGCCGAGAGAGGGAGAATCAGGCTCCCCGGTTAACAGGAGCCCAATCCGGGGCTTGATCCCAGAACCCTGGGATCATGACCTGAGCCAAAGGCAGACGCTTAATCAACTGAGCCCCTCAGGCGCCCCTTATGATGACATCTTAAGTACAGTACTTTAGATACAGACATACTTAGTATTTTAAACCGTGAGAAATATGCAGACTCTTTTCTTGGAATTACATATCCCAAATGGACAGTCTCCCTTTTTACCATGTGTAGAATAGAGAACAATTTAACTTTTTGTCTTTACTACAGAGTGCCACTTTGTGTACAACAGGCCATTACAGCCTCCAACCAAACCTCCTGTGGATAACAACCATGAACTTAGGAACCACAACAAAAGGACTACCTGAAAGGCTCTGGAGAAATCAGCAAAAGCAGGCAGTTTCTGCATAAGAGCCAACACTTGGAAGAAGAGAAGAGCACAGAATGGGGGCAGATTCTACAAAGGGTGGCTGGCTGATGCACACACAATGTATAATTTTTCTGGCCAGAAGAACGAGAGGAGAGATTAGGATAACCATAAAGGGTAAAACATGGGGGGGGGGTCCCAGAAAGGAGAGAGTAAAAGAAAGGGAGCCCCCAGGTTGGGGAATAAACTCCTCTAAGTCTCTGGCTGACCCCCTGAACCATGCATGTGGGGGGAAAATGCAAACAGCCCATTAAGAATAAAAATCAAACGGTTCTGCTTGCAGCTGGACTCCAACTAGTTTAATAGCCCACTTTAAAACAAGAACTACTCTTCAGAGGAATATAACACAATCTAGAGACTCCACAAGGTAACATCCACAATGTCCAGGATGCAATAACAAGTTACTACACACAGAGAAACAGGAAAACGTGACCCCTGCTCAAGAGAAGGGTCAATCAATGGAGACTGGTGCCAAGAAGATCCAGATGTTGGAATCAGAGGGTTTTAAAACAGTCATTACAATACTGTAATGATCTATAGTAAAATATGCTCAAAATTAAAGGTGGGAAATTTCAGAGATATAAATTGTAAGAGAAGAACCAAGTGAAAATTCTAGGTATAAAAATACAGTTATCTGAAATTTAAAAATTAATTAGAAGGCTTAACAACCAAGTGGAGACACCAGAGAAGAGTCTGTGAACTTGAAAATAGAATGACAGGAATTATTCAGTGTGAAACAGAGAGAAAAAAAGATTAAAAAAAAACAGGGTCTCAGGTATAGAGAGAAAAAAAGATTTAACTACATGTAACTAGAGTTCCAAAAGGAGAGGGGAAAGAGAATAGGATAGGACAGAAAAAAATATTTGAGGTAATGACTGAAAATTTCCCCCAAAGTTTATCAAAGACATCAATTTACAGATTCAAAAGCTCAGTGAACCACTAGCAGGATAATTTCAAAGAAAAGCCCCCAGGCACATCATAGTCAACTGCTGAAAACTAAATAAAAAGAAAATCTTGGAAGCAGCCAGGGAAAAATGACACATTACATGGGAGAACAATAATGTGAATGACAGCGAACCTTCCAGAAAACAACGGTACATCTTTGAAGTCTTTAACAGCAGACCAGCAGGAAAGGAAATGCTATAGTTCTGCAGGCTGAATGGAAATGATATCAGATGGAAACCTGGATCTTCAAGAAGGCAGAGCATCAGAAACGGCAACCCAGATAAATACAAAAGTATTTTTCTCTTAATTTCTTTAAAATATATACAATAGAGCACCTGGGTAGCTCAGTCTGCCTTTGGTTAAGCGTCTGCCTTTGGCTTAGATCATGATCCCAGGGTCCTTGGATCGAGCCCCATGTGGGGCTCCCCGCTCAGCAGGGAGCCTGCTTCTCCCTCTCCCTCTACCCCTCCCCAGTGCTTGTGCTCTCTAAAAAATAAATAAAATCTTAAAAAAATAAAACAAAAGATAAACAATAACTTAAACAGAAGTTAAAAAATTGTCTTATGGAGCTTATAACAGATGTACATGCCATGCATATGACAACTCTCACATAAAGGATGGAGTACATGGGGCGCCTGGGTGGCTCAGTCGTTGGGCGTCTGCCTTCGGCTCAGGTCATGACCCCAGGGTCCTGGGATGGAGCCCTGCATCGGGCTCCCTGCTCAGCGGGAAGCCTGCTTCTCCCTCCCCCGCTCCCCCTGCTTGTGTTCCTGCTCTTGCTGTGACTCTGTCAAATGGATGGATAGAATCTTTAAGAAAAAAAAAAAAAAAAGATGGAGTAGAGAGGAAATGCACTTTAATACAGTTGCAAGTTTTTTTCATTTTCTACAAAGTATTGCAATACTAATTCTAAACAGACTATGAAAAAGATGAACATTACATTCACCAGACAAACCACTAAAAAAAAAGACATAAGAAGGTATAACTAAGGAAGCATTAGATGAATTAAAATGGAATTCTAAAAAATATTTACCGATCCAAAAAGAGGCAAAAAAGGAAGAAGGAGAAAAAATGAGAGGAGACAATAAAACAATAGAGACCAACTATACCAATAAATGCATTTTATATTAATGGACTAAACGCTCCAATTATAAGGCAAAGACTGTCAGAAATGATAAAGCAAGACTTAATGATATGCTGTCTACAAAACAATCACTTCAAATATAAAAACAGTGGGGCGCCTGGGTGGCTCAGTCAGTTAAGCATCCGACTCTTTTTTTTTGACAGAGAGATAGCAAGAGAAGGAACACAAGCAGGGGGAGTGGGAGAGGGAGAAGCAGGCTTCTCGCGGAGCAGGGAGCCTGATGTGGGGCTCGATCCCTGGACCCTGGGACCATGACCTCAGCCGAAGGCAGACACTTATTAACCGACTGAGCCACCCAGGCGCCCCATAAGCATCCGACTCAATATCGGCTTGGGTCATGGTCTCAGGGTCATGGGATCAAGCCCTGTTTTCGCTCGGCATGAAATCGGCTTGGAATATTCTCTCTGACTCTCCCTCTGCTCCTACCCACCGCACCCCCCCGCCACTTGCATGCTCTCTTTCTCAAATAAATAAAATCTTAAATAAAAAACACAAATATAAAAACTAAATACACTGAAAAGGAATGGACGGAACACGAGATACCGTGCACAAAGTAAGCCTAGCAAGGGTGGAGGCCATATTAATATCAGACAAAACAGACTTCAAAACAAGTATTACTTGAGAAAAAGATATATTTCAGAATAAAAGATACAATTCATCAGGAAAGCTTAATCACAATTGGGTGTCTAATAACAGAGCTTCAAAATATGACATTAAAACTAAAAGAATTAGGGGTGCCCGGGTGGCTCAGTCAGTTAGGCGTCCGACTCTTGATTTCAGCTCAGGTCATGATCTCAGGGCAGTGGGATCAGCTAGTGTCAGGCTCTCTGTCCAGCGGGGAGTCGGCTTGAGCTTCTCTCTCTCCCTCTATCCCTCCCCCCACTTTTGGTTGTTCTCTCTTGCTCTCTAAAATAAATATAAAAATCTTAAAAAAAAAAACAACTAAAAGATTTAAAAGAAAGTCAGAGCTGTCTCTCTCTCAACGACTGATAGAACGAGACCAAAAGATAAATCAAGGCAAAGATCGTCTGAACTACAGTATGAAATACTTTGACTTACTCATCGAATACTACACCCAAGTGTAAAATACGGTTCTTTTTGAAAAGCATATTTTTTCAAATGCACATGGTATATTCACTAGGAGACACAGTAAGTGGGCCACAAGTCTTAATAAACTTAGAAGGGCTGAAATCATACCAAGTAAGCTCTCTGAATACTAGAGTTAAGTCAGAATCTGTAATAACAAAACATCTAGGAAAACCCCAAGTATCTGGGAATTAAACAACATATACTAAATGATCCATAGGTCAAAGAAGAAATCAAAAGGAGATTACTGAGCAATAATAAAAACACAGTATGTTAGAAGCCGTGGGGTCACCCACAGAAGCACATAGCAGGAAACTTACAGCTTCAAATGCTTGGGTTAGAAAAGAAGTCTAAAATCAATGACCTAAGGTTTCACCCTAGAAAAAAGTACAAAGTCAACCCAAATAAAATAGAAGGGAAGAAATAACAAAGAGTACAAATCAATGAAACAGAAAATAAACACTGAGGAAAATTAACAAAGCCACAGCTGATTCTTAAAAAAGATCAACAGGAGTGATGGGTAAACCCCTGAACTGATCAAGAAACCAGAGAACACCAATCGTTAACATCAGGAATGAAGCTGGGGTTATCATGACAAATCTACAGACATTAAAAGGATAATAAGGAAATATTCTGAACAAATTCATGGCAAGAAATTTAACAACTTAGGTGAAATGGATAAATTACCTTGAAAAAAATTAAATTTATCCAGGGTGACAAAAGATGAAACAGAAATTCTAAACTGCTTTATATCTAATAAAGAAATTGAGTTTGTTTTCGGGTGCCTGGGTGGCTCAGTTGGTTGAGCGACTGCGTTTGGCTCAGGTCATGATCCCAGAGTCCTGGGATCAAGTGCGCATCGGGCTCCCTGCTCAGCGGGAAGCCTGCTTCTCCCTCTGACTCTACCCCCTCTTGGGCTCTCTCTCTCACTCTCAAATAAATAAAATTAAAAAAAAAAAAGAAATTGAATTTGTTTTCAAAAACATCTCCACAGGGGCACCTGGGTGGCTCAGTTGTTAAGTGGCTGCCTTCGGATCAGGTCATGATCCCAGGGTCCTTGGATCAAGCCCCACATCGCTTCTCCCTATCTCTCCACTGCTCCCCCTGCTTGTGCTCTCTTTCTCTCTCTCTCAAATAAATAAATAAAATCTTTAAAAAAAAAAAAATTTCCACAAATGAAATTCTACGCTCAGAATTTTTACCAGTGAAATCTATCAAACATATGAAGAGACAATAAGACCAATATTCACAAACTATTTCAGAAAACAGAGTGAATATTTCCTGACAAGTTTTATGATGACAGCATAACCCTAATTATCAAAGTCTGCCAGGGACATTACATGCACACAATAAATAAGAGAACAATATCCCTTATGAACACAGACATGGAGGTCCGTAATAAAAAATTAGCCGATCAAATCCTGCAACAGGTAAAAATGATACTACATAATGACCAAGCATGTTTATCCCAGGGATGCAAGGCTGTTTTTAGCACTAGACCATCAATCAAGTAATTTACTATATGAAGAAATGGCATCAACAGGGGCGCCTGGGTGGCTCAGTCAGTTAAGCGGCTGCCTTCGGCTCAGGTCATGATCCCAGGGTCCTGGAATCAAGCCCCATGTCAGGCTCCCTGCTCGGTGGGGAGCCTGCTTCTCCTTCTCCCTCTGTCTGCCTCTCTGCCTACTTGTGCTCTCTGTCAAATAAATAAATAAAATCTTTAAAAAAAAAAAAAGAAATGGCACCAATGGGCTGTGAATGAAGAGCAACTGAGCGTGTGGTACTACACCTAACTGGAGAGGGCAGGTCCATCTGCAGGAGGCAGCAGCTGCCACCGTATCCCAAGAGACTGTTGCCATTGTGGAATGTAAACCAAAACTCCCAGAACTTTTCAGTTTTCAAAAGAAATAAGCAATTCAAATATTTATGTGAAATCTGACTTCAAATATTTGCAACTATTTTTTTTTAAGATTTTATTTATTTATTAGAGAGAGAGAATGAGAGATAGAGAGCATGAGAGGGAAGAGGGTCAGAGGGAGAAGCAGACTCCCCGCTGAGCAGGGAGCCCGATGCGGGACTCGATCCCAGGACTCCAGGATCATGACCTGAGCCGAAGGCAGTCGCTTAACCAACTGAGCCACCCAGGTGCCCTTGCAACTACTTTTTAAAAAAATATTTGGGCCAAGGGGCACCTGGGTGGCTCAGTCCTTAAGCGTGTGCCTTCGGCTCAGGTCATGATCCCAGGGTCCTGGGATCGATCCCCGCATCAGGCTCCCTACTCCGTGGGAAGCCTGCTTCTCCCTCTCCCACTCCCCCTGCTGTGTTCCCTCTCTCGCTGTGTCTCTGTCAAATAAATAAATATTTAAAAAAATATATTTGGGCCAAACACAATTTGTTTATAGCCAGAATTAGCCTGTGATTGCTAGTTCTGTTTTTTCTAATCTCCTATCTTGAAAATGAAGCCCATGAGAAAGTTTACCAGCAAAGAGAGAATGAGTAAAGCTTCAAATAAAGGCTCCTACTCCTGTTTGGTAGAAATGCATCAGGAAACAACTTTTATGGAAGTAGATGATCTTTATGACCTTGGAGTAAACAGAGGTTGGCAAACATTTCCTGGAAAGGGCATACAGTAAATATTTTAGGCCTTCTGGACCCTGTGGTCTCTCTTGCTCAACTCTGCCATTACGGCAGGAAAGTGGCCACAAACATGTGAAAGTATAAGCATGCCTGAGCCCCAATAAAACTTTATTTACAAAAACAGGCCATGGGCCTAACCCAACCCACAGGCCTTAGCTTACAGAATCTTGGGTAAACCACAAAGGAAAAGACTGGTATAGTTGACAAAATCAAGATTAAGAACTTCTGGACGCCTGGGTGGCTCAGTCGTTAAGCGTCTGCCTTCGGCTCAGGTCATGATCCCAGGGTCCTGGGATCGAGTCCCACATTGGGCTCCCTGCTCAGCGGGAAGCCTGCTTCTCCCTCTCCCACTCCCCCTGCTTGTGTTCCTGCTCTCACTGTGTCTCTCTCTGTCAAATAAATAAATAAAATCTTAAAAAAAAAAAAAAGATTAAGAACTTCCATTCATCGAAAAAAAAAACAAAACAAAACAAGAGGTGCCTGGGTGGCTCAGTCGGTGAAGCATCTGCCTTCCTCTCTGGTCATGATCCCAGGGTCCTGGGATCGGAGCCCCGTGTTGGGCTCCCTGCTTCTCCCTCTGCCTCTCCCTGTCTTTCCCCCTCAAGCTCCAGCGCATGTGCTCACCCCACCCCTCTCTCTCAAATAAATAATCTAAAAACAAAAACAGACACCAGGATCAAAGTGAAGCAGCGAGCTACACCTGGGAGAACACATTTCCAACAATCATTCCTGACTGACAAAGGATGAAGTGATAGAAGATTAGTGCCCATAAAGAGTATATACAAGGGGCGCCTGGGTGCCTCAGTTGGTTAAGCAACTGCCTTTGGCTTGGGTCATGATCCCGGAATCGAGTCCCGCATCGGGCTCCCTGCTCAGTGGGGAGTCTGGTTCTCCCTCTGAGAAAAAAAAGAGTATATACAAAAATACATGATAAGAAAAGTCAACCAATCCAGAAGAAAACATTGGGGCAAAAGACATGGGTAGGATTTCACAGAAATGGAAACAAATGGCCAATAAACCATGAAAAGATGTTCAGCTTCACTGGCAATTTATCAAAATACAACTAATATCACAACTGAAACACCACTTTGTAACCATCAAATTCACAAACATTTAGAACGTCTGGAAATCCCGAGTGTCGGTGAGGACACAGCACAGCAGCAACTCTCCCACACAGAGTTGGCGGAATGTACATCAGGACAGGAAAGAAGGGCATCAGGCAGGGCCCGGCAGCCCCAGCAGCTCAATCAACACTCCCCACTCTGAGGCCTCGACGTGGGCACCGTGCCCCAGTTCCAACCACGCTTAACCTTCACCGGCTCAGATAAAGGGAGAGATGCCCACACACCCGTGTTACTTCAGGGGCAACTTCCAGACAGTACTTCTGGTGGCCCAGTGAGGGAGGCTCGCAGGGCAGCAAGAATGGCCTGACCCAGTGAAAGGTGATTTGGCCACACTGGTCAAGTTTACAAATGCATATACCCTCTCACATCTGGCAGTTGTGTGTGGAGACTTCGCTCCCTGGATACACCTGAACCTGTATATAAAGACAGAGCTAAAGGGCCATAACACTGTAACATCGTACAGAACAGCAAATGCCTGGAAACCACCCACATGTCCTGTGGTACTGAGGAGAACAGTACCTCAACCACGGTGCCTGCCTCCCAAGCAACTCCTGGACTCCTACCACTACACTACGTGGCTGTCAAGAAAAAGACAGGAAGGTAACAGTGGTGCTGTCACAGCAAGCTCTCCAGGGTCTGCTCAGTGACTAAAATACAGAGGCAGGGGCTCATCTGTACTTACTGCATTCACACGAACACAGGTAGGATGTAGGAGCAACTCCTAACCAAGATGACCTAGGAGGGTGAGGGCGTGGGGGAGAAGGGGACCGAGCTGAGGGCAAGACCTCTCAATGCATACCTTTTCAATCAAATAAATATTTACTGGGATGCCTGGGTGGCTCAGATGGTTGAGCGTCTGCCTTTGGCTCAGGTAACGATCCCAGAGTCCTGGGATTGAGACCTGTATCGGGCTCCCTGCTTAGCGGGGGGGGCCTGCTTCTCCCTCTCCTTCTGACGTTCCCCCTGCTTGTGCTCCCTCGCCCTGTCAAATAAATAAATAAAATCTTTAAAAAAAACCAAAAACACATAAATATTTACTTACTTAAAATTAACAATAAACTTTTTTTAAATTAATTTGAGAGGGCACGCGAGCACGAGCAGGGAGACCCGAGCTGAAGGCACACGCTTAACGACTGAGGCACCCAGGCACCCCAAGCCAAGCATATCTTTGCAATGACACCGAGAATCTGGCTAAGGGGGCTGCAACCAGGAGGGTAACTGGTGTCTGAGGGTAGCAGTGACAGAGACGTACTTTTCAGTGCACACACCTTTGTGCCTTGTGAGTTCTGTGCTATGTATATCTATAGCCTATTCACAAAATAGCCTATCTATAAAAATTACCTAATTACAAAACACACTAAAAAAATTTACTAGGGACGTAAAACACATTTACAAAAGGATCAAAAAAGCTTTTTTTTGATCTTCCTGTCCCTTGACAGGAAGAGCAAATATTTAAAGACATCAATTCTCTGGGCAGCTGACTGGCTCAGGTGGTGGAGTGCATGACTTGTGATCTCAGTGTTGTGAGTTCGAGCCTCACACTGGGCATAAAAGTTACTTAAAATAAATAAATACAGACAGACATCAATTCTCTAAATTAGCCTCTATCTTTAACATGAGCCCAATGAAAACTCAGAATTTTTTAAAAGATTCAACCTAATTCCAAAATTCATATGGACGACTAAATTTTTGCATGAATGGCCAAGATTTTTGAAAACCGTGAGGAAAGACTATTAACTGTGTTAAAGCACATTAATTTAAGCCACCATATTAATTTCCTCTCTCACTTATTAAATCAAAAATTCCAGATGGGCTATAAAAGTGAAAAAAAAAAAGCTAAAAGTACTGGAAGAAAACATAAAAGGTATTTTAAGAACAGCTTTAGGGAGATAAAATTCACCCCAAGTGTACAATTCAGTGGGCGTGAGCACATTCACAGAGCTGTGCATCCATCACTACCACCTAATCCCAGAACACGTCATCACCCCAGAAAGAAATCACGTGCTCATTAGCAACAACTCCCCACTCCCCCAGCTCCTAGCAGTCATTTTCTGTCCCTGTAGATTTGCCAGTTTGGGACATTTCACACAAATGGAATCATACTATACACGGTCCTCTGTGTCTGGCCTTTTTCAGTTAATATAATGGTTTTCAAGGTTCGTCCACGCTGTAACACATATCATACCTCACTCCTTTTTACAGCTGAGTAATACTCTTTTTAAAAACATTTAAGTAATCTTCACCCCCAACATGGGGCTCGAACTCACGACCTCGAGATCAAGAGTTGCATGCTCTTCTGACTGAGCCAGCCAGGCGCCACAGGGTAATGATCCGTTATATGGTCAGACCATGTGTTGTTTATCCATTCGTCAGTTAAGGGGCAACTGGGGTGTTTCTGCCTTTTGGCTGTGCTGTGGACACTGTTGTACAAGCCTCTGTGAGGACGTATTGTCTCCTGGGCATACACCTAGCAGTGGAAGTGCTGGGTTGAATAGTAACTGTGTTTAACCACTGGAGGAACTGCAGACTGTTTTCCAAAGTGATGCATCCCTTTACGTCCCCGCCAGCAGGGAGCAAGGGCTCGGGCTTCTCCACACCCTCACCAGTTGCTGCCGTGTTCCTGATGAGGGGGCAGAAGGCGAGCTGAGGGCAAAGCACAAGCTGACAGCCCGCAAACTGTCCCCCCCAACCCCCGCCAAGGTGGAAAATATGTGACATTCCTTAAGCCCTCCTGGATGCCCTGGAACAAAGGAAAGGGAAAAACAAGTGGTTACCTGATAGAGATCACACTCATGCAGGACAGGAATCTCCATCAGTTTGCAACTGTCTTAATGATTTACAAGAAAAAAAGCAATCTCCAGGGACACCTGGGTGGCTCAGTCCTTAAGCATCTGCCTTCAGCTCAGGTCATGATCCCAAGCTCCCTGCTCAGCTGGGAAGCCTGTTTCTCCGTCTCCCTCTGCTCCCCTCCGCCCCCGCTTGAGCTCTCTTAAAAAACAAAACAAAAAACACTCTTACATAAAATCAGTCACTCCTCAAGACCCCAATGCAGCTCTTTCTGCCCACGGGTCCTGTCCCCATGCTTTAATAAAACCACCATTTTGCACCAAAGACATCTCAAGAATCCTTTCTTGGCCACTGGCTCCGGACCTCAACACTCCAAAGTACATCATTATCACCTATGGTTTTTATTCCAGCCACCAGAGTGGGTATGAAGTCACACCACACTGTTGTTTTGATTTGCCTTTCCTACCAATAATGATCATCTTGACATCTTTTTCTCTAATGACTTAAGGGGAAATGCTTTCTAAACAAAATACATAACCCACAAACCATAAATTTATGGAGCACAAAATAATTAAATAGAATAAATCATAAAAGTTCTCATCACATGGGGGCCAGGTGGCCCAGTGAACAGAGCATGCAACTCTTGTGAGTCTGAGCCCCACACTGGGTATAGAGATTACTTAAAAATATATAAATATTTTAAAAATTAAAGTAAAAATAAATAAAATTTAATTTTAAAAATACATACATGGGGGCGCCTGGATGGTGCCGTCAGTAGAGTGTGCGACTCTTGACCTCAGGGTTGTGAGTTCCTGCCCCACACTGGGGATAAAGCTTAAAATATATAGATAGATCGATCGATCTATATACATAGGGGTGCCTGGGTGGCTCAGTCGTTAAGCATCTGCCTTCGGCTTGGGTCATGATCCCAGGGCCCTGGGATCGAGCCCCTTATCAGGCTCCCTGCTCCGCAGGAGGTCTGCTTCTCCCTCTCCCACTCCCCCTGCTTCTGTTCCCTCTCTCGCTGTGTGTCTCTGTCAAATACATAAATAAAATCTTTAAAATACACACACACACACACACACACGGACAACTAAAAATAAGCATGCTACCAAAAAAAAAAAAATTAAAGTCAGCAGGCAAACAGCACAAGGCCAGCTTCCTTAACACTTTAAAAGGTCACTTATAGGTCTGTAACAAAAAGGCCAAGAGCTTAACAGAAAAAAGGCAATTCCCTAAAAGAGAAACATCAATGGCTCTGAATCAGAGAAGATGCTTGACCACACTCAAGACTAAAGAAATGCTTGTGAAAACAAGACAGCATTTTCACTGTCAGACTGACAACTAACACTAGGTTCACGCTGGTGAAGGTGTGAGACTCGGATGGCGGTGCGGCCTGTGATTTAAGCAAATGTGGAAACAGGAAAGGGCTGAGTGAGGGGCGCCCACACAGGGGACAGCACAGCTCAAGCAGGGACAGGAAACGGACCCCGAGACGCATTGCAGGAAGGGTGGGGGAGGCCTGACCACATGCCTGGTGCAGCGCAGCTTCTCCCGCCTAAGGGACCTGGGTGTGCACCCCCATGTCACCACAGGGGCTTTCTCTGGCACTGCTGCGCACTAAGGGCGGAAGGAGATTTTTTTTTTCCACCATACCAACTGGTTCTGAAAGACAGCCCTACTTTCTCAGTAACAAAAACTTGGAAGGATTTTCCTCAGAAAACTTCCGTAACATTAGCCTTTACTCTGAACTCAATGCCCAGTCTTACCCATCAGCCAAATCTCAATCTGAGACTCACACTAAGACGGAAGAAGCACACCTCTGCCCTGACTGCTCTCAAAAGCACCCCCAGCACTGGCCCAGGGCTTCTAGCTGTCCCCGAAGTATGCCAGACCACTCCTGCCTCAGGACCCTGGCACGGGCTGCTGCCTTGGCGTGAGCCGCCCTTCCCCAGCCACCTCCCCACTCTTCCAGGCCGTGCTTAATGCTACCTTCCACAGGAAGCCTTCCCTGCCCACTCTATCAGGATCCCCCTCCTGCTTTGGTTTCTTCATGGGGCTTGGCACCCAACATTCACACTGCATTTATTTATCTGCACCCCAGCACCACGGAGGGCCAGGATTCTTGTCTGCTTTGTCCCCGGGGCAGCACCTAGCACCAGAGCAGTATCAGGCACCAAGGAGGCAGCTGAGATGATTAATGAACTGCTAGCACTACACCATGTGGGAGATGTCCCGGACAGTCCCGCATCCGTCTTTCCCATGATAATGCTAGAGTCAGAGCAGGCCCTCAATAAACATGTGGTAATTTTCTCAGAAGGCACGGACACGTAACTCAAAGAGCTTCACCGACTGTAGATCTAGACAGGTGACCCACCAATCTTGGTGGCTGGTGTCAAAATCACTGAATGTGGGTTAAACCAGAATTTTTTTAAAAAAATGAAATGGAGGGGCACCTGGGTGACTCAGTCGGTGAAGCATCTGCCTTTGGCTCAGGTCATGATCCTGGAGTCCCGGGATCGAGCCCCAGGTCGGGAGCCTACTTCTCCCTCTCCCTCCGCCTGCTGCTCCCCCTGCTCGTGCTCTGTCAAATAAGTAAATAAAATCTTTTTTTAAAAAATATTTTATTTATTTCACAGAAAGAGAACAGCGAGAGAGGGAACACAAGCAGGGGGAGTGGGAGAGGGAGAAGCAGGCTTCCCGCCGAGCAGGGAGCCCGATGCGGGGCTCGATCCCACGACCCTGAGATCATGACCTGAGCTGAAGGCAGACACTTAAGTGACTGAGCCGCCCAGGCGCCCCAGTAAATAAAATCTTAAAATAAATAAATGTTTTGGGTTCTGTAAAATATTTCTTTAAAAATAAGTTTGCTTTGTAAGTTTAAAATTCCATAAACTAAAGGTACTTTCAAATCAGTGAAAAGTAGAATTAATGCTCTCCCACAAAGTAGAAATACTATCCTGGAAAAACTGTAGTTCTTTACAATGTAGCCTCTAGCTTTTGCCCCAAACATCTCCAATTATTTTACCAGAGTTTTATGCCGATAACCATGAAATTCTCTGCTTTTCAGTAGTCAACCTGGACAGTTTCATTATTCAATTTCCACCGGATACCACAGGTTAGCTACTCACATCTGAAATCTGTCCGAACATTTGGTTTCTTAAATTCTGTAATTATGTCAGGTAACATTTGTTTTAAGTTCTTCAATGTTCTGAAGATTTTATTTACTTTAGAGAGAAAGAGCGAGAGCGAGCACACGCATGCATGCACGTGCAGGGGGAGGGACAAGAAGAGGGACAAGCAGATTCCAAGCTGAGCACAGAGCTGGATGCAGGGCTCTATCTCATGACCCTGAGATTCTGACGTGAGCCAAAATCAAGAGTTGGCTGCTTAACCGAGCCATCCAGGCACCCCAAGTTTTCCAATATTCTAGACAGAACGCTCCACCTTCTACTTACATACCAAATAAGGATTTATATTCCCTTGAAAATTTTTGACTTCTTACCTATGGCATTCTTGAACATTTTCACTGCTTCCTTCCTGTTCTAATCATTTATTTAGCTCTACCAAACTCTTACATCAACTCCCCAAATACAAAGAAACAAAACAACAAAAAAGGAGGGGCACCTCTTAAAAGAGTCAAAATATAGGACATAAAACCCACACCCCAAGTTTTAGTCACCCAAGACTATTCCTGTCCTCACTAACAGCCCCTCTTTCTTTTATTATTATTTTTTAAGACTTTATTTGACAAGAGCGAGCATACGCGCACAAGTAGGCAGAGAGGCAGGCCCAGGGAGAAGCAGGCTCCCCACTGAGCAGGGAGCCCGACAGGAGCTTGATCCCAGCACCTCAGGATTATGACCTGAGCCGAAGGCAGACGCTCAACAACTGAGCCGCCCCGGTGCCCCCCCACCATATTTCTCTTTTAAAAAAATCTGTCACTAACAGGTTTTATAATCTAGTTTCCCAGCCCACATCTGGAAATTGGCAGAGGAGGGAACATGGCCCCAGGGAGGCCTGGCCAGCTAAACAAGAGGAAAGGAGGCTAAAAACATAGCAACACTCAAGAAGCAGTTTCACTGTGGAGACACTTCATAGATGGGAGTCGTCCTACCCAGTGCCCCTCAAGGGCCTGTGTGTTAGCAGAGAAAACTGTAGATTAACATTCACAATGACTCTGAAAACATCAAAAGAAGGTTTAGTTATGTTCCATCTGATGTACCTCTTTTAGAAACACTTCTAATCATAATGACTAAAATGAAATGTTTTACTTCTTTAAAAGTAAGCTTCATGGAACATCCGCTCAGGTGCTCCAATTCTCCATAAATGCAAGAATACTGGTGAGTGTGAACCACAATGGGAATGCGCCACACTGGCTACCCGATACATCCAGTTCCACTAGAAGGACTGAGACCTTTCCATTTGTTAATAGGATTGCCATATAATCTTCTGGGTTTTTAAAATACTGTATTTTTTTTCTTTAAATGTTCTAATCACAGATTTTAATTATATAGCTGTTAAATAACTGAGCCACTCTTAAAATTAGTTAAGGCCATGACTCGGGTACACCTGAATTCAATTTACCTGATCTGTGGGCATTCACCCAGTGGAAAAGCAGGTGGGGATGATGCCCAAGTAGATAGTGGTTCTCTAAGCTACAACTTTCATGGTCTGTGATTCCTAGTGGCTTTAGCAGCCATACCAGAAATGAACACCCCAAAATCTATCTTCACTAAATGTTTCCTTTGTAGAGTAAGCAAACAGCAGCTTCCTAGTAAAAACTGAGTCTTCTGTATCCAGACTGAGCAAGACTGTATTTAAGAAAAATTCTAGGGGCACCTGGGTGGCTGTCATTAAGTGTCTGCCTTTGGCTCAGGTTATGATCCCGGGGTCCTGGGATCGAGCCCCACGTTGGGAGCCTGCTTTTCCCTCTCCCTCTGCTGTTCCCCCGCTTGTGCTCTCTGTCAAATAAATAAAATCTTAAAAAAAGAAAAATTCTAGCTGGCTACGTTGAGGGCACCACAAATGCAATTCAAGAACATCCTCTGGCTTTGAACTAAAACATTTCACTGGAGTGTGAACTGGATACACTTTGCTAATGCCCAGTATTTTGGTTTGAGAGAGCGACCACCACCACTGCCTCAGTAAGTCTCCCTACAGAAATCACCTTTATTACCTGGGAATGGACTTTGGGGGCAGAGGTGGGAAATGTTTGTTTTCTCTTCAATCCAACTCCCACGCACCCCCCCACCTCCCGGCCCTTCAAGCAGCATTTGTCTCAACGCACAAGGGCAGCAAACATTTAGATTTTTTTTTTTATTTTTGGCCTTAATTCTGGGCAACTACTCACCTAGTAACTAATAAGGCCTTTGCTAACCTATTACATTTGGGTTGGTTTGATCTTCTACAGATGACTCGGCCCCTCTGGTCCTAACCCAGTGCCTCTTGGGCAGCCGGCCACACTATACACCCTTTGCCCATGTGCCTCGCTGGTGCTGACCAAGGCCCCAGCACTGGTTTACAGAGGCGGCAACGCCATTGAGGATCTAAGCAGTTAAGGATCAAACCTGTTATCATTATTTTATGTTAGCAACAGGAATAGCTGTTTCACGGAGAATGAAATCTGCCCACAAGTGCTGCTCCACTCATCCTGCAGAGAGCCTGGGAACACCTGAATTTGCATCAATTCT
The DNA here is from genome assembly GCF_003265705.2 of Callorhinus ursinus. NCBI lineage: Eukaryota > Metazoa > Chordata > Mammalia > Carnivora > Otariidae > Callorhinus > Callorhinus ursinus. Next base: position 12,985,476 of record NW_027397075.1, on the reverse strand, counting down.
CATGATGGCTGTAACACAAGAGGTATGAGCGCATGAATTAAACAGTATGGGCCTCCAAACAAAGTGAGAGCAGGAGGAGGAAGCAAAATAAATAAACAAAAGGATAAAAGCAGTAAATATGAGACTGCCTGCACAGGGTCTGGGTGGGGTTCGTTTGGGGAAATAAACCTGCAATGCTGGAGCCCTACAACAAAGCGGGGGAACCCTGCTCTTCTGACTTTTCTGGTGCTTGGAGCAGACTCCTCACCCCTTCCAAGTCTCACTTCTAAGCCAGAAAAGTCCAGAAAGGGTTCCAGCTTGCAGAGATTGGAAAAGGCAGAAGACACTAACTCAAGGCCCAAGCAGTCCTACGGCAGCTGCCTCAAGATGGGGTCCTGGCGATGCCAACAGTGAGAACGGTGTCCTCGAGAGTAGGACACAGAGCTCAGGCTGTGGTGTCAAGGCAGTTACACGGGCACGTGAAATGACCAACCCACCACCCTCCCCACCTTACAACACAATCATCTGCTTTGGGAAACCAAGCCTATTGCTGATTTTTCAGGCTCACTGTCTCTTCTTCGGGAGGTGGCTTTCTTATTTGTCGCCGGCAAATCCATTACTTCTGCTACTTGTCAGAACTGGTGGAAAGGTTTGATGGCAGTTTACATTTTTACTATGAACATTACATTTTCCACATTACCCAGGTTCTAATAGCCCTACTCCTTATAATTACCTTCTACCAGTGGAAGGAATTACTCAATGGTTCTCAACCACCAGATTCACCAGGGACAACACTGTCTGTAATCAGTCACCCACCTGGTCCTGAGAGCATTCAGAAAATCAGGTGTGTGGACCTCACAGTGCCTGCAGCTGGGTTCCCCAAACACTGGCCCACGTCTGGCACTGTGACTATCCTGATATTACAGAAAATGGCCCACAAATTTACATCTAACAGAAGAGAAAGGACGTAATTTTCAGCCTCCTTCACCCTCACTCCCATATATTCCCATTTCTTGTCAAACCCAATCATTCAGTAGTGCCTCCTACCCTGCAGCTGGTGCTTTCAAGACTGGGCCCATAACCCTCTCTTCTATGAGAGCCAAACAAGCAATCATCCATATGTTTCTGCGCTCCCTGACTGGCCACACAGGCCTCCAATATGGCCCAGTACACTGCCTGGAAAACACATGCTCCCACTTAACGTATGACCCCAACGGCAGGGTCACGTCATCTTTGAAGTCCCAGAGAACATTCAAAATATTTTTATTATTTTTTAAAAAGTAATCTCTACACCCAACATGGGGCTCAAAGATCAACAGTTGCATGCCCTTCTGACTAAGCCAGCCAGGTGCCGCTCAAAATATATCTGCTGAATAAACTAAGTAACGAACAAAAATGAAAACTAAAAAGTCCAAAAGTTGAGACTGTTCCACACTTCACAGAGCAGGTGGGAAGGACTGGGATGGTGACAAAGTCAGACTCTCAGATGTGACGCCAAGCACATGCTAACATTTAGCAACACTTTCCCAACAACAGAGAAAAAAAAATACAGGTGAATTCTGAATTTTCTGTAGGGGTGATTTCACTTATTCTTTTCCCCCATTGTATAAGATACATATTTTCTAGGCTAAACTCACCCATCCCTCAGTCCCTCCAAACAACTGTACCTTCATGACTGCCCACACAGGTGGGTATCAAGGGCATCTGCAATACGTCACACTTCCAAGAACAGGTTCTCGATCTTAGATTCAAACAAAAGACTGCACAGAGCACTGTGACGGAAGTTCAGAGGGAGAGGACGCAGAATATTAAGGGAAAGAGTTAAAAAAAAAAGAGAGAAAAACTGGGCTGAAAACTGGTGTGTCTTCCTAGTGGAAGAGATACTGCATGGTACAAAGAATGAATTACAACACACGTGGCTGGAACATCTTAGAACATGAACAAAAAGAGAAAAAAACCTTAACCTCCACAGAAAGGTAAAAAAAAAGCTACAAAAGAAAATGAAATTGATATGACTGCTCATCTGTAACACAGATGCTAGAAAACAGCAGAGCAATATCCTCATTCTTCAAAGGAAAATTATTTTGATCTGGAATACAATACCCAGGCAACCTACTATACAGGTATGGGGGCAAAATAAAATCTTTTAGACATGGCAGGGCTTAGAAAATTCACAACCCAGAGACTTCTGCAAAACTAACACACGGGTATACTCTCATATGACAGGAAATAAATCCATTAAGGAAGGAAGACGGTGGGTACAAGCAAAAGTATAAAACTTACAGTTGTCTTATCGGTTAACACATGTTATTTTTAAAAATTATTGTTTAAAAAAAAAACACTACACGAAAATATAAAACTCAGGTAATAGAAAAAGTGTAGGATGGGGCGCGTGGGTGGCTCAGTAGGTTAAGCGTCTGCCTTCAGCTCAGGTCATGATCCCAGGCTGGGCTCTCTGCTCAGCGGGAAGCCTGCTTCTCCCTCTCCCTCTGCTGCTCCCCCTGCTTGTGCTCCCTCTTTCTCTGAGTCAAATAAATAAATAAAATCTTGAAAAAAAAAATACAGGAGACGTGAAAAAGAAATTCATAGAAGATACCTCAACGGCCATTAAACAAATGAAAACATTCTTTCTCACTACTATCCATGGAGGAAATGCCTTGATAGAGGTAGTCTCATTCCCTGCTAATGGGACTATAAACCGATAAAGCCTTCCTGGACAGCAATTTGACAGGCGGGGATACTCACCACTATACTAACGAGGAGGACCCTGGACAGCAATTTGGCAATGTCAGCTAACATTTCAAATATGCACAGACTCTGAACCATCAATTCTAAAACTCGGATTCTGAAATTCTAAAGAAATGCCGTACACGTGCCCAAAGATTTAAATATTCGCCCATTCTACGCAACAATGTAGACAAAAACAAAAAACCCTGGAAAATTATGTCCAATAGGATTCGGCTAAGTAAATGACTATACGTCCACAATACAGGACACTATGCAACCACTGGAAAGCCACAGACCGGGGTTAGTGACACAAGATGTGTAAGCTTTGCAGAGAACGTTAAAAACAATTCAGGAGCAAACTGCATTTATGGGTTAGGACTTTTCACATAAAAACAGACATCTGTCCACGTGTGTGTAACAATGTGTGCAGAGCCTGGAAGGAACGCTAAGACGTTCACCCCTGGTTTCTTCCGAGGGGAGAGTAAGAAAGCAGTTATGGTTATTCTTTTTTTTTTTGCCCTAACATTTATTTGAGCACCTACCAATTTCAGGTCCTGGGAATACGGGGGTCAAGAACCCAGAGTCCAGGGGCTGCACGAGGGCAGAGGCGGTTCTGCCTGGTTCGTGGCTGTGTCCCGCGCGAAGTGGGCACTCAGTGTTGTGCCGAAGGATGCAGAGCAAGTGGCTTCTGCATCACCGCGGTATAACACAACTTGGGGGAGGGGAGCAATAAAATCGCCATGAAGGTGCTTAAGTGATCACCCAGGTGAAGTCCGTTCCCACTCGCCGTAACTGCCGTCGGATGCAGGAGCGAGGAGCCCTCGGCCCCTCCGCCTCAAACCGAGCCGGAGGTCTCGACGGGGAGAAGGCCCTGCAGGAGTGCCGCGGGCCGGGGCTCAACCCCGCTACCTGACGGCGGGTGGGGGAGGAAACCCGGGCAGTCCGGCGACACCCGGACGCTCAGCGCTCGCCGCGTGTGTGGCACATAAATCTCACAAAACCTCTGTGCCTCCCAAGGAGGAGGAAGCGGGCTCGGGACCTGACGGGGTCCGCCCACCCACCCGGCCCCCCTCACCTCTCGGGGCAGCCGCCAGGGCCGGCGCCCGCAGGCTGCGACCCCACAGCAGCAACACCCGCAGCTCACGCGCCATGTCCTTCTTCCCCAGCAGCCGTGCAGCACGCGCAGCGGAGGCGGGGCGGGGCGGGGCCTTCCTCGGGCGCGGCGCGGTGACGTCACGGTGAGCGCAGGGCTGCCCGGCCCACTGCCTGCGCCGGAGAGTGGGCGGGGGGCCTGTGTGGCGCGGGCACCGCTGGCCCGCGCGGAGACAGTCGGACCTGAGGGCGTGCCCTCCGTGACCTTGTGTCGCGTTGTCAAAGGCGACGGACCGAGCGCGCTGTCCGCCAGCTGGGCCTCACTTCGCGCATCCCTAGAACGAGGCTGCCGTTCGCAGGCACCCGGAGGGTGTGAAAAGGCAGCGCCCAGGCGGAGGTTGTTGCCGTCCCCGTGCCATCGGCCCGACCGAGGCGGGCGGAGAAGGGGAAGGACGGACTTCAGGCCGGCCTGTGTCCACTCCTAAGCGCGAACGCAGGAGCCGCCCCCACCAGCAGGACTGGGCTTATTCCTTCCTTGTTTCCCGCCCTGCTGGAGGTGAGGCTGAGGTTGAGAACCACCACTCCTTTTCTTTTAATTAAAATAAATTTTTCTAAATTGAAGTATGGTTGACACACAAAGATTAGTTCCAGATGTGGAATGTCGTGATTCAGCAGCGCCGCACCTTGTGCCGCGCCCACCCCCGGTGTAGCTGCTGTGGGTCATCCCGCAACCCTCGGCCAGTGACTGCAGTCGCTGTGCGGTGCAGCTCCTGCCCCAGTCAACGCCCTTTCTCGCCCAGTGCTACGCCGCGCAACGTGCAGGTTCTCTGACGCCGCCTGAAGCGAGGCCCCGGCGGCCCCCGCCCGCAGATGATTCTGAGGCTCGCTGGAGACTCGCTGCCACAGAAAAAAAACCTGCAAAAACGGAGGTGCTTGAGATTTGACCAGAGTTGCAAAGTACAAAAGTCAGGAGAGGGTCCGCCTGGAGCCAGGACACAGTCGGGGCATTGGGAGGGGCACTTCTGGGGCTCTTCCAGGTGGAAGGTGTGAAGGATGAGCCCCACGTGCCAGGCTTTAGCAGTTGAGAAGAATGTCAAGGAGGTGGGCGGACTTGGCTGGAAGAGCAGTTCTCTGGTGTTGGAAGAAGACTCCAGCAACCTCCTCACTGGCCCCCAAGGCAGCTGGATCATACACTTAGCAGTTACCGTCCTCTAGTGCCTCCCCTCTAGTGCACACTTAGAATCGATTGCAAACCCCTTGGCCTCCAGGCCCTGTACAACCTGACACCTGCCTCTCCCCCCCCCCCCCCACCACGCTCCAGACACACAGAGCCTGTCCCAGGCCGAGCCGGTCCAGTGTGTCACTGCAGCTGCTCTGGGGGAACTGAGGGGTCTCAGCCTCATGTTGCATTTGTTGTGCACCCAGGAAATCCTCCCTTTTGTAAGAGCCAACACAGTGGTCTATGGGGCAATAGATCTAGGCTGAGAAGCCCTTTTATTTCAGGAAGGGGAAGTGGTATTTGGCAAAGGGAAGAGCAAAACCTACACTTCACTTAAGGATGGGGGGGCATCTTGGGGCGCCCGGGTGGCTCAGTTGGTTAAGTGTCTGCCTTCGGCTCAGGTTGTGATCCCAGGGTCCTGGGATCCAGCCCGGCATCGGGCTCCTTGCTCAGCAGGGAGTCTGCTTCTATCCCTCGCCCCCACCCCCCGCTTGTGCTCTCTCTGTCAAATAAATAAATCTTAAAAAAAAAAAAGGATGGGGGCATCTTGTGTCAACTATCCTTCAATAAAAGATAAGGGGCGCCTGTGTGGCTCAGTTGTTAAGGGTCTGCATTCGGCTTAGGTCATGATCCCAGGGTCCTGGGATTGAGCCCCTCATCCGGCTGCCTGCTGTGCAGGAAGCTTGCTTCTCCCTCTCCCACTCCCACTCCCCCTGCTTGTGTTCTCTCTCTCGCTGTGTCTGTGCCTGTCAAAAAAATAAAATCTTTAAAAATAAATAAAAGATAAAATTTAAATTAAAAATTTTTTAAAAATGACAGGCAGGATCCAGGCTCTGTGAAAGGCAAACACACCAGGTTTCAGACACACTTAACAGCACCTCCTGTCCTCTCAGCCTGTGGACTGACTTCAGACATCCTCAGATATTCGAGAAACCAGTCTCTGGTACCTCGGGGAACTGTGGCTTTTTAAGATGCTTAGGGATCCAAACCAAGTCTTGAGGGGGCCTGGGCAGATTTCAGCCCCTATGCATACAAGGAAAATGGAAGAAGAAAAAAAAAATGATTAGATGAACATGTACAAGTTGAACTGATGGAGGCTGGCAGGGACTTGCTTGGGGAGAGCAGAGAGAGAAGCAGAGGAGGAGAGGGCTCCTGGGTCTCCTGACCACCACTGTAGCCTCTACGAGGCTGCCCGCTCCTTCTCCAGAAATCACTGCCTTCCCCTGGAGTGAGCTCTAAAATAAATAAAACCTTTAAAAAATTATTACGATGGTAATCTTTATGTTATGTATATTGCCTTCTGGAAAGGAAAAACAAATATGTCTCCCTTTATCTTCCTTTCTTTGTTCGAGGCACCAACTTCTGGGTGAGTTTCTCCCCTCCTCGGGCAGCATCCTGGGAGTTCCCAGAGGAGGAAAAGCTCGTGGCTATAGGGTACTTTTTGGCCTGGAAAGGGCCCAGGGATGATGGGATTTTCTTCCAATTTCATAAACCCTTGAATAAGGCACCTTAATTTTTGAAGCTCAAAAAATAGGGGTATTGGGGCGTCTGGCTAGCTCAGTCAGTGGAGCATGTGACTATTTGATCTCGGGGTGTAGGTTTGAGCCCCATGTCGGGTGTAGAGATTACTTAAAAATAAAATATATTTTTTGAACAGTTGAGGGCAGGTATTGAGGAGAGACTAGGCAGTCCTGCAGATGCCAGGTGTTGTCTGAAAGCTAAGCTGTTACTGTTAGTAACTATGCTGTTACTGTTACTGTTGGTGTTCAGGCCTCAGGAACAAGGATGCCCCCCAACCCCTAGCACAAGGGGACCTGTACAGACCCCCTTTGGGACAACAGCAGCTGCAGTTTGGAGGCTGTGACCACAGCTTCAAGGGCACTAATTCTTCTGGGCTTTCAGAGGTGCCAAAACGTTCAAATTAGGAGAAGCATCTAATGGCCTGGTGGTGCCAGCTCAGGGTTTTGGGTGATTCTTAAAGTCCTTTTCATCCTTTGCAGGACTTCCATGTCAACTCAGGATGGGTCAGAACTCAGAGACTGAGTATTTGCTGATTCACTTGACACCCATCCCAGTATGCTGAATTCAGACCCCTGCCCATGGCAACACTAGGTCTGGCGGCAACCCAGGCCCTGACCCCTCCTTGCACACATGCTAATGGTGGGACATGGCCAGAAGCAAGACCTATGGCCCTCTGTGGAGGCAGGTGCAGCCACTTGGGACCTGGTCTGGAACTTACTAGAACACTTCTCATTTCAGTGGGTGGGTGAGTGACTCTGAAGCTTTTTCTCCAAATGTGGGTGACTCTGAAGCTTTTTCTCCAAATGACTCCTTCTGCTTTGTCAGTGTCTTATTTTTTTTTTTAAGATTTTATTGTTTGAGAGCGAGAGAGCACAAGCAAGGGGAGGGGCAGAGGGAGCGAGAGAGAAGCGGACTCCCCGCTGAGCAGGGCTAAATCCCAGGACCCTGATATCATGAACTGAGCCAAAGGCAGACACTTAACCGAGCCACCCAGGTACCCCTGTCGGTGTCCACTTTTTATTCCACCATCAAGGACACTGGAAATGTCCCAGATTGAATCCACAGACCCCCAAACTTTCAGGAGAGTGAACCCAAGGCCTTTGTCCCTTTTCATGATTTGTGGCATTGGCATTTTGTCCAGGCCCTTTTAGGGGCTTCCTGGCCGTGCACTCACTGGGCTGCCCTTGGCAATCCCCTGCACCTGGTCTGTGTCCCCTGCAGGAGGAGCAGGGTGGGCCATTCTGCTGGGCTTCCAGCCTCCCTGCCCAGCACAATAAATGGAACAGAGCTGAGTCCACACAACCACAACGAATCACTGGCAGGGTCTTTTCTGAGCAAGTCTGGCTCAGGGAAAGGCAGGGTGGAGGAGGCAGCCACCTCCCCTGCTGCATTTATCCCCAGAAACTTCCACTGGGGGATACCACTTGGCGAACTAGCCTTGAGGGCATATTTTGAAAGATGCCTTCTGTCCTGCCAAAGCATTCAGGACATTTCTCCCCCAGCTTGTGGATGAGGTCATTATAGGCATTGGAATAAAAACATGTCCACCCAACTCAGAATCTACGGTGTCTATGGCTTGCGAGAAGGAAGACAAGTAAAAATGAGTTTGGTGTGAGAGACTCTCCTGTGTAGAGAAGCAATTCCATGCCGTGTATGGTTGGGAGCATGTGTGCATCTGGGCTCAGGCTTTGCACCTGTAATTCCTATAAGCCACCATTGTTACCCCGACACTTGTAGGGAGCAGAGAGGCCATCTGGGGAGGCTTCGCCAGCTGACAGCCCCTTTCCCTGCTCAGCATGGCTGCCTGGTAGCTGCAGGGCCCTCTCAACAGCTGTTCCGTGTCAGTGAGGTCCTGCCTCCCTTAAGGACTGGGACTTTGCCTGGGTGCCAAGGGCCCCCACCCCAGCCAGAGCCCAGTCCAGGTGGCATCCTGAGCAGCACCTGGCATCAGGCCCCAGCAGGTGGGCGGCTTCCATGGAGCTCCCCTCCCCAAGACTGCATCTCTTCAGGTATGAAGATGGTCCCCTCCGTCAGGATTCTCTGGTCCGATGCGGTATCGGAGGACAGGGTGGGAATGCAAGCCATCCGGTATGCTCCCTGAAGGGGCCAATGCCCCCAGGCACAGGTCAGAGGGGGCCGTGGTCTCAGTCTCAGGCAGGTGTCTTCTGAATGGGGGGGTGCCACGCGTGTGGTTCAGGAAACAGGGAGGACAGGCCTGACCCCAGCACCTGCTCCAGGAGCAGGGCACTCCTCCTGCTTCTTTGGAAAAGAAGTTTGTTTTGCTCACAAGCTGCATTTTCACAAATGCACTTCACAGGACATCGTCCCGTACCTCTTGGTCCCCCGGGTTCTGCCCTAGCTCCCGTCCCGTCCAGGAGACCTCAGTGGCCAGTACTCCTGCCATGTACTTATTCAGGGATTTGAGGACAAAAGGGGACAGAGGGTACCAGCTCAGAACAAAAGCTGTGAAGGAGACAAAGAACCGCTTGGCCAAACCCCCTCTCCCTGCACCCACATTTATCGTGAACATTAAGACTAAGGCAGTTTCAGGGCGCCTGACTGGCTCTGTCGGTGGAAACTGCGATTCTTGGGGGTTGTGGGTTCGAGCCCCATGTTGGGTGTTGAGATTACTTAAAAAAAATCTTTACGGAAAAAAAACAGACTAAGGCAATTTCAAAGTCTAGATGGTTGTTCTTGGTCCCCTATGTCCTTGCTACTCCAAGTAGGTCCAGGCCTCACCTGGGAGCTCTTTCGAAACCTAAAAGCTCAGTCTGCCCACTCCCTGGCCCAGACCTACTAAATCGGGGTGTTAGCAAGATCTCAGGTACGCCGTCTGCGCGTCAGAGCTGGGGGAGTGCTGCCCTGAGCACGGGGCAGGGTCAGGGAGGATGAGTGCTCCCCAGCACTGTGCTCTTGCTGGCCCTGACAAAGAGAGACATCTCCTCGTTCCCAGCACAAACTGGAGTCGGTGCTCCGGCTTCGAGCCCTGGCACCACCTTGTACCTTCCTCCAGTGACTGATTGTGTCTCTCGGTGGAGTTCTCCAAGGGCTGAGATCCGTGCCTAGGATCTGCTCGGTAAATGCTTGCTGAGTAAGCAAACTCAGTGCTTGGACAAGACCTGCGTATTTTCCTGTCAACTAGAAGCAGCAGTGTGCACCCCTCCAACTGCCTGTTTGGGAGAGAAGGGGGCCTTGGCTCGGGGCCCACTCATGTCTCTCCTGCCATTTCTCACACTTGCAGACCTCTCCCCACAAAAGAACCCCCTTTCCTCACTCAGGAAACCGGAGACCAGAATGCCAGTGTCTAGAGGCTTGGAAATAGCAAGAACTGACTTCCCTGGAAGTTCGGAGGGTCCTCTGTGCTTCTGGCTGCAGAGGTCCAGCCCTCACAGGGGACACTCGTTCTGGCCGCTGAACACCAGGCAACTCTGGTTGCCTCCCGCGCAGAGCCTTGGCCTCCCTCGAGTCAGCTGCCTCTTTCTCTGCACCTCCCAGCTTCAGTCTTGTCCCCAAGACTCTCCCCCCCTGACCGCCCAGCCTCCAGATGCTCAACTTGTGGCAGCACGTGAAACCACCCTCCCTCTTCTGAGGCTCCCAAACCTGTGCCAGACGTGAAGGGGTCCTGGGTGGGGTCAGAGACACAGGAAGGTTCCTGGTGCAGGGAGCCCCGGCACACCATGCCTCACCATCCTTCCAAGGATGTCCTCTCTGGACATTTTCCTGACAGTCCACCCTCACCTGGAACATTCTCTAAACATCACTAGTGGCTTTGAGGATCTTCAAGTCTAAACTTTGTTGATATGCCTATATAGGACCACTTTAAACATCCATTTCTAAGAGGCTTCCTTGGGGTCCCGGGACCAGAGCATAAAGCCCATTTCAGTAACAGCCCTCTCCAGGGGCTGAACCGGTGGGCACCACACTCAGGCAGGCCAAGTCCCACTTAGTCCTGTGTAAGGTCCTGTCTGCGACGCTTGAGGGGTTAGAGGTATTGTAATGCACCCCCCTTTCCTCAAGGTATCCCCAAAGTGAGTTCAAGGTGAGCCTGCGGAGCTAGTAGGGGAGGAAAGCTCCTTTCGGGCCCAGTGGTGAAGAGCATGGCTCTGGCTGAGCGGCCCACACCTGCCCCTGCCCACCACCCGTGAACTCGGGCAGGTCCCCACACTGTCCTACCTCGCAGCCAGGACGGAGGAGTTAGTGGGGTCTTCCAACACGTGTTACCAAGTCTCACCGAGGAAGGCAGGCGGGGTTGAGAGAGCTCACTCCCCACCAAGGCCCTGGCTCCCGGTGGCCACCCCCCTGACGTGCCCACTTGCCATCCCTTCACCAGGACGCCGCAGGCCCCCACTTCCCGTGTGCTTGCCTCCCGCTCGCTCTCAACACCCCCGATTGTCTGAATCAGCCCAAGGTGTTCAGTCAGCACCTGTGGATTCTCCGCTGGGTGCCGTAGTCTGACACAGGTGCCACCGTCCACACAGCCTGGTAAATCCTCGGGAGGAAGGCGTGCGAGGATCGAAGGCACCATCTGCCTTCTCATCGCCTCACCATCACCAAAGTTCCTGTCTCGTCCTCCAGCCTGGGGGCTGCATTCGCTTACGTTTCAAAACCGACCCATTTCCCTACTCCTGATTTTGCACAATGATATCATACCCAAGTGATGCAGTAGCATGAACATGAGACATCCCGGGAAGGTGCAATCTGGTTTCTCCAGCCCCCATCCCTACATGCTCCTGCACCCCTACTTGCTAAGGTGGCCTGGCTGGAGCACCGACTTCCCAGCACGGTCCTTGGGTGACATGCGTCCCGAAGGTGCGATGGCGACCAATCTGTACTCAGCTCCTTCATGAAAAGACTTTCCTTTTTCAGAGCAGCTTACTCTCCTGTGCAGTGCTAGAAGCACGTTTCGGCTTAAACGGAATCTTCGGTTCCATTTTGTAGCAGTAAAAAAAAAAAAAAACAAAAAAAGGGAGAAAGTTATGTCTTCAGTCTGCGATCTTATAAGCCGAAGACACTCCACCTTGTTTTCCAGAGATTGCATCCTACTCGTTTTCAACATGCTAAATTCTCAGGAACATCATCAAACACACGTACTAGGCACACTCAACCGAGACCCTTCGATCTCACGAAGACTAGCTGCTAAGCTAATTCTAAGGGTTGTTAGCCGACTGGGACCATCTTTGAATCCAAGCAGTTTTACCAGCTTTTATTATAAACACCAGCACATTTCAAGTTTTCTCTTTTTGATCACAAATATAGGACTTTTTTCTTCTCCTCTTAAGTATACAGCATGAGACACAGCGCCGGGGTTTTCCAGCTGTCTTACAGAAATCTCCTTACGCCAAGTGCGGGGTTAGCATCCACCGACCACACCCTCGGCCGCATCCCTTGGCGGATTACACGGGACATGGACTCCAAAAAGATGAGATCTGTACACAGAGTTTCGGATCCCAGGACGACCTGAAAAAGAGGCCCCCCACTGGCCCCATTAAATGGCTGCCCTGCACAACGTGTAACATGGGCCTGGAGCCGCTCCTCCAGGGCTCCAGATGGCTCAACCCCTTCGGTCTGAACACGGGCTCAAGGTTTAACATCAGTGGAGAGGGTGATTCGGGAGAGGGTCCCAGATTCAAGAAGTAAGCAGAGCAAGGATGGCTAGATAGCCACTGGAGGGCCATGGCCCTGCTTTCCCTTTTGGGGATGTGGTGGAGGTGGCAGTTGGTTGGCAATGCTAGATGGTCTTATTATCTGGCATAATCTATGTTAAAACTCAAGATTTGAAGCTCTGTGCTAGAATTAATTTTTTTCAAAGTTTCCTCAAGTTTAGATTCCCAAATTAAGTATTTTGAAATGATCTCTGTGAATACAGGGCCCAAAGGGAAGCTATTTGGGCCATGAATTCTAAATTTGCCACCACAACCGCCCCCGCCCAGGTTGGGGGACCAGGGACACAAGAGGCAGGACTCAAGTCCCTTGTGCTTGGTGGGGAAGGGATGTTGCAGTCTAGAGGGCACACATCCACGCTCCCTGGAGGCATTCCTCCGCTCCGACGTGATGTTTACAGCATCCAGGGACTTGAGTGTCACCCTCTTGGTAAGGGCACCTGACTGTGGACCTGGGGGGGGCAGGCGGGGTGGTGGTGAGTGATGTGTGTGGGACCACGTGGCCAAGTGCCCGTCCCTCAAAGCTGGAGGGCTCTTTCACCACAGTGCTGCCCACAGGCCCTGTTTCTAGAGGGTGGAGAGCAAAGGCCAGAGCACTTAGCTGCCCAGCCCAGCATCGGAGGTCACAGCAGGACATGCTGCGTGTAGCATCCTCCCGTACAGAGCACAGGATTTAGGGGGAAGCAGGAACCACCTCCAGTCCCTGGAGCAGATTTTGCACCAATTTTGGGATTTACATATAGGAAAGGGGAGGGTAGGTACTGCTGACAACAACCGCAGGAACCATCCCTACTCTGGTTTCTCGAGGCTTAAGGGAGGACAGGAGACAAAGTGCTGCTTCTGACCCACCTGAAGCCCTAACTCGGTGGGTGAAGTTCCCCGTGGAGCACTGAATATATGAGACCATCAATGAGCTTGGCCACCTCGCTTCCTGGAAAGGGAACCACCCAAGGCCTTGGCTGAGCCTGCCTGCCACCCACATGGCCACCAGGACCGTGGTCCCTGCCTCTCCTCTGTGAGCAATCCACCAGAATCATGTCTTACAAAGAACAGACTCCAAAAATATATATAAATAAATAAAAACCTTAAACATTCTTACAGGGATCTTAAAGAACAGAATACATGTTAAAAACTTCAGTAATTTATATCAATTTTAAGCGGTACTTTATATACAATGGGGGAAAAACACATGCATAGTCCAAATACAATGTTGAAAACAGCATTTTCATAACAAAAAACCCCGAACACTAAGTGTTAATACCATGTACATGAATTCAAGAAGGACCACCCTTTTTGTCTGTTGCACACAGTTTATTTAACAATATGATATAAGAAATGAGTTGGTACTTTACCATTCTATACAGTGATTGAATCTTCTTGAATTTTCTTATTTATAGTAATTATAGCGCTTGCATGATTTACACTAGAATTGCTTTTCCTCATTTCAAGTTTCACATAGAAGAAAGAAAAGAATGCTTCTTCTCTATTAACATTAGCATGGTCTAAGAGAGTGATCATCCCTATTTTTTGTCTAAAACCAGTTTTATCAGAGAAACAAAGCAACAATTTCTACATCTGCAAGACAAAAGTTTGGCTTAGGCCAGTATGTATAGATAGATGTGTGTGTGGGTGTGTACGTGTGTGCACGCAGGAGCCAATTCCTATCGTCCAGGGGTAATACTTGGAGAACGCCCACAGAGTTCACTATAGAAAAAAATCTTCCCGCAACGTCAGAAAGTTATCGGGATACATTATAAGCTTGCATTATTTCAAGAATCAGTTTCTGAATATTATTTTTCTTCTCACTTTTAAACATAAATGTTTAAAGTCTTGAAAATACAAATAAAAAATATGAATATAATGAACTTGTTTTTCCCGTTAAAAAAAGGCATGAGTCACCAGTAATGACGACAAAAAGAATCCAAACAAAACCCCCCTCCCCCCAAAACAAAAAAACAAAAACAAAAAACAAAAACAAAAGGAAAGAGAGAGAGAGACCAGATATTTAAATCAACTGGTTTTTAACAAAAAAATATATTCTTTGTATTGTTTCTTTAAACAGCAATCTACCCTTCCATGGCTTGGAAGTAGCAGTTCCGTCTAGGAATAAAAAGAGCCTAGATGCCTGGATTTCAGTACAAAAGGTCCAAGAACATGAAAGGGGGGAAAAAAAAGGCGATGCTCTCACAATGCTACAAACCCTCCACAAACTTTTCTAGGGTATCTCCTGTGGTGTCGCCGACCAGGGACAGCTCACTGGACAACGCACTCCTGTTGGGGGTGTTCAGCTGCGGGAGCATTGCACTCTGTTCGGGGTTCCCCAAGTGTCCCTGATCTATGGAGCTGGCCATGGTGACTGCGAGTCCTGGGTGGGGGGAACCAGTCTGGGGTGAGACGTGGTGTGGAGAAGGCTGGGGCTGTATCCGTGGCGACGGGCTGGAATGTGGAGGCTGGGACTGGGGCCGCGGAGACTGGACAGGGGCCGGAGACCGCACCTGGCTACTGAGGGACGTGGCCATCTGCTGGCCGGGGAGGTGCGAGGCCTGCGGCTGTCCTGAGAGCATGTGCTGCTGGGGGCTCATGGGGTTCGGCTGGCCCGGGGAGCCAATCTGCTGCTTCATCTGCTGCTGCTGCAGAATCCGCTGCTGCAGGGCCTGCTGGATGTTGGGGGTGCTGTCTGCGCCCAGCCCTGGCTGCCCCATCTGGCCGAGCTGTCCCATCTGAGCCGCCATCTGGCCCATGGAGCCACCCTGGATGGGGAGGTGCTGCTGCATCCGCTGCTGCTGCATGGCTGGGGGGTAGCCTCCGGGTCCCTGGGGCTGCTGGAACTGGCCGTGCCCGGCCATGCCCCCGGCCATGCCTGCACTGCCCTGCTGCTGCTGCTGCTGCTGGAGCAGCTGCCGGCGGAGCATCTCCCGGTACTGCGGGTTCATGCTCGCCATGCTGGGGCTGTGGCCCGGGTTCATGATGTTCAGGGCCTGGCCCTGGGGGTTCAGGCCTCCCATCGCCTGCTGCTGCGGAGGCACGCCGGGCCGGGGCCCGCCGGCTTGCATGGCGTTCAGGTTCTGCAGGCCGGGCTGCTGGTGCAGGCCGGGCTGGGCCTGGAGGCCGGGCTGGGGCTGCAGGCCGGGTTGGGGCTGCAGGCCAGGCTGACTGGCCACATACTTGGCTGTGCGCTGCTTGATGAAGGCCGCCATCAGCTGCGGGTTGGACTTGAGGATGTTCAGCACCTGCTGCTGCTGCTGCGGGGAGCTGGGTGACTTCAGGGTCCGCAGCAGGTCCTGCAGGGCGCCGGGCGAGATGCTCCGGGGCGGCTGCACGCCGGACATCCGCGGGCCGGCCACGGCTGGCTGGGCCTGCATGGACAGCACAGGCCGGGGCATGCCTGGCATCGGCTGCTGTTGGGGGAGAGGCGCCTGCTGCCACTGCCCGGGTGGCAGGTTGGGCATGACAGGCCCACTGACCTGGCTGGGCCGGGGCACGTTCAGGCCCACGGGGGCCATCTGGCTCACTGGGGTAACCATGCCCGTGCGCCCTGGGGGCATGCCATTGTTGATGTTCACCCGGTACAGGTGCTGCTGCTGCTGGGCCTCCCGCTCAATCTGCCGGGCCGCTTCCACCGCGGCTGGTGGGGGCTGTGCGGGGGGCGGTGGGGCTGGCACCTGGTTGGCGGGCTTCCCGGTGGACACCGTCGTAGGGGGCTGAGTCCGGGCCACACTGGGAAAGCCGGCTGGTGACATGCTCACGGGTGAGGGCTGGGGTTGGGCCGGGGGCTGCGGCGTCTGGGGCGTGCTGGGCTGCTGTGTGGGGGTCCCGGGCGGAGCTGAGGTAGGGGAAGGCAGACTCTGCTGAGGCACATTGCGGGTGTTCATGGTGGCCATCCGCCGGCGCATGAGCTGAGCCTGCTGCAGGCGGTGCTGGATCTGCTGCTGGCGGAGCTTGTGTTTGATGTTGAGGCAGAAGGGCACCGGGCATTTGTTTTCTTGGCAGTGTTTGGCATGGTAGCAGCAGAGGGCGATGAGCTGCTTGCACACCGGGCAGCCCCCATTGGTCTTGCGCTTGCAGCCCTTGGTATGCTGCACCACCCGCTTCATCTTCTGGCAGGATGGCAGCGAGCAGTTGGCGTTGCGGCACTGGCAGGCGTGCACCAGGGACTGGATGCAGCGCTGGATGCTCAGGCGCCGCGACTCCTGGGGGCTCTTGGACTGTGGCTCGCCCTGGCTACTGCCCTCGTCGTCCAGGCCCAGCCCCCACTTCACCATCTTGTGGGCGTGGCTCTTGGTGTTGTAGCAGTTGATGCAAAGGTCGTAGTCCTGCAGATAAGCACAGGGCATGCGCCGCGGTCAGCACGAGGCCCCACGGGACCAGATGTCTGCCCGTGTCTACCCCGGCAGCCTCACAACCCCCCCACCAATGGTCTCAGAGGCTCCTGGGTGCGTTGGCTCACATCTGGTCCCCTTTCCTTCCTTCCTTGGCCCTTGGGGAAGGGCACCCACACCACTGAGGCCCTGCTCCCATACCTGGCCTGGGAAGCCTGGCAGTTCCTCCCGAGCTCACCCAAGTGCTACGCACCTGGGTTTCTAGAAACCAGCCCCCACTCCCTGGGGCTGCTGCTGGGTGCCCTGGTGCGCCCTCTGAGCTCTGCAGGGTGGCCCAGAGAGCCTGCGGGACTGAGAGGCCTTCACCATAAGACAGGCCTTGGGCTCAAACCCCAGCGACAAAACGCACGCTCACGGGTTTCTTAAAAGTTGCTTGTATCTGCAGACAGAGAGACTACCAAATGCCAGGTCTGGAGAAGGAAACCGTATGACCGAGACACACCCTTTTTCCAAAAGGACATGAAGATCCCAACAATGGGCAGTGACCAGAGAACAGAAGGAGGCAGGAAAAACCGGGAAATGAAGACAAAGGCATTACAGAGGATCCATCCGCCCCCTCTGCCCAAGATCACAGAGCTGCTCCTACGGGCATGTGATTCTGGGAACCGTTTGGAATGCAGACGCTGGCAAGGCGAGGGTGGGGTGGGGGGGACAGAGGGACCCATCTGAGGAAGGGACGGACCACACCCCTTCACACAGCGTGTGCAACCACGGGTCCCCCAGGACAGCGCCTTCTCAGCAGCTCAACCTGTGCAAGGCTACATACAACTGGAGGTATGAACAGGGGAAACCAGTCAGAATCCTGGCGGGGCCGAAGCATAGCCGGTGCCTCTTTTGGCTCCTACTCTGGCACCAGAGGGCCCGTGGATGTTCCTGACACACGGCTGGTGTTAGCAAACAACAAGGAATAAAATAAAAGTGCTCTGTAATCACGTCTTCCTGAAAAAATCAGCAGAAACACTGCCTCCCCTAGGAGGCCTGTCCACTCCTCTGCCTCCTAGGGAGACCAGCCCCTCCTGCCAGGGGCCAAGTGTAGCCCGGACACACACTAACACCCTCTGTTATGCTCAGCAGGGTTGGGACCATACATGCTCCATGAAGGGAGAAAGGCTCCTTCCTTCCTACCCTGAACATCTGCTGTTGAGCCTGGAGCAGGCACAGAGCACGGATTCTCTTCTTTGTGAACAAGGAAACACCAACCTCATGACCAACAACTCCCGGAGAGGACCAGGGGGTAGATGAGCCTTTTTCATTTGGTGCCCCTAGAAAATGCCGACTATCTCACCGTTCAATCTGAAATGCTGACCACGCCGACGGTGGCGAGGGCAGGGGAGTGACCGGGGAGGGAGGGAAGTGGGGCCTACCTCGCACACGGTGCAGTGCCAGCGCGTCTCCACATGGTGCTTGCACTCGTTGCAAGTATAGACGAAGCGGTCCTGGCCCTGGGTGTGCAGCTCCACCAGCATGCACAGTGTGGACCACTTGGACCGGCGCAAGGAAGAGAACTCCCAGTGCTTATCTCTGGCGAGTGTGAGGAAGGCGTCCCGCCCATCCATGAGGTCACAGCTGAGCAGGGGGTCGGGGTCAACGATGGGGGGCAGCGTGTTGATGACAGGCCCAGCATGCAGGTGGATCACAAAGAAGACCTGCAGGAGAGGATAGCATTAGCCTCCACGGAGAGCGAGGTAACTTGGCCTTCCAGTGCCCAGGGCCCTCTCCACAAGGCCCACGGGCCCCGGCTTCTCAGCAATCCCTCTCCTTGATCCCACAGACCAGGAGGGGCCCTGGTCTCTACCTCTTTGTGCTTCTCCATCGTGGCGTAGAGCTTCTGGGACAAGTCATTGGACACATTGGGCATGCTGGGCTTCTTCTTGTTGGCTCGACTGATGCTGCTTTTATTCTTGTTGGTTTTCTTGTTGTTCTTCTTCTTGGCATTCTTGCTGTCGCCCTGGCTGCCCTGAAACAACACGCGAAGCTGCTGCTCAAGCCCAGCCTCCCCTCCTCCGTGCCTGGCACTTGGCTGGGGCACCCAGCCCCCACGGCCAGGGAGATGGGTGCCCCAGGAGGCTCCACAGCTGCCTTCGGAAGGCGTCATGGAGGCAGAGGTGAGGAGGACAGGAGCAGGGCCAGGGGTGCAGTGGTGACACAGGGGCCACACTGGCCACATGGCAGTGGTGACACTGGGGGAGAATACACCCAGGATGGACTCTAACAAGGCAGGGGGTCCAAGCTATTTTTCCTTGCTCCATACCACTCCATGCCATGTGCCACATGCTCCGTTGCACACAGTTCCAAACATCCACTGTGCATGAGACGGGGGAACAGTGCCAGGAGAAGGTGCCGTGTGGGCCTGAAACCCCCACCCTGAGCTCTCTAGCGAGCTGAGGTGTGAGGAGTCCTGCCCCCCAGGTCTGGAAAGAACTCAGGCCCTCCGTCATTTAGGCCCCAGGTCTGGTCCAAAGAACTTTGTTCTCAAGAAGAGGAGAGAGAAGGACAGATGCTCTGGGTGCCGAGAGGCACTGACAACTCCTGTCTGGAGCCTGGGGCAGAAGAGGGCCCCGGTGAAGAGCAGCGCGCTGGCGCGGGCTGCACAACTCCCAGGCAGCCGCGGGGGGACCGCGCAGTACAGGGAGCTCCGCTCACCGCTCGAGTTTTCAGTAAGCCTTGAAACCGTTCTAAAAACTAAGCTGACTTTCAAAAAGTTATAAAAGAAATAGATTCACTGCACAAAGTTCAGAAAATATAGCCAAATTAAAAAAAAAATTTTTTTTGGCCACCCTGAGCAGCAGCATTCCAATTTTTCTTCTTGGAATTGTACCTATGCGTGGCTCCCGCGGGTGGTTCTCCCCCTGGAGCTGGGGTCACACACGTGACACTGAGCCTATCCCTTCCCCACCTCCCCCAGGGAAGGACACTGCCAATGGTAAAGCAGCAGTCCGGCCCACATGCCGTCCACAACTGAGGCCACCGCCCGCCATGGGATCCTGGGGTGTCCACAGGGTGGGGCCTGCCCGCTGCCTCTGTGGACTGGATACCACGGGGAAGTCCCCAACACTGCAAAAGCTGGTAATGAGCCGCCACCAGGCCAGAGATAAGCAGGTCCTCCTTGGACAGGACACCAAGCTGGAGCCTGTGTCCTGCCTCAGAGGCCGCAGACCCTCTTCTCCCTGCTGTGACCCCCCCCCCCGCTGCCCTGGAGCCCCAGATGCATGTTCTGACTCAGGCCACCTCTCATCCAAGGTGCAGGCAGTGGCGGACACGGAGAGGGACCTGGGCTCACAGCTCAGCTCTGCACTCTCTCCTGCCAGAACTCCCTGGTTTCTACTCAAATTTGGCCCACCCAAACAGGATCTCTGGTGGCCTCCTAAAGACCCCAGCGGAGTGGTTTCTCGAGCCCTAAAACCCCTGACATTTGGGAGTATTGTTATCTTTGGTCAGATGACAGATCCTGCCTCCAGGGAGGCCCCAGCAAAAGGACCCCCGCAGCAGACCCTAGTTCTGAGGGCCCGTCTTGCACAGCCCCTTGGCATTAACAGGCATCTCAGCAGCCAGTTCCTGAAGGACTTCTTTCCCAAACATGCTTCCCTAGCCTCCTCCTTTGAGTAGAGGCGGCAGCACTGACTCAGATGCTCGGGCCCCAGACCCAGCAGGCAGCTCCGATCCAGGATTTCCCTCACACACCACAACAGTCCGCGCCATGTTCTGGGGCTGCTACTCTCAAAACACATCATACACTCCCCGCTGCTTCTAAAGCTATGAACCTAACGGAAACCCCCATCCTCTCTTTCTTGGACATCCCAAACACATACACACTTGCTCCCAACGTGAGCCCTCACACATCTCCTCCTCCCACCGGCAGCTCCCCACCGTGTGGGTTCCTTCTCAGCAGGTCAGCCTCTGCCACCTCCCCACCTATTGGCTGGGTGCCGACCCAGCCAATCTCGGTGATCCCTTTCCTTACAGCTCCTACCGCTGCGTTTGGATGCATTGTTTTCCCCACTAAAACGCGCACCCTGGGAGGGCAGGGATGGAGTCTTCTACAGTTCACCACCGCACTGCTGAGCACAGAGCCCATGTGAGGCGGGATTTGGTAAGCAGGTGAGTGCCCGAAGGCAACACCAGATGGAGGGCTGTCTGATGGGGTGGGCTGGCTCATGACGAAGTGAAAGGGAGAGGCCTGATGACGCCCGAGGTTCTCCTTCTCAGGAAAGGTCTGTAGTCAGTGGCCTGGCTGCTGACTGCGAGCACAGGGCTCTGTCTGCTCTGGGATGCTGGGCAGGATGTCCCCCGCTCTCGTCTTTCTGAGCCTCCACCCCGCCTGCCCTGTTCACAGATGCTAGACCCAGCACCTCCCATCTGCCTTCTCCCAGGTGACCTCGTGTCTCCAGCACCGTGTCTCAGCTCGCCCTTCGAGCTCCAGCCCTGACCTGCGGTGGCTGGTGACAAGGGGCAGGCACGTGTAAAAGCAATCCCACCGACAAAGAAGGCGTGCGTCCACTGTCCTTGGCGCGAGGCCGGGCCCGCCGCATCTCCTTACCTCTGTTGTCTCGCTAGCTGCCGTGCTCTCCTCCTTCTTCCTCTCCTCTTCTTCTTGCTCCAACTCCTTAATGCTCTCTTCCAGCACATTAGGCCAGAAATCACCCTCAAAATAGGGCAGCTCCTTGGCGCTGGTGAGCCTGTCTTCAGTTGCTTGTTTGAAAATGTCCTGGGGAGTGAAGGAAGCACAGCAAACAGGGAAGTCAGTGGCACTCCGGGGAGGGGCCCAGGGGCTGTGCCGCTGGGTGAGGATGGGGCACGGCAACTACATGTAAAGTGCTTCTATGCCTTTTCTCTACGCTCTCCTTCTTTTTGCTTTCTACTCCTCATAGGTGAACAGAGCTTTGACATGCATGAGCCGCCAGGCCCTGCTTCAGCCCCAGGTACCTTGTAGTCGTGAATGATCCGCTCCGCAAACGCCTTGTCCAGCATCTTCTTGTACCACTCCTGTAGGCGCTTTGGTTTGGGGATTTTCTGATCAGGGGGGTGGCAATGGAAGATATAGTCGTCTCCTTCACTCGGGGGGCAGGCCCAGATGTGTCCTGTTACATACCTGCAGGACACACAGACAAATTCAGACCACAGTACTAAGTGAAAGCCTCCCTGCCTTCAAGGAGTAACAGCTGAGGAGCAGGAACCAAAGCAAGGACAGAAATAACTAGAAAAGAGAAAACAAAGAAATTTCCACGATGCTTGCAGCCAAATATAACAGGCTCAGAGAAGTTCCAAACCGGTGTGGGGGAGGGGGGAGAGGGGTGCATGGGTGGGCAAGGCCAAATCTCTGCATGCGAGAGCACACCTGGAAATCAGCCCTCAGACACTCCTTCTCAGGGTGTGCATGCCGGGCAGGGGTCAAGGCTTCCAGGGAATCCTGTCAGCATGGAACAGAGCCCGGAAGACGTGGCTCTGAGGCACGGGGAACGGCTTATGCCCAGGGATGTGCTCCATTTCCTAACTATCTCTTCCTGTGCGATGGAGAGGAGCTGAGTATCTCTAAAGGGCCAAAGTCAAAATAATCTGTCACTCTGTTAGACACCTGTCAGTCAAATACTTCTAACTTTTTCAAATTTGGGAAGGGATGCGACAGATCTAGAATGCCGAAACAGAGAAAAGCAGATGCAAAAGACCAGTATCCTGTAGGATCCCATTCATATGAAAGGTCCAGAAAACGCAAATTTATATATAGAGAAAGCAGATCAATGGTTGCTGGGCGCAGCGGTAGAACAAGGATAAACAACAAATGGGTGTGGCGGTCCCACTACTGGGGGGAGGACAACGCTTGGAAATGGATTGACATCCAGGCCGCGCCGCTCAGTGAAGTTACTAAAAATCACTGGAGTGTACACTTGACATAGGCAGATTTTATGATACATAAAATATTCCTCAAAAACGTTAAAAAGAAAAAAAAGGAGACTAGAATAGGAAAAAGAGTGAGAAAAGCACAGAAGACAGGGAAAGCATGTGCGCTGTGCTGGGGAGCCCAGATCTGCGTGGCCCAAGGAAGTGCCCGGGAGGGGGGCTGGGGAGAACTCTGAATCAATCTGAGGACGTTAGAATAGAAACACATACGGCTTTAAAAAATACTCTGGTTATTTCGCAAAACACACAGTGAAAATTAAAAATAAAATTTTTATTAGTTCTGAATAATCTGAATTAAACTCACCCCAATTTCTTCACATATTCTAAATATCCAATAAGGATCTCATGGTAAACAGCTGTCCGGAGGCATCGGGGCCGGAAGAAATGAATACTGTCCAGATAAGATATGTACACACGCCTGGGGGGTGGGTGGGAAGAAATTAACTGGTATCCCCCAAACTTGAAACCAAACACCAACATCCAAAAGAGGCTCCAGAAATAAATTCTGTTTTCATAGCATTTACACTGGCCGTGCAAACAAGACGTAAGGAAACTCCTATCACCAAGGGCCACTGCCCATGAATAAACAATTCCATCCCTGGGGCAAGAGCGATGGATCGCCCACGATGGAGAGCCATGGGAAGGCCAGGGCAAACTAACACAAAGCCTCTTCCAATTCCCTCTCACCTGGATTCTTGACTGAATGTGAAATAACTCTTGGCAGAGGTACTTGGTTTTTACAACACGTGGGCCCATGGAGTGATCCCCACCCCCCTGTCTGTAGGTTTACCTGCCCCAGGTAAGACAGGGACAACAGCAAGACCAGGACTGGAACCCACGAGTACTCACTACACAAAACACACTTTAAACAGTCATCAAAACCCTTCATTTCTCACTGGCTTAGTGGAAAACTCAACTAACTAGTTTGGTTTGTTAGGCGTGGCTTATCTGATTTAAACCCAGGTCTGGAGCACACAGGTTCTCCAACAAGACACTTAGGTTCTCAGTCTGCTGCGACATCGCGGGCCCACTGATATGTACCCAAGAAGGGGAGGAGAAGGACTACCTTGTATTTGGAGGGGGGCAATCAGAGCCATATTCTTGCACGTGCATCCCAAAGAAGCACACATCCACTCCGTCAATTTCCTCAAAAGCAAAGAGCGCTTTGGTTCGATACGGGAAAGATTCTGACATTTCCCCAGAATCCACAAACCTGAAATCAAAGTCAGAGCCTGAGGTGTGCACACATCATTGTTTTACAAGGCACTTTATAAATGAGATCTGCTGCTCTAAGCCCGTGCAGTGCAGAGGAGCTGAAGGCCTGCTCGCCTTTGCTGACTGCTGGCCCAGAGCTCTGCCTACCAGCCTGGCCTTGGGCAGCTCGGGGTTGTGACCCTATTCTTCGTGACATAGTCTTGCTCAGCCAGGAATTTTATCTCCCCTTATGAATATGGAATACTGAGAAAAGAGTTGACTGTACCACACACGCTGAAAAACCTTTAAGTTATACAAACTCTAAGCTTATTTTTTTTTTAGCACTCTCTACACCCAATGTAGGGCTCGAATTCATAACCCCAAGATCAAGAGTCACATGTGCTACTGACTGAGCCAGCGAGGCGCCCTGAATTATACAAACTCTAAAGCTGTGCCAGAAAGCAGGGCTTTGGTTAACCAGGTACAGGATCCCTCAAAGAGCGCTTTACAAAACAGCACAACGTGTGCACACAAACCGTGACTTCATCCCGGGCTTGACCTCCACAGTCTTGTCTGAGCTGGCCACCACACGGACAAAGACCTCCCCGGCTTCAGGATGATTCTGTCGCCGCAAAAACTTGTTGACTCGGTCTTCCAAGTGGTTGCCCAATCGTGTGGTCTGTAGTCCTGCAAAGTCCAGAGCAAACAGGTGAGGGGGCTTCGGATGGGCTATGGAGAAGGTGGCTGAGGCCACAGGACCCACCCTTAAGAGTGGCCTGATTTTTTCTTTTTAAAGACTTTATTTGAGACAGATAGAGAGAGAGCACACACAAGCAGGGGGAACAGAGAAAGGGAGAAGCAGACTCCCCACTGAGCAGGGAGCCCGATGTGGGGCTCGATCCCAGGACTCCAGGGTCATGACCTGAGCTGAAGGCAAACGCTGAGCCACACCGGTGCCCCTAGTGCAGTCTGATTGATTTTCTAAGGATTAATGTTTTCCAAATCCAGAAGGGACCTAGTCTGTCCTACAAGGTAAGCATGTAAGGAAAAGGTGGACTCTGGAATCTCAGGCACTCCACACACTGACAAATGCTGTCATTTAAACGCCCACACATTTCCACCTTTTTTTAGCTGCAAGGGCAGAAGAGCCATGAAGGCTGACTGAAGGCTGTGGGCTAAAGGGGAAGGAGCAGACACAGGGGCCATGCTGAGCCCACCTCCTGCCTCCCCTGCCCTGGCCAGGATGAGGCCGTGATCTGGCCCCGGGCGCCCCCACGTGGCTGCTCGGTGTCAGAGCTGGGCCCGAAGCCAGAATCCACAGTGTTTGAGAAACTCTGCTTTTCCTGGAGGGCAGGGCTGCTCTCCCCTTTCTGCCCAGCTCAGAGGAGTCCAGAATGCAGCCTTGCGAGTTTATCCCAGGCAGGAGCTCACACAGCATCAGAACCCAGTTCAGCCCTGAACCCCCTCCACACCTTCCCTCTCCTGGGGATGCCCCAGGTGTGGCCACTGTGACAGGACTTTTCCAACAAGCTACCCCCAGATAAAACACTGGTCACAGCCTAAAAATTCTTCGCAGGAGGGGAAAAAACTAGAAGGAAAAGCTGCAGAAAGTTAACAGTGGTTATTTACAGGTATGGGATTTGAAAGACATTTTCTTCTTTATATTTACTGATTTTTAACTATTTACTACATGGATGAGAAATCTTTTTAAAAAGCTATTTGGGATTTCCTAAGATTCCTTACTGAAGCCAAGAAGTATCTAGAAAATTTAGACTGACTTTCTAAATTCCATTTTTCTACAATTAATATAACAATGGTGGAGCTTTTTTGGTATCTAAGTTATACCTGCATACAAGTGATTTAAAAAGAAAACACGACATGAAGATGAAATAAAAACCCCATAGAAAAATAAAAACTTGAAAAGCTACAAAACTGAGGGGAAAAGTGGATTTCACACCTGGACGAAGGCATGCCCTCCACACAGCCATGGACGCTCTGCTGAGCGCCGTGGCTGCAACAGCCTCCCCGAGAAACAGAGTCGGGTGCAGAGGGGCCTGGGAGCCAGCACATCTACCCCAGCAGCCCCTAGAGGAGACCCTCCCATTCTCACTCCCGTGGGCCCCCTCATGCCACTGCTGAGCAAGTCTGGCTCCCCTCACTCCCCTTCCCTTTTCAACACAGGACCCTACATACTGTGGTTTTCAAATAGCAAACGGGAGAGTAAACCTTTAAAATTGTCTTATTTTTTTTCTTCAAATAACCTGAACTACCTGTACTAAAAAAAAAAAAGCAAAAAAAAAAAAGCTTTAAACAAGACCATATATGACAATCTTGTTACAGGCACGAAACCGAGCGCTGTGAAGGTGCTGAGGATCCCCCAGAAGAGCAGTTGCTCCTGTGGCAAAGAGGAAGGGCTTGTGCGGAGGCGAACCCGCAGAACAATTTTGGGGAGAATCACGCCCCTTGTGTCCGACACACACAGCTCTGCCTCACTCTCACGTCCCAGAGCTCCTCCTCACGCTGCGGGGGCCGTCCTTACACATGCCTTCACGCACACACACGTTGTGGGACACGCGCGCACAAGTGCAATCACGGAGTCTGGAAACGAACACTCTAGATTGCAGTCCCCCTTCCTCTCCCAGTGATCAAATCCTTCGGCCTTCTGCTCTCCGACATCAGGGCTGTCCCATCTCCAGGGAGGCTTCTCACAACCCAACACAGGGACTGACTCGGAGGCACCTCTGGTGGTTCTCCTTCTCCCTCCACCCGGCTGGGCTGGGCACAGTGCAGGCTGTCAGGGGGGGAGGGTGGAGCGAGTGGGGGACGGTCAGTTGTTGACCGTGCTTCACCCACTCATCAGCAGTACGGGGTTGGTGCCAATGCGAATGAGGCAGCCCATCCTTTGGGGCCTACAGACCCTCGCAAAGGCTGTGCCCATATGTCCACACCAAATGACGCCGGGTAGCCAGACTTTGAAGGTTCTCTTCTGTCAGTGAGTGTTGTCCATCTTTAACCCTAAAGGTTCTCGTCACAGGCCCGCTCTTGGGTTCTTCTGCCCCCATCCGCTACCAGCTGCAACTGCTCTCTGACCTGGGCCCAGCTCTCCTGGCAATTGTGTTCTGGGCACGAGGCTCTGGCCCAGGAAAGTGTTTCTAGCTTGCTGACTGCTTTAGTGATCTCACCCTGAATGGACCCTCTAAAGCAGGGGTTCTCACTGGAAGCAACTCTGCTCTCCTAGGGGAACATCTACCAATGTTCGGAGACATTTCTGAAGGTGACCACTCATGGGAGTGGGGTTCATGTTACTAGCACTTAGCGGGTAGCAGCCAGAGATGCTCTTAAATATCCTACAAAGCGCAGGACAGCCCCCAAAACAGAGAATTATCTGGGCCTGAATGTCAATGGTGGCTCAGGTTGAGAAACCCTGATCTGAAGAGAAATATTACAATGGTTTGTGAGTTCATCCGTATTTCAAAAGATTTTACAAGAGTGAGCTTAAGTTATAGGATAACTGTGGATTTTGGTAACAACAGTCTAACCCTGAATTAGCAATGACTTGGGAGGCCCACAGAGTGGCTTCTTCCTTGCTTGCTCCCCCTCTTCTCCTCCCCCTGGTGTGGGATCTCTCTCTCCATCCCATCTCGCTCCTACTCCCTGATCCTCAGATGGCCTGGCTCCTGCTGGGGACACCCTGCCCTGCTGGGGAGGGTGACAGCTGCAGGGAGCGCTAGACAAGCAAGCTGTAAAGTCTCCACCACAGGTGGCATTCTCACTCAGGGTCACTGAACTCCGCAAAGGCCAGCTCAGGGACACCATGCTGCGGAAGGTGGCCCCTAGCCCTCGAGAACCAAGTTGACGAAAATCTCATATTGTACACTTTTGAAAAGAATGCTATCACTGAGTGAAGACTACCCAGGAAGAGGTACTTGGCATAGCAACAGGCTGTCTCTACTGTGAAGAGACACCAGGAGCCGCCCTAAATGCAGCAGCAATGCTCACAAGTCCTCGTGCAGACAGGGCTCTGCCAGTCCCGGCCGGTGGCGGCCGACTCCAGCAGGCTGAGGGCCACGCCGGCCAATGGAGCAGCGGCCGCCCCACACGCACCCAGGGCTGAGCATGCTGGTCGCGACAGGATGTCAGAGTGGGGTGCGTGTGTGTGTTGGGGGGCGGGGGGGGGTCTTATTTCTGAGCCACTTGAAAAAGATCTGCTGACAAATTTTCTCTCAGAATTTACAAAGTTTAACGTTATATCTGAGCTTTCTAAACTTTCATTTAAAACATGAACTGACCATGAAGCTAGTCTTCATGTAAAGAGCATGTCCAATGTTTCCATGGAGGGGTAAGACCGACAAGTATGAAGTATGGAAAACGAACTCACAGTACAGGGCCTCAGACAAGGGAGCCCCAAGCCGCACACGGAGAGGAGCTGCAGGAAGACCGGGAAGGGGGACAAGCCCCTCACACTCAGACGGGGAGACAGAAGCCCTCCCACAACTTACTCTTAGCACTGAACTTGTTTTCTTTCCGAGTTCTGCCAGTTTTCTTCAAACAGTTGTCACACACAAAGCTGCAAAAAAAGAATGAGTGTGATCAGAGTGTATGAAATAGTCTATGCTGCCAAACCAGCGACATGCAGCTGGGAAGTGTTTCGTTGGCATCACTATTCGCAAGCGAAGAGGCAGGCAGCTTTGAGTCTACAATCCCTAAAGCAGGCCAATACATAGGATGTAAAAAAAACTGAGAACCGGCTGTCCCCCGCCCCCACCCTAGCCCTTGCTAGGCAACAGCCAATGCCCAGCAGCACACCCCTCCCTCCAGTCCCGGCAGAGAGGCTTTCCCTTCCCCAGGATCACAGGAAATCACCAGGAAACTACTCACCCTGAAGGCCAGATGATGTCATAGTGCAGAACACAAATCTGATGCATCTTCCGGCCACACTCCTTGCAATCAACAAAACTGGAAGACAAAGAGAGTGTGTCTAACGCACATGGAAGCACGCAAGGGGGTCATCTGTAGTAGCCTGCGTACCGCATTCACACCTCATCCTCTGAATCACTGCCTGTATTGTGGGGTTAATGCTTCTGCCAATTGATTCAGCCACATTTTACTTTCCTTTTTCTTCTAAGGTTAAGCTCTATGCCCAACGTGGGGCTCGAACTCACAACTCCAAGATCAAGTCACATCGGTATGATACTTTCTATGAGAAAGCAGACTTCCTCCATTTCTCTGTACAAATGCCTATCCCTTGCTTCTCCCAATCTCCTTGACAACCAGAAATCAAACTTTACTTTCAAAAACCGCTATGATAGAGGCGGATTTTACAGGCCAGTATTTCTGACATGACTACACATTTTCAAGACCAGTGCTTGCACTGGTGACCGCACAGGCCCAAACTGCCTCAAATAACAGAGAACAATGCTTCCAGTGTCAGAAACACTTGCTCTTAAGCCTACGCGCAGGAAGCATCTGCTCGGAGCCAGCTACAAAGGTGGGAAGTGTCAAGCTGACTGGTAAATGCGAGGCTTTATTCATGTAAGCACCAGACAGCAGGGGTACACCGCTCCGCTCACCCTCTGTAGCAGCCCCCACCCTGCCTCACCTGGGCCCTGTCACCTCACTGGGACTCTTAGTTGCCAATATGCGTGGACATCAAAACCTATTTATTCAGCCACTCCCTTAACTACCACAACTTATGCCTTATGACCAGCTTATCAGAGAGGTTCTGACAGAACGAGAACATCCATCTAATCTTATCACTGTTGAAATTCAGTAACTGGAGAGCATGCTACAGGGACGTACATGTTTTGTTGGAGTTTTAAAAAAGAATCCGTATCTGAAATAACTTCATACAAAAAAATCCCACCCAGGGCAACGTATTTCCAATGTTCCAACAGTGTCTTCTGCAGGCCAGTCACGAGGAGGGATTTTTCCTGATCGGAAACTAAAATCCAAGAGTCAGAAAGAAATCGCTATACTACTCACGGTTCAGGATCTAAGGTATCATTTTTCTTCTTTTCAAACTGATCCTTTGAAATTGTCCTTGTTTAAAAAAAAAAAAAAAGAAAAGAAAAGAAAAAAGAGAAATGTTAATTAACAAAATTTATCTGCTGAGTCTAAACTACAGGGTCTGTGGGATATTATTTTGTAACTATTTTTTCAAATAAAAAGTAAAAAATGGTCAGCCAAAATCTCAAGTAGATGTAATGATGGCATGAATATATAAAATTTATCTCCACAGAAAGCACTACCATCTGTTTTTCTCTATCTGCCTTGGGGTATTTCCTCCCAACTACCACCAGCACTTACTCTGAGATCCAAAACTATAAATTTTCAATCAAATCTGTATGGTGAATGGCTCCTGGATCTGATGGATAAATGGCATATTCAATTCTTCTAATTACAATAGAATTAGCTGACACAAGATCAGCATCTACTAGGGGATATTTTATTTATTCTTAAAGGACCGAGGACCTGGTTTCTATACTGTCTGTCCTTTTGTTATGATCAGCGCATATATGAATTATTTGATTCATGGAACTGTATAACCCAATTATCAATCACATAATTGGACCAAAGAATTAAGATTAAAAGGGACATAAAAATAAATTATGTAGAATTTCAGGCATTTCTGTTTATGTGTCTCATGAATGGCTACAGTTTGTTCTGTGTTTGGATACAGTAAACGTGAAGTGCAGAGTCCGCATCCTAGACTGCTGGAAGCTGCTCTGGTGGGAAGCCCTCCTGCCTGTAGGGACAGTCCCGCGAGCAGACGTCCCAGCAGGGCAGGAATCACGGCAGAGTCAGGAGAAAAGAGAGAACCACAAAATGCTGGCAGTCCTGGGTAGACACGGTGGCTGGCAGGTTTTTGGTATCTCAAGCACATAAAGGAGGTGACCATTCAATTAGTGGATCTGCTCTTTCTGGCCACATTCCGACTATGTGACCACTCAAAGGCAAACTCAGTGAAGGAATGAATGAACCAACTCATGCCTGTGCATGCCAGAGCACATAAGCAAGAGCCACCGCTCCAGCAAGGAAGGAGACATGTTTCCTCTCTGGGGTCTCACAGTCTGCATTTTAGGACAGAGGTTTCAGTGGAAGATGATATGAATGCTGAAGATGGGTTATGTATGCAAGATTCATTTCTCGCTACTGCCAGGTCAGAAGGGTGAACTGGTTTCTGAGGTGTAACTGAAAATTTACAATTTCTCCAAATGGAGGAGGACCACCACTAGGAAAAGGCAAGTATTTTAAAAGAAGAGACAGAGCAAGGTCGAGAGAGACCGGAGAGCTGCAGTGGGGGCTACAGCATCACAGTCTTCAAAGAAGGGGAGAATGTGGAGGTGGCCCTGGTGTCCAGTTAAAGAGCTGAATTCCAGAGTATGAATGTGGGCGTATTTGAGTATGAAAAAATGCACCAGCATGGCGGAGGTGCTTCCCTTTTAGTCATGGGCAAGAGGAAAAATACAAGAGTCAACCCTGAGAAAAATGACAGGATAGTACTTACGTCTGGGGCTGTGAAGGGTCGTCACCCAGGGTAACATTCTCCCCCTGGATCTCTGTGAAACACTTCTCACAGAAATGATACCTGTCAGCAAGAAGGCCATACTTGGGTGAACTGGTCCATCATAACACACAGCCACCCAAGCAACGAAGCCACCAATCAGAGCAGGGCAGATCACCACGACGAAGGGGGGGCGTTGTTGGTTGATTGATGGGTCAGTGAGGACAATGGAAGGAAGAGGGGCAGGTGGGGAAGGGCAGGATTAGAGAACAGGGAAGGGAACAGATAGCAGAGACACAGAGGTAAGACGCAAACACCGAGACAACACAGAGCAGAAAGCCAAGGCAAAGCTTGATTAGCATTCGGTCTCACTGCACACGTCACAGGCCATCATCGCTAACAACGGCTGGGCTCGGGCCAGCTCCAAGATGCAAACGTTTTCGAGGAGTTGTTAATACTAGAATTGCAAGGAGCCTCAATTTAGGAGTTTGACTTTTGTTATTACTTAGAGAAAATCAAATATAACTCCAGGGTTTGCGATGGAAAAAAATTCACTTTTGAACAAAATAGTCTCACAAAGGCCTTAAAAAAAAGGAATTATTTTTCAAAATGGCAAATTTATGCTTGACAGCAATTCACAGATTTTATTTCCGGTAGTAAGCCAGATCTTTAAAGGTACTAAAAATGTTGAGGACGCAGAACTGGTTTTAATTTTTTCCTGTTATTTTTCTCATGTTAATCACTTAGTTAATTGGGTTATAATACAAATGAAACCAAATCCATATTCTAGACAAACATTTAACAGAAACGCAGTCAGGGTCAAAGACTTTCCAGCCATTTATCAGTACGAATGTACAGAGAAAAAAAGCTGAGATATATTGTATAAGCAATACAATATATGTAAATCCATGAACAATCTTAAAGACTTTTAAAATTCAATTCTAAGCTTTGGTTTAAACTTTTTGGTAATGGGACGAATCGTTCACCAATCTGAGATCCTCAGTGATTAACTGCTCTGACTTGGTGACAATCCAAGTTAAGCAAATTTAGAGAGTTGATCTTTAAAGCACAATCTGCATTTGAGAAATTATCCATTACCCCAATTTCTTGAAAGATAATATGGAGCCTGGGCTCGAAGTATCAAATAGGAACAATTAAAAACTATTAAATGTTTGGAAAGGACACGCATGAGAAGTCAACAAAAATGCAGGCTAATGCTGCATAAAACAAGATGGGCACACAGGAGTACTGTCAAAATAAACAAGCTGAAGGGAGGTGAATGATACAAGCGGAAAGGAGGAGTAGAAGGTAGTGGCAGCAGTACAGTCAAATGCGGTTTTAGTGCTCAAAACTACGTCTACAAGATGCCACGAGGATTAGTGTTAAAGACACTGTGACGAGACTTGGAGCGCCACGCCACACGGACACGCGCAGGGGACGCGGCAGCTTGCAGGCTCACTCACGCACGCGCACACACGGCTGCAAAGGACGGAGGCTCAGGCCCCTGGCTGGCCGTCTGTCTCCGTTACTGCTCAGGTCAGTCCCCCTCAAGTTCTAATTCTAGTCTGAATTAAACACACTGAGCATTTTGTCTGTGTACTTCTCCGACTAAACACACAGAGTCAATTAAAAGCATGAACTTTAGAGCATGCACCCATCTCAAAATGATCTGATCTTTTAAATTGTTAAGGAGGAACATGACAGATTCACTGTGGGTAGCAACTGGATTAATGAAAGTTTCTTCTGGGACCAGTTTATTTAGAATGATTCAATCAACGAATTCTGCCAAGATTAAAAACTCTGACCAAGAACAAACATTGCTGTTTAAAAGTATCTGTATCTGTATGTTCTTCTCCTGAATCAACTGGCTATCATTATTTCATAAATATTCGTATGGAGCCTTGAAATCATGTGGTAAAAAGAATTTCCATGTGCAGGAGGGCGTGATCATCACTGGCACGAAAGAATTAAAGTACAGAAACCACAAACCAATTCAGGGGTGACCAGGGCAATATGCAAAAAAGATATCCCCCTCAACAGCAAGTGTCTCCCTTTTGAAAATAAAACTTGGACTTGACTGTTCCAATTCATTTTATGACCAAACATATAGCTGCTGTGGGTGAGCGAAAAGCTGAACTCCTCTGGAAACAAAATCACCACGATAATTGCACATGAGGCAAAACGACTTTAAAATCCTGGACAAACTCTTAGCTTTTATTCAAGCAGGGTATCAAGCCCAGGAACACCAAGGAAACAAGAATCTTAAGCCCACTGTTTACTCGCAGCGGAAACCGGCCCAGAACACAACACTGATGGCTCAAGGGCAGGCCCTGAAGTGGCGGAAGCCTACACTTTGTGTAACTAGCTCTCATTTGCAAAGAACCTCAGCGTCAGAAAGTGGGAGGCACAGAGAGAGTTAACACGCTCTAGTGCCTGTCCCAGAGCAAGTGGAGACGTCGGAGACATTGGAGAATTGAACCTGCTGGGGTTTGAGAATGGGAGGGGAAGGCCCAGGCCGCCCTTCAGTGTGCCCTCCTGAGAGGTGGTGACAGTCTGGAGAAGGGGCACAGCCACCCACTGGTCAAGTGTGCTGAAACCACCTTGGCAATCAGTGGGGGACAGATGGGAATGCCAGGCTGCCCCCACATTATTACCTAGTCCAAACTTTTTCACCCTAAAAATACAGAATGGTACAGAAAGTCACTTTTCAATCTTAAGAGCCTTGCTGACATTAGCCTTGTGTGAAGGAAGCAATTTCATGAATATGGAATTGCAAAGGAGAAATACTTCCACATAATCCGATGATGATGTGCATCTGGGTACCTAAAGTTAGCACAATGTAACTGCATAGTTTATCTACAAGGGTAACGTATGGAGTAAATTTTCAAATGCAGATTGTTTTAAGTACCATATCAGTATATACAAATAACTGGGACATCTAAAGATAGTATCTGGAAAATTCATATAGCTGTTTTCTCAACATGAGTTACTTTCAAATTTTCAAAGCATGGAAACAAGTGAAAATGTACTCATATGCTAGTTTAAATATTAATTTCACTTGTTTAAATGGTCTGTAGGACTTTCTATTGTTCGAAATGCCCAAACAGTTTAGGACCATAAGTGCCAAAACAGTTACTCATGAGAACATCGGTGTTGCTAAGTAGCCAAAGATGCGAATAGAAGTGTCAGCAGTCAGGATGCTGATCATAGTTAGGCCACTGCTTTCTTAGCATGACAACACGTTACTCTCTCCAAGTACAGTATTCTAGGAAGCACACCTTGTGAGATTCAGCTAAGGAGCAGTATGCCTACACTTTAAAAAATGTATCACTAACAGAACAGAACTCCTTTATTTCTCTACTCGTAAGAAAAACATTATTACTTTTGCTGAGTAAAGATAAAATTCTACACAAAAACTAAAACTGGGTATTTCAGAGCTTTAAAAACAACCCCGTGTTTTCACTCCACGCATAACCTCCTGTCGGGAGAGTAGCAGTGTAACCTGATCCTATCAACTCTATTTAAATTAATTGCTCTCCACTTAAAAATGGCCAAAATCTGTGCAAATCAGCAAAGGCAAGGTTTCAACGGACCCGGAGACAGTGAAAAGGCCCCAAACTTTAGAAATGGTGGCAAACAACCTGCTGTCTGTTCTTCCCTCTAGACCCAAACCACACGGGACAACCAGTAGCAGGGGCATTTTTCAGGGAAGAGTTAACTGAAATCTGTTCTCTTGAAGTTTCATTATTTTGCTTGGCACATAAAAAGTTTCCAAAGGGAATTCCTGATCGTTATTTGACAGAAAGTGACAATCGAGGTTGTCAGGGAAGGTGTTAAACTTGGTATGTTATGGGATGTGCTGAACGTCACGGGGCTAAAACTCACCGGCGGGGCCAGAACCCCCAGAACAGCACGTGTCACTACAGGAGTGACTCTATCACGAAGGACTGTGGTATTATTTCAAATGCTCCTACTGATAGAAGGGAAGCCAGGACAGGAACTAAGTCCAGGCGTGAACGTATTTTTAGGACAGGGGCACAGGCCACACTCCTGTTCCCCCCAGAACAAGCACCGGCATCTCATGCTGCCACCGTGCCAGGACGAGGGGGCCGGGAAGGGCTTAGAAATTGCACCTTGAGGCATTTTTAGGTCAAGAGTTCTTTCTCTCTCTCTTTTTTTAAGCAGGATTTTCATGGGAGTTACTAATTATTTTAAATATGATTAGATTTTTTAAAAAAATTCAGGTACTTTAAAATCCTAACTAGAAGATAAATATTTCAAAATTCCAAATTATTCAGGCCTGTGGACATATCTCTGAATAACAAGAAGCCCTTTCCTGATCTTCCTCGAAATGTGAGAACATAGGTAATCACTATAAGCAGTTAAGATCAAGTAATCAAAACATCAAACCCTAAATGTTGATGCTTAATACTTGAATCTAAAGAGGAACAAGAGGGACAAAGTGGCACCTTGGTCACATACATTTCACCATCTGTTCCTAACATGCAGGCAAAGTAACTGAATGTGACCGAGATTTACCACCTGTGCCTCCGGGCATGACACCCTCATGCTATGGCAATGTGGGGCCACTTGGAGCAACAGATACAACTAACTTTAATTTTCAACCCCCCCCCAAACTGTGGAAGTCGTATCTGTATGGCAAATGAGCAACAAAAAATATTTTCATTCTCTTCTGCTTAAGACAGGAGACTCAGCCATCTTCACATTTCAAGAGAATGGCAAAGATTTCTCGAGGATGCCTCCCACTCACAAAACCCTGAAACGGCCATTCTGTGACAGCAGAGTTCACGTGGAACTCAACAAGAACACTCAGTGTTGTGCTCTTAGTTAAAAAAAAAAAATTCTTTAAAGCTTTTAGTACTTTTTTAGATAAATTATCACTAAATCAAGTCTTTCCATCAGACTGTCCAGGCCAAGTACATGCGAAATAGTGAAATACAATGTATCCACTTTACTAAGATCTTCAAAAAGGTAAAGCTCCCTTTATTAGACTTACTCTCACGTGCAGACTCTTTCTTATGTGGTTCCTTTTTGGAAAGAGCACACCTTAAGAATGAATGCTCCTGATTCAAGTAGTGCAGTGAGCAGTTTTGAGCTTAAATTTTTATACTGTAAAAGGGTGCTTTAAAGTTAAGAGACTGAGGGCCTGAGTGACTGAGCAGCACTGAAAACTGTGGCCTGTTTCATTAGAACTTCACAAGAGAAATAATGTACCCAGGCTACCATCAGATGAACACGCCTTGCCCTAAGACCATCCTTTGATCCTGTAACTCGGGACATGGGCCCGGGGCTTACCTATTCTGATAGCTGTAGTAGGCAGCGTCACGAGGAATTGTACACAGCTGCTTCCCGTAGCAGCACAAAGTCTGTGGGGAAAACTCATACTGCAAAAACAAAGGAGAAAATACTAAAAATATATCCTAGTTACTGTCACATCATATTCTGGTTCATTACGGAGAGTTAGATTCAGCTAGTAAAATATTTCTGTTAGCACATGGGATAGTTTTCTAACAACTTTCACAGCTATTTAGAGACGTTTTTGGATTCAATGTGACAGAATCAGTTGCCGGGAGACATTTATTACAGATGGATAAAGGGACGCAAGGGCGGCCAGAAAGGCGTAACCCAAGGTCTTCTCCAGTAAGCGCCTCCAGCTTTGATCATCCATTACATGGCTTCAGGCAATCAACTGTTTTTACCAAAGCCCAGACCCCATCTGGGTCCTTCCCAGCACATAGGTGTGTGGCCAAAATGTTGAGTCTATCATGTCATCATAATACCCTCTCTGGTTCGATTAACCAGGGAAGTTCACTTTCCAGAAAAAGTTTAAACTGTACCTTGCGTCCACAGCAATATCCAAGGGACTGCATAACAGGGTCAATTTCTTGCTCAAAGACCTCTGCAAGTTTACTGCAGAACTTATAGACCCGGGACGTCTTACGATTATAGAGCCAGGCATTGTTGAACATAAGCCAGACATCGTCCACATACTGCCAGGGTTCTTGGTACTGCCCTGTATCCAGCTTCCGTTTGATGGTGGAAAGGTCCATGGGATTCTTCACAATGTCAAAATAATCCTTAAAGACAAAATCGTTTCAGTCTAGTGGATCCCCCAAATACCAAATGCCAGCCTAATGTAGCAGCTTTATCTTAAAAAACGAAATAGAAATAATCAGCCCCAGACAACCTCCGTTTTTAGTAATAATAAATGGGAACTAAAGAGAAAACAGTCTCTGACCTTCCTCTGATTTTATTATCTAAAATTGTAATTAGTATTGTCAAGTGTGACCAAATTATTTCAAAAGCAAAATTAAGGGCAAAATAATATCAATATATTATTTAATAAAAGAATGGGTTAAAAAATTTTTTTAATACAGAATTTTTAAAATATGGATTTTAATCCACTGAATTAAAAAGGTAAGCACACTTATCAGACATTGTTTTTTTAGAGATTTACTCTTGGTCCTGGCAAACAAGATGAAATTCCAAGACAAACATAAGAACAGAAACAAAAATAGTGACACTGCTCAAGAGAAACCTGTGGGGTTGCCATGGCCCTTACAAGACTCCCCAGAAATACCAGAACAAGACCCACATGCTTTCTAACTGGTGTCCACCAGTTCTTCAAATCCCCCCTTTCAGACGAAGGCTCACACAGAGCCCCAGACAGACAGCAAGGCTACGGAGGCCGTGCACCAAGGTGAGCAGGCAGTGCGCCCCTGCCACAGACCCCTGGGGCTGACAGAACAGGCAGGGAAACACACGTTCCAATCAATGAAACATACTGTTTTGACAGAAAAATTTTTTTTATAGGAGAAAAATCTTCAAAACAAGGGTTCGTTACCCAATTTTCAGAGATAAAACATGGATATTCTAAGTATCGCTGGTAAGGCTTTCTTTTTATTATGTTAACTTACCGGAATTCCTAGGAGCTGAGGATCTACAGGCTGCCGAAAAGGTAGGGACTCCGGATCCTGTCGGTACAGCGCTTCGAGGGTAGGCATCAGAGCCTGGCGTAACTCCTCTGGCTTAAAGACTACGGTTAGAAAACATCAGGAAGTGACCCTACTTACAAGGCGCTCAGACTCTTTGTCCATCACATTTCAAATGGAAGCCTGGGCTGCTTCTAGAAGGCCCCTATCATCTCCACCCCAAGCCGTGCAGACCCCAAGGGCTCTCATTCACTGCAGAGTCCATGAACATTCTCAAGCTACAATTCGGGGCTTCTGAAAACACCGTTACATTAGGGTTTTAAAACTGCTTCTACGTCACAAGGCTAAATATCACACCGGTAAGTTTGCTTCTTCAATAATAAGGGTTTCCAATGTTAAAACTGTGCTGCAACAGAAAATGAAGCTAACTCCCAAATCTGATTTCCTTGATCCAATGGGTGGTAATAAAGCCATTTCACTGGAAGAGGGCCTTTCTTCCTCTGATGAAATTTGTCTGTCCTTGGACGAAGTAAACTCCAGACACCTGGGACAAATGGTTTTGTCTTACAACCTCACAAACAAACGTACATAGTAACAGAGAAACAAAATCAAGTTTTTCCCCAAAACTTCTGAATCGTTCCCTCCTACATTTACCAATGCCCATTCCCTCCACCCCTCAGCCACTCCATTTCCTACTACACCTTGTGTTGTCACCAATCGAAGGATAAACACTGGCTGCCACGTACATTCAAGACGATACATTCATACAAAACCCAATGAATTTTACTGACCGGGGAAAACGTGTGTAAGAACCTATGAAGGCAAGAGGCAGGTCGGTGAGCAGCGCTTGTGTTCTGCTGCATCCCGCTTTAGAGATGGGACCACTGCTGGGGGCCGGTGAGCAGATGTGCCCCACGGAAGCCTCACGAAACACATACACATCCTGCCTTCAGCTAGCTCCTTTTCTTCTACTGTTTTTACAGTAATGGGAGTAGCAGTTGGTTTTCTTTGAATAATTCTTTCCAAGAGAACAATTCTTTAATTGATAGCTTTTTCCTTCCTCTTAGGCCCGGGGTCAGCAAACTTGGACCCACTGGCCCAATCTGACCAGCCACTGCCTTTGTATAGCTCATGAGCTAAGATTGGGTTTTGTGGTGTTTCATGGTTAGGAAAAAAAGAAAAGAATAATATTTTATGATACACGAAATCAAATTTTAGTCTCCAAAAATAAAGGTTTGTGAGAAGGCAGTTAAGCGCATTTGCTCACATACTGTCTGCAGTGGCTTTCAAACCATGAAACATTCTGGCGCACAAAGCCCGAGGGGAGCGATCGGGCTCTTCTCAGAGCCTGTGGCAAGCCTGCTGCAGGCCCATCATCTCCTAGGGGCAACCTCACACGCACGTCACTTTGGTCAGTTGCTCATTACTCACTACACATTTGCCGAAAACACCTATGCCAAGGAAAAAGCAGCTCCAAACTCCTGTCTTTAGCCACCGGCCTGATGTAAAATCACTTCCTCAGTCATACCTGCCACATTTCAAGTGCTCAGGAGCTACATGTGGTTGGTGACAACTACAGAGAGCACAGACATGTAACGTTCCTGTCGTCACAGAAAGTTCTAGCACTGCTCCAGGCCCTTTCTAAAAAAGAACACCCACACACCCCACCACCTGCTCAGTAGTTTCACATATAGGTCCTCCTAGTTTGGAACAAGAACCTCCTTGAAAATTGGGGAAAAAACCAAATTGCTCAGACGGCCAAGCAGGTGAAGTCACTGACACGGCAGGAGGTGTGTGAGCCAGCAGGGAGGAATGGGGACTCGGGCAAACTGGAGAGACCAAGCCCCAGCTGAGGCTCCCACACAGACTGCTGCCACAGGAATGCAAGCGCAATGTTGACAGAGCTTCTCATTTTCAAAGAAAAGCCAGAAATTCAGCATTTTATTTGTAATTCCTCGTTTTTAAAAATACTGTGTGGGTCGAACAAAATGTCTATGGGGCTGGATCCAGTTTTCTAGGGTCCGTGCAACCAAGTTTACTCCCATAACATAAAATGATTTTCCCGATAACACTAGGCCGTCATCCACCTGGTGCACCGTGTTGATGCCGGCATAAACGGGCAAAAGGAACCACAACAAAGTCACTCGCACTGCCGCACAAAGCAGGCAGCAGCACCAATGCTGCATTAGTTGTCATCGTGCTTTCAAGCCCTGGCTACGTGTCTGGATTTTGAACGACCAAACAGGAAGCTGGCAGTCCTGACAGAAAGTGCTCGTGTGCGCAGAGCTGAGCGTGGAGGCAGCTGCTTCTCTGCACGGAGCACAAAAGACTGGGGAGGTTAGACGAGCTATGGGTATTCAGATCTGGGCAAGAAGCAGACATTTTCCCAAAAGGGAACTAAGTGGGCCAGTGACACCAAGGACAACTGACAGTATTTATTGCTAATGGTAAAGTTTGGACTTATATCAAAATTAGAATTTGGAGAACTTGCATCTGTCACGTGAGTTTGACAGCCTTCCCAAATTCCCAAGACTTTTTTGAGGAGATTCACAGTGGTATTAATCAATGTGATTTTTAGAACTATCGTACAGTGAAGTGTGGTGACATCTGGAAAATCTGTGTAACTCATGAGCCAAATTCCAAGATGACCAAAGGATCATGTTATTAAAAAAAAAAAAAAAATTCACACAAGGGCAAAAGATTCGTTCACAGCACAAGACAGAGGGACTCTAACGTCACTGGGCAGGAAGAACTCAGAGCTATGCATCCAGACTTCACATGGAAACTAATCTTTAGGAAACTTGCACACTTGCTGAGTTTTGGTGTAGTATTAAAAAAAGAACACCCACAATTATCTGAAAAAGCTTTCATCAACCAGCTATCTGCGTGGGGCAGGGCATGCACCGAACAACACAGCACAACAGAGCCAGCAGCGGCAGCAGGAGAGTCCAGCCACGTCCGCCGAAATCTCTGAGTCGCAAAACTGTACACGAAACACTGTCACTACTCTAAGTATGTTTGTTGTGGGAAACTTATTTTTCATAAAAATGTGTTATTCGTGGATGCCATGTAACAGATTTGTTAAATGCATGTTTTTAAAATTTCTAATAGAGTAAATAGTGACAGATAATCCATACGAACAGTAACTCCAGGGTCCTCAATTTTTAGGAGCATAAACAGATCTTAGACCAAAAACTTGAAAGCTTCTGTAGGTTCTCCCTCCCAGTGGCAAAACTATACAATATCAACCTCTCACAGTTCTCTGCTGTCTTTCTCAAATGTGCCACAAGCAGCCCTTAACTTCTGAGCCACATCCCCCATTTGCAAGGGTCACCTAACAACGTTCTGACACCCTGTTGACCTCCTTACGGTGGACCTCCAATGGGTTCCCTCCGACTCCCTCTGTGAGGCTGGCTCAGCCAGCACATCTCAGAGCCCAGAGCATCTTCACTTATCACCCCACGAGGCCACTGGGCCCTACCGCACAGCGCACTTATTCTGGGCACACAGTCTCCCATCTGTAACAGTGCACACATGTTCTGCCATGGTGGTAACTTCCCTCACATGGCTTTCGGGCAATCTCCTGCTCAAATCTATCGTGCTTGTCCACAGCTTGTTGAGTAAAGAAAGCCCAAGCTTCTTGGCAGGCACAAGGACTCAGATGCAACCTCTACCCTGGCCCCACAGCCAGTGACAGCTCAGAGGAGAGATGTGCTCCTGGGCTGCCCCTCAGAGACGTGACTTGTTTCTCATTCCTACCATAAACCCTGCGGGCCCTTGGGCTGGAATCTCGCTCACTGTCACCATTTCTGAAAAGGTAAAACTTGGGGAATGGCAGGCAGCAAAGATAAAAGCTTTAGTTTTTAACCCGCAGTGTGCAATCACAACATGATGGGAAGGCAGCACAGTTGAAAAGTTCAAGGAAACAAGGCCTACTTTTCTTGCGTGGCTGTGAAGGAGATGTTGACTGAGAGGCGGCCCCATTAGCGTTGTTCTCTTCTTCCTCTTTAGCTTCTACTTTGACTTCCGGTTTCTTCTCATCCACTTCCATCGGTTCTGATTTCTGTTCTGTTGTGTCTGTTTCTTCTTTCACTTGAGAAGATCCCTGTAGATCCTCCTCCATCATCTTGAGAAAAACAGAATTAGAGACAACGATGTATGAATAGCAAAGAACTTCATTCTAACTCAGCCTCTCTGGAAGTCTCTCAACCATCTATCTGGGCTCGTCAAACCGTCCCCTACTCAGAGCTGTATTTACCATCCTTTCCTCTCCCCCAGGGATGAATGGAGCATCTGGGGCCGGGTGAGTTGCCTTAATACAGCACCACTGCAATCAGAATCCTGATTCAAAAAATTTACATGCTTGAGTGCTTACAAGACACTGCATCCACACACCCCACCACCTGCTCAGTAGTTTCACATATAGGTCCTCCTAGTTTGGAACAAGAACCTCCTTGAAAATTGGGGAAAAAACCAAATTGCTCAGACAGCCAGGCGGGTGAAGTCACTGACGCAGCAGGA
Source organism: Callorhinus ursinus (assembly GCF_003265705.2). Lineage (NCBI taxonomy): Eukaryota > Metazoa > Chordata > Mammalia > Carnivora > Otariidae > Callorhinus > Callorhinus ursinus. The sequence goes on along the minus strand of NW_027397075.1, from coordinate 12,942,832 downwards.
GCTGTGTGAGCCAGCAGGGAGGAATGGGGACTCGGGCAAACTGGAGAGACCAAGCCCCGGCTGAGGCTCCCACCCAGACTGCTGCCACAGGAATGCAAGCGCAATGTTGACAGAGCTTCTCATTTTCATAGAAAAGCCAGAAATTCAGCATTTTATTTGTAATTCCTCATTTTTAAAAATACTGTGTGGGTCGAACAAAACATGTCCATGGGGCTGGATCCAGTTTTCAACTTTTGCCACAGGTTAGTGAACGAGCACACCCTTGTGCAGCCCAACGCTGCAGAACTATGTATGAATGAAGAATGGCAGTGAAAAGTCACTGGATGATTCAGTCATTTAAAATATAAACCAGTACTCTTATTTCTAGCAAAATAAAGTAAAACCCATACCTAATACCTAAAAATAACCACTCTATTTTTAACCTCTATCCTCTCTGAACCCATAATCAAACAGGGTATTAAAGCAAAAAGTAGTGTCATCCATGGAGGACCCGTGATGTTTCCCCTTAGCACACTTGAGTGACATTTCTGCGTGTTGCACATCTGCTCACACCCTGGAATGGCACTTACCGCAGACCCAGGCTCCCCCTTGGAGTCACTGGCATCGGGCTCAACATCCTCAGTCTTGACCTCTGTCTTCACTTCCAGCATTGGTACATCGGGTCCTGGCTGCTGAGAGTTGGTTTCAGCACTGGCCACCGAGGAAGGAGTGGGGACCCTGTTATCGATGCTGGCGGCTGCCTGGGAAAGCTGTGGAGAAACCAAAATTATTTATCTCCATTACTAAGACAACAGAAATGCTGTTAAACTCTATTGTTCACCCAATACACAGTTTCGTGTTAACATTTTTCAATACTAAACTAACAGACAGCCCTATTTGAGAGAGCTAAAGAACAGAAAACTTAAAACAGGAGTCCCAGAGGAAGTCAACATCATATAGAAACACAAAGAACTTCCTACCAAGAATGTAGAGATGGAAGAGCAGGGCTTTTCACATTTTGATATAAGACTATTTTCTGGAAGTTTCTAAGTCACAGAACCGCCTATTTTAAAATTAATTCCTTCCAATAAGGTCATTACAGTTTATTGTAAAATGCTGAACTGTAGATATAGAAGTGTACATGTAGAAGGGGGATGAAGTGCCTACATGAAGAATGTGTAATTAGCCTGTTATAACTGCAGGGGCAGGGGCGGTGGCAGTGGTGGTGGAGTAAGCAAACATCAAGGTAAGGAACCACCACAAGAACTCTCAATTTTCAAAGCCTTCCTCATAATTTTTTTTTTTAAAGATTTTATTTATCCATTTTAGAGTGCGAGCGAGCCCAAGGGCATTCATGAGTCAGGGGAGGGGTAAAAGGGGGAGGGAGAGGGACAAGGAGACTCTGTGCCGAGCTCAGAGCCCGAAGACCCCGAGATCACGACCTGAGCCGAAACCAAGTTGGATGCTCAACCGACTGAGCCACCCAGGCACCCCTGCCTCACAGAGTTCTAATTCAAGTAAACAAAAGGGAATATAAAATTACAAAGGAATCTTATTTAAAAATAAGAAATATAAAATAAGGATAAATAATAAACATACTTCCTGTAGAGAAATACATAAGGTAATGTTATCTTGGGGGTGTTGTTAAGATTTTGATATTTTATAAATAAATATCCTCAGTTCCTAAGAATAAAGTTAACGTATTTCAGGGGGAAGGGTGGTGTCTAAGTCAGGATGATATGAAAACAGATGTGAAGATTTCAGTGGCAAATGGGGCAGGGGTGTGTGTGGGGGTGGCGAGTGGGCAGCCTACAGCTGGGCATGGCCAGCAAGCAGGTCCACAGAGGACTGGGCAGACATGAGCCACAGAAAGCGCTAACCTGGGTCTGCCATTTTGTCGTGAGAAGAATAGGCTCCAGGTCTGAAAACAAGGCTGACAGGCAAAGTCAAAGCACATACAATTAGGAACGAGACTTGTTTACCATATCCTCAGAATGTTAAGAGAAAAACTACTAACACCAGAGGACACCCACCTAGGACAGATAAGGGGGAACACACGGCTCCTATGTACAGACAGAGGACCCACGTATGATTTCTTTATAACTGCTAATTTCTAAAAACTCGTTTAATGAGAGAAGATAATCTTAAGTCACATCCTGCCAAACACAAACATGGCCTTTGGAGCCAATGTCAGGGACAAAATACAGCTCCTATGGTTTGATTACGGGACAGATACTCTGGGCTTGTGTCAAGACACTAAGGCAACTTTGTGACAGGATTTTTTTTATGGAGAAGTTCTCGATCAGGAGTCTCAGCCCAAAGACAGACTGCGGGGCTCACCGGTGTGCCAGGAGGCTGGGTGTGCACAGGTGTCGGCTGCTGCTGTGATGACTGAGGGGTGGCCACAGATGGGGGCTGGACTGGGGTCTGAGGCTGCGGGGTCACCTGGGCCTGGGCCGCTGCCTGGACCGTAGGGGTGCTCTGGGTTTGGCTAGCACTGGGCACGGAGCCTGGAGTCGGGGTGGGAGTCTGCCCGGAAGACGACACGGGAGTCGATGGCTGGGTGGGGGCTGCTGGCTGAGGAGGAGTCATCCCAGGCGCCGTCGGGTGCTGGAGAGATGGCATGCCAGCAGCTGTGGAAGCAGGAGGTGGCGTCTGGTGCAACGGTGACTGTGTCACTGGTGGACAGGGAAGCTGGCCGGCCTGGGGCCCAAGCATGTTCAGAGGGTTAGGAAGAGCGGCACCAGGCACCTGTCCCTAACAGGTAGAACAGAGGATGTTAAAATTATTTCCCCAAGTGAAAACGTGGCAACAGATTTAAAGAATTAAACGCATGAAAATCTAACCATGGTTTCTTGGTGAGGTCTGCTCATTTCAAGGGCATGTGTCATTTGTAAAACTTCACCCAGCTGTACACTTATAACAACATGCACTTTCCAGTAAAGTTAATGCAGTGGAATGTTTCTCATCCTGTGATTTACAGAACTGTTGAAACCTCTGTCTTAAACTAACACATATCCACTCAGCTTACTAGCTTCATGCTCCAAAACATCTACCCGCTTAGACCACTGAAAAAGGTGTTTCTCTTTTTTTCAAGAAATGAGTTATTGAAACACTGAAATGTTTCAATAAAGTGATTCCCAAATGGGGACAGGCTTCGCAATTATCCATGGACTTCTTAAAAAAGCGATTCCAAATCATTGCTCTAGAACAGGGGTTAGGGCCCAGTCCAGCTAGCTGCCTGTCCCTGTAGGAAAGTCTGGAACACAGCCACACCCCTTCAATTACGTGTGAACGACTATGCCCCTGGCAGCTCCACAACAGTGAGACCGAGTAGTTCAAAGAGTCGGAAGCATTTACAGGAACAAGTCTGCTGTTCCAGAACAATGGCGTGTTACAGAAATGAAGAATTAGTAAATATTGAGTGAGTAAATCGAGCACAGTCAATGACTTTTTTCAACATTACTTCATGTAAAAACTGAGAACAGGAATACTGTCTTCCAGGGGAAGATCCAGCCTGTTCTAAACACATGCATATGTGTATACAGCAGCAACTCCATGCCCGACAATTATCAGTTCTCAAAAGGGGGAAAAAGGCACTAAAATGAATGGAAAATAGTTCTCCTCAGCTTTAAACAGCATCGTTAAAAACAAATTTGACAAGAAGAGAACTACTCAATCGATCCAGTTAGCGGACTTCACCCAGGATGCCCAGAGAGACGGGCAACAGGACACACCAACCAAGTCACCAGCCGAGTTCATGGGGCCTGTCCTCACTCTCTAATATTCAAGGTCTCTCAGGATCACATGTGAATTTAAAACACACAAATAAAAACCAAGAAAATGACCACTAAAACCCAAAAACCCAAAACACAAAGCCTATGAACCAAAAAACCACAATCCATTCCACTTTCGTATGAAGTTGGCCCAGAGATGATAAGAGTAATTCTGAAGAAGGTAAAAATAACAACAAAATGGGGGTAAAAAATCAAGAGATGCTCATCTGTAATAATGAGATGTGTATTCTGGAATTCTAATCAGGAGGAAGCTGGAGCCCTGACCCGGGAGCGCAGTACCTGTGGCACGCCTGTCTGGGTCGCCGGCTGCCCCATGCCCACACTGTTTACACTCATCGCCCCACTGGAGGACTGGAACTGGTTCTGTGGCAGGAACTGGTTCTGCGCAGGCGCCTGGGCCATAATGTTGTTGGTGTGAGCGCCCATCATGTTCGGAGGCTGAGGCATTCGGGAAGGAGAAATGGCCATCTAAAAAACAAGCATCATCAAGAGATCGGAGGATGAGGACCAGAGTCTTCAAGATAGAACTCTCTGAACCCTCCCTTCCCTGTGGCAAGAGAACCACCACTAAGACCTTCCAGCTCCCAGGCACTTTGCGTGCTTTCTCATATAAGGTCTCCAAGAAGCCAGTTTCAAATTCATCTCTGAAGAGAGATCAATAGCATGCTATACTTTAAAGTTCAAAATATGCCTTTCACGACTTCTATGACATGTTAAGAAAGCAGCCTCAGGAGAGTAAGCTCCAGGAGTCAAGGGACGCTGTCAAGCATCTCTCGGAGACATATCTGAGACTGCCTACTCCAACCTCAGAACTTGTGTCTTCTCACAAAGTCACAAGTCCCTATGAATTTAACATCCCAATAAAAATAAACAATGGTCATATAATTCTCATCTGTAGTCAGGAAGACCAAAGAGAGAGGGAGAGAGATATGAAGTAAATAAAACATAACTAAATCCAGAGAAACAAGCACAATCTCAATTTCACTGCATAGAGAATTTTCCTTATTCGAGCAAGGCCCTCTCAGCACGGCTCAGGCAAACAGAAGCACTTACCCCTGGAACGGAGCCCATGCTGTTCATCGGGACAGAGTGGTTCATGGGGGATGCTGCACGCGGTCCCATGGGAGCTTGTGGCAACTGTACATTCCCCAAGGACATCGGGGTAAATGAATTCATCCCTGTAAATGCACCCACAATGATTCATTAGAAAAAGCACCCACAGGAAAACAGAGCTACAGCTCGCCAAACTCTATGCAAAATAAATTGGAATACATACACAAGACATACAACAGAAATCACCCAGGAAATCAGAAAAGATGGCCATGTAACACTTTTCAAATACAGAAAAATGGCACCAATGTGGCGGTGGTGAGAGTGGTTTGGTGGGGTGGGGGCAGGGCAGCATGAGGAGACGAAGGGAGAAAGTCAGGTCAACCACCAATGAACGAGGTGGCACCAGGAAGGCGCTCCTACCCTCCATGGAGGAGGTCTTGGCTAAGGCCAGGGCACCCATCTGAGACAACCTCCCCAAAACCTTCCAGAGCACATGGCTCCCTTTTCCTCTCCTGCAGGAAGGCCTGCCCCATCATCCCAGGCCTCCTGGCTCTTCGGCTGGGTTTACATTTATTGTTAGAAACTGAAATAAGACTCAAACTATGGTTTTAATTTTGCGAGCATGTAAAGTGTTTAGAAAGTGCCCAAGGGTGAGCAATTCTCAATCGCAGCCTCCTCTCTCCAGACTGGCAAGCTCCCCCTCCCATGGCTATCTTCCCCTTCCCAGGGGTGTCCACAGCCCACAGGAATGTCACACGATCAAAGACACCTCACTGGCTGCTACGCGTCTCCGGACCACGGTGTCTCATTCTTCCTCACTTCCCACCATACTCTGTAAACTCCACACCTACATGTAAAGCTCTACACATCAATGTTGGTTCAAGCAAGTCTTAGGACTGACGCTGGGAATCTAACAATCCTTGAGGTGCCGTCTTAACACTGGCACACACGTGAGAAGGTCTCGGAGAACATGTGCCTCCCTCAGCATTACCTTCAAGGACACCTAGAAACGTCACCTAAAACAAACCAGTGCCTGCACGGGCCCAGGAGGACTTTCTAGGAAGGCTATAAGCTTCCCCCTCTCCCTGAGGATTTTATATAAGAGAAAAAGGCAGTACTGAGAAACAGCACCACAAAGAGCCCCTCTTCACAGACGGAAATGTGCTGATAAGGGAGCTATGAGGGTTTTGCTAGAAAACTCCTTCAATACCCTGCTCAACAGCCCTCCTCACATCCCAAATCAGCCCCATCTTCCACGTCATCCCCCACGCAGCATTCAGCTACATTCTCAAGGCTCCATTTTCCTGACTTCCTTCACTCTCATATCTAGTCTGTCCATCAAAACAAGGCCCTCAAGTTTCTCCCAAACATCAGTTGACCTACCATGTCTCTTCAGTATGCAATTAAGATTACCACAACTTTTTAAAAATTTTTTTATTTACCTTTTGAAAGTAATCTCTACACCCGATGTGGGGCTCAAACTCACAACCCCAAGACTACCACAACTTTTAAAATGACCCTTTCTCCCCTCTCGTACTACTCTGCCCACAGCAGCAAGGCCTTGCTTTGGAATCTCCTGGATAATGTCACCACCTTATTTCACAACCTGTAAAAACATCCCGTTGTTCAAGTCTCTATGTGACAAGAGCCGTAAAAGCCTTGAAATGCTCCTCTCCCAAACTCCAATGAGTGTTTCAACCACAGACACCATAGAATCTCAACTTGAGAAAGAGCCTTTAAAAGTGGTTCAGGCCGCTGCCAGCACAACCCAACCTGAGGAGGAGCACAAACCCTCTTCAGTCCGGCTTAACGCTCTCCTCCACAGTTTTCCGGCAGGTTTCCTGCCCCCACCAATGAGGCTTTTCGAGGAAACTCTTCCAAAGAGTAATATCCCTTCCTGTCCATTAAAAAAAAAAAAAAAGGCTGGGGCGCCTGGGTGGCTCAGTCGTTAAGGGTCTGCCTTCGGCTCAGGTCATGATCTCAGGGTCCTGGGATCGAGGGGCTCCCTGCTCGGTAGGAAGCCTGCTTCTCCCTCTTCCACTTCCCCTGCTTGTGTTCCCTTTCTCACCGTGTGTCTCTCTGTCAAATAAATAAAATCTTAAAAAAAAAAAAAAAAGCTAAACCCTGCTTCTGATGTCCTGGGAGAGCTTTCCTATGGTCTTTTAACTTGCAAATATCACAGATAAGCACACTGCCTGTGGAAGTAAATTCCGACCACCAGCAGAAGGAGGGGAGGGACTAACGAGAAGCTACAAAGAGATGCAGACAGAAGAGGATCAACGGATCAGCTTTGCGGCTGTTGAGTGTTAAACCAAAACATGATTCACAACAACGGTTCAATACCTTGGGACACCTGCACGCGGTTCACCGGCAAGGGCATGGGTCCGTCTGCAATGGCAGAAAAAACCTGCTTATTTAAAATAATCCTTCATTTGGGAACAAGGAATTTTACCTTCAGAACATCAAACTTAAAGGGAAAACCCGTGAGTAGGTGCGAAGACACTGAGCATTCGGCCGCCTGCACACCCTCCCGAGGCCTCTCCAGAAACAGACCGGTGCGGAAGGCCACGGCCGCAACCACACAGCTTCCAAAGTGCGGGCTCCCTGAGAACACAGTTCTCTAGGCTTAGAAACACACCCCAAACCCAGAGGAGAAAACAAGCCGTCAGACTGAGGGCTGGCAGAAGGAGGTGGAGTCCTTACTTGGAGGCCTCACAGGCTGTGTCTGCGGAATCCCTGGGGGCTGCGCCCCGGGAGCCGGCAGGGAGGGCTGGTTACCCAAGATGCCTTGTTTGTGCAAACGTGACCTCCGCTTTTCTTCTAGTTCTTTTTGTATCTTGTAGATTTTTTCTGCCAGTAAGTGATAGTATTCATCCTAAAAAGCAATAACATTCAATATTAAGCAGCCAAAGCTGTGCAGGGGAAGGGGGGGAACCCAACCCAATCTGTTTTACATGTTTTAGCAAATGAATGAACTTTTACATTAAGTATGTTGGCAAAGGTAAGTATTAGCACTTCTGTTCTGTTGTTTTTTGTTTTAAGTAAGCTCTAGGCCCAACAGGGCGCTTGAACTCATGACCCCAAGATCAAGAGTCGCATGCTCTACCAGCTGAACCAGCCCGGTGCCCCAGCATCCAGCACTTCTAACCAATAAACCCAAGGCCCAACTTCTTGTTGAACGCCTAGTGACATTATAGGACTTATCAGGCAAGGGGCGCTAAATGCACATTACATTTCATTCCGCAGTCCAATCACTTCCTGGATATTCGACACTGGCAGTAGTAACACAGTACGAGCATTAGAAACAGCGCCCTCTGTAAAGTCCATCCATGGATAAAACACAATTTTACATGCTCATTCACCACCGTAGTGGACATGTGTCATCAATCAAGAGAGTTGTGCAGGAGTCTGCTGTCTTATCCGGGAAGTCTCTCTGGTCAGTGTCCTCGAGGTGATGAGTCTACCTAACAGATTTCCCCATTTCCAGACAGATGCCATTCTTTCGACTGTGGGTGTCATGCGGCTGGAACATGGATGGCAACCTACCCTGCTGTTGGCAGACTCATACATATCCCCCTCCACTTTCTTAGCGTAAGCCACCAGGTTCTCCATGCGGCGATCCTTCAGGGCTGCCGGGTCAGGGGTTGGAAAGATGGCTTGGACGCTGCAAGGACAACATGTTCTGTCAACACTTTTTTTTTTTTTTTTAAGATTTTATTTATCTGACAGAGAGAGACACAGTGAGAGAGGGAACACAAGCAGGGGGAGTGGGAGAGGGAGAAGCAGGCTTCCCGCGGAGCAGGGAGCCCGATGCGGGGCTCGATCTCAGCACCCTGGGATCATGACCTGAGCCGAAGGCAGACGCCCAACGACTGAGCCACCCAGGCGCCCCTGTCAACAGACTTTTGAGACACCATCAGTGTCTTGCTAGTTTATACATGATGACATGGAGAGAGAGAAATGAGACCATCTACTTATGGGGGGCAACATACTGCTGAGAGAAATGCCAAATCTCTCTCGCCCAGTATGTGAACACACAAATGAAATCACTTTCTGGAAACAATACTGACCTGTCAATTTATCTATACGTCAAACACACCAATATTTTGCTATTTACAGAACGTGCTAGGTCATCTCAAGAATAATACAATTTCAAACTCCTAATTCTTTAAGATTTATTTATTTGAGAAGGAGAGAGAGAGAGGGTGTGAGCGGGGAGGTGGGGGGAGAGGCAGAGGGAGAGAATCTTAAGCAGGCTCCCCCACTGAGCATGGGGCTCGATGCAGGGCTCGATCCCTTGACCCTGAGATCATGCCCTGAGCCAAAATCAGGAGTTGGACACTTAACTGACTGAGCCACCCAGGTGCCCCCTGGAACTCCTAATCTTTAAACTATTTATCATAGATAGTTTTCACTAAAAAGATGAAGGAAAAAAACACTCTAAGGGAATTAAGCTCATCTAATTTCCCCTTCAATTTACCTCAGTAGCTCGGAAGAGTTAACTGCTGACTTCCTGTTAACATACTGTATGTGCACTATCCTGCCCTCTGTATTCCCCAGGCCCAAACTCCCCCAGCTCTCAGGGGCCTCCACGATTACAATCTTCAGCTATAAAACAAGGCAAAGCTTTTGAGCTAACACCAGCTCCCTGTTGCATGTCAGAGCTCAAAGGACAAGAGGTCTGGCCACACTAGAAATCTTGACCTCTGTGACATGGATGACAGTTCATGTCCCAGGCAGGGCAGAGCCATGGATGCTCTGACACCCCCCACCCCCAACTAGGATTCTCTGGCCTGCCTGCAGTGGCTGTGGCTCTCTGAACAAGTGTGTGACCCTCTTCAGCTGCTAGAGCACTGTCACCTGAGACCCAGGGGACCACTTAGGAATTAAATCAGACATCAGTGAAACTACAAAACTGTCACACTGCTGTCAGCCACAAAATGTTTCCATCATATGTGAATGAAGGTGAGGCAGGCACGTACAGTTTATGCACTAGATGGCTCCGCAGGTCCTGAGTGACGTGTTCGTGCCATCCTTTCCGAACGCCGGTGCTGGAAGGAGGGGCCGCTGTAGGTATAGTGCTGAGGGTCCCAATGTTTGCAGGGCTTGAGCCATCGTTCATCAGTGGGCTAGGGGAAGAACAAGAATACTCATTACAAGTGATGCAAATGCGCTTCATTTAAATGAGGTTTTTCAACCACACTTGACTTTTAAAAACTCAGGACAGCCAAGTGATGTATATACAACAAAACCGAAACCGTGTTTAATTTATTATCAGCTCTATGGTTATAATAATAATAATGATAATTTAAAAAAAGCACCCCCCTCCATACTATCTTCGCTGTCACACATTTAAGAAACTATCACAGTTTTGTGATTCCCAACCCACTTTCATGTGCGACCATCACTCAGATAGGAGCTGATTCAAACACGAGTCTTACTTTGTGGCCCCAAGGGAAGTTGGAAGAGCTGATTCTGAAATCAAGTTTGGTGGCTGCTGATCTGTTGTTATTCCTCCTGCTGGAATGTTCATTGGGTTATTTCCTTTAAAGACAGAAAGAAATCAACCAAGTCCTAAATATAATATACACTTCAAAGTACTGATAACGTAAACAAGTCACCACATAAGTGATTCTTAGGAGTTATAATAATAGCCACTATGGTAGGAACTCTGCAAGCTATTATTTTCAATAATTGTAATCAACTTGTACAAATTCAGTTGCAAGACTCCTTCTCACTGCATTTTGTAACCAAAATCAAGCATTTCTGCGGAGGCTATCTGGTATCATAAGTGGACTCTGTGGCTGTGCAAAAAAGGACAAGTGATCTGCTTGTAAGCTTCAGACTTTTATTCTGGCTTCATTAATACCGTGCCCTAAACAACTAAACTGACCTGCCACAAAGATTTGTGTCACCTTTTCTTTTCATATCAGAAAATAAAATCATAGAAATTACTTGCAAGTGAAAACATCTGTGTATTCATTTTATTTTTTATTTTTAAAAATTAAAAAAATATTTTAAATTAACGTATTATGTATTATTTGTTTCAGGGGCAGAATATTCATTTTAAAGTAAGAAAAAGCTTAGACTGAGAGAGGTTAATAGTCTTGTCCCAAATTATACCCTCAAACAGGAGTAAGAGTCCACCTTACAACTCAGGTCTGAGGGCTCCAACCCAGTTGCAAGGCCACTAGAAGTTAGATACACATTAGGGCAGTTTTGTCCAAAAAGCAATGAATGAGATGTTTTTAATTCGTCAATCTTAAAAGGGTCATTTTTAAGGTTAAAAGACATACTTTATTAGGAAAACAACCAAACTAGCACAACCACCTTGACTTCACTTAACTGCCTGCGGGGCTCACTTTAAGAGCATTGTGTCAATTTAAAAGAAAAACAATAAAAACACAATATGCAGAGATGGCAGAAACTATGGAGATGTGTGAGCGAATGAGCAAACCCTGGCTAATGATGAGCTCAGATGACAGCAGGAAGCCCTGTGCCCGGGACAAGGTTGAGGCAGGAAGCATGTGCGGAGACTCCTTGCTAGGCCGCTCCTGTCCGGCTGCTCGCCTCCAGCTGTGGCTTAGCCCGTGACCAAGACATGCCAGGAACTGGCAGGCCACCTACGAGTTCTCCAGCAGAGCAGTGGTCTACAAGTGGGACAGTCGTAATTCTAACTTGTGAGATCCCACATTCTGAGTCATGTGAAATGCCCCTTCTGAAAACTGTCCAGACAGGAGCGGCATAGCGACCTCATGTTGGTTCCTTTATAAATGCTTCTCTTTTCTCAAACCTGGAACATCTTCCTTGAATAGACATGGTAGCCTTTTCCTGGAAGTTCTTTACTTCAAGCACTTAAAAGATACCTTCATCATAATTTATATATATATTAATTTGAATTTAAAGCAAAAACAGTTAACGGTAAACTGCCTTGGGTTCCAGAAAGACTTGTCATTCCCACTGCTGCATTGAACAAACAAGTTCTCAAGCATTCCTTCACCTACCCAGGGGGTTGAGAGTCCTCATCTGCTGGTGAGTCTGAGGCTGTGCTGGTTGCTGGCCGGGAACCTGAGGCTGCAGCTGCGTCTGGGGCTGGTTCAGGTAGGGGAGTCCAAGAGCAGCGTACGCGCGCTGCATGGAGCTGGGGTCTATGGGATTTGGGTTACTTAAAGATGCGGCATTCTGCTGGCCTGTGCCAACAGAACCAATTGTGTTCTGAATCCCACTAGCTGGAGACCCCAGGATGGCTAAAACAACAAACAGACAGACAAACGAAAAAGTTAAGTAAAAGGGAGAAGCCCACAAATGATTGACAAGCTACTGAGAAGCCAGTACAATTTCATCAGCAGACTATCTACGTATGTCATAAGGCAACAGAACAAGGCTATTGAGAATGGAGCTGTGCAGAGAAAAGGAGCCTGAGGTCGTCACCTATTCTGTATAGCAGCACTTGAGGAGCAAAAACCTGAAGGAAATTCAAGCTTTGATCTTACAACCAACAGATCACAAAATCAGAGCTCACTTAATGAAAATTATGTATGAAATCTAGAGACTCAGAACTCTGTTTCAGGGGAGTGGCACACACGTGACAAAAGAAAGTGTTCTGATTTGGGGGAGCAACTGCCATCACTGACATGAACTAAGGGGGCCCCCCTTTGGCTGCCACTTTCCCTGGGGTCCTTCACTGCTCACCTGCACAGGTACAGAGGATTAAAGAAGGGGCAGAGGTGACACCTAGTTGGTCAGTTTTGTTACTTATTAATTAATAAGTCTAGGACTTCAATCTTTCTAACGACAAAATTTCAATTCCTCAAAACTTATATGTACAATGGCATTAACACCAAACCTTTCTTTCCTACAGTTTCCTATGCAGGAAGGCCCATGCTAAGCTGTCTGGCTATCTAAAGCTGCTCAAGAAATACTGTACCTGACTGACTGATCTAGCTAAAATTAATGGATGGAACGAGGCTTGGAGATTCTGCATGGATTTTCATTTATCCAGGCGTCACCTCAGTACCACTGAGATTCAGGAACTGGCACAGCCTCACGCAGCCATCCACGCCCACTACCTGGCCTACTGATATGGCTTGCAGGCACTCCCTCTCCCTCCTGGTACTCCACCATCTACCAGGGCCAATCCCAAAAGACCGAAGGAAAATTTGGAGCAACATAAAGAACCCCATTCCCAAGCACTTCAAACTTAACAGAGATGGCCCCAAATCTGTATCTCCTTGGTCACTTCAAGTTCAATTCATCCCTCTGTCCAACCATCCAAATGTCCTCATTTGGTGAGCACGCATCATAAGGCAAAAGCTTTATGTTCTACTATTTATTCTTATTCTTAAGATTTCCCTTCTTTCCAACTTCCCCAAATTTTAGTCATGTTATAAACAGTAGCTTATAAAACTGATACTATAACATATGATCTTTGACACATTAAGCACTCTCACAAAGCTTTCCTTTCATATTCTGACAATTACGTGTAACGATAATATTCTCACATTCAACCATGCAACTATAATGTAAACAACTCACATACTTATCAGAGTATTTTAATTAAAGCTAAAGGTGTAAAAAAAAATCTTGGTAATTACACATTCCATACTATTAACTTTTCTAATAAGGATATTCAGATCTCAAACTCATTAACGCTCATTAGACACAATTACACACACCAAGCACCTCATTATTATAAATGAAAAGCAATTCCCAAGCTACTCTTTATGACAAGCGTGTAGCTTAAGTCATGTATGATATCTTTAAAAGTATCTTCCCTAATAGTTAATACTCCCCCTCCCCAAACTTTCAACATGTGCCCACCGTATTCCTAAAACTGACAGGTCAGATTTTCTAAAAGAACTCTGATACGTTAGGGGTGCCTGGGTTGCTCAGTCGGTTGAGCGTCAGAATCTTGAATCTCAGCTCAGGTCTTGATCTCAGGGTCAAGGCCTGCATTGGGCTCCACATTGGGCTCCACACTGGGCATGGAGCCTACTTAAAAAACAAAACAAAACACAACACTCTGATGTTAAAAAGAAAGAAATAATGGTAGGATGGTTTATTTTTCTATCACCTACTGGTTTAAGAAAGAACAGGCCCAGACTATATTTGCTACACACAGTGATGAATTGTGGAGAGGAATTTAAAGGAAGAAGGTGTCTAGGTAGCCTTCTGTTTCAGGGTGAAGAAATAACAACTTTTCCTACTACATTCCACTTTCATCCACCCAGCCCCAAATGCCATCCTTTCCATGAAAAATGCCCCACCTTAGGGTGAATGCCACTCCCAAGCCAAAGGCCATTTGTGGGGAAGCCAGAGCCTCCACGGAAGCTGCTGATACGGTCACTGTATTTGTATTTGTGTTAAAAGCATTTAATTCCTACATATAAACATTATGGTGTTTTTTTATTAAAAAAATGAAACAACACATTATCTATCAGGAGACAAGTAAGCATTTGGTATTTGACAATCCTAACAATTCAGAGGCATGGAAAACAAAGCACAAAAAAGTAAAAAAGGTTTATGACATTTAAGCATAGTCCAATTTGAGTCCAAATGACAAATGCTAGTTTTGGGTACCTCAGGGTAAGGGAATGCAGACGTTTACTGTAGGGGTGATGACTGGTTGAAAGAGGAGTCATCAGGTAAAAGGAGATTCTGTTTAAACTCTGTTCTGCATTTCTCCTAGAAGTCTTCTTCGCCTCCTGGGTGGCAATAAGGCTTCCTGCCATTCCTACAATGCCTACTGGGCCTCTGCTTCTCTCTGCGCCTTTTCCACCTCACACGCTCACTCACTCAGTCCACAGGTGGAGTGCATGCAGACTGTGCGGGGCACTCTGAGAGGTTCCAGGACGGGAGCACAAAGTCTGCACTCGGGGCACAGGGGCGGCTGGGAGAGAGAACACATCAACCTAATAATCCCCTAAGTCACAGCGGCTCTGGACCCTGGAAGGAGAAAACCATGCTCATCCCATCATCCCTGTATACTCCCTGAAGGCAGGCCAAGCATGGTGCCATGGACACAGCCCTGGAAAGCCCCGGCCGAGTTCAGGGAGCTGTGGCAGGTGGCAGAGCGACCGGCCTTCCCAGGGCCCTCCCGGCATGCAACACCACAGGCCTTGGGGTTGAACAAAAGCAAGGAGTGCTAAAGGCAGCAACGCTCATTTATCTGGCATCACTGAGAACGAGGCCTTCTGCATTCATCAGTTTTAAACATTATCGACATTTACCTCTTTAAATGTTAAAACCTCTTGTTCTTTTTCCCATTTTTACATCTTCTTTCCTTTCTTAGAGCTTAATGCTATATTTCGTATCCAGTCTCTATCCCCTCATACAGTGTCTCAATCCATCAGTGTGGCTCTCCTCCCTGTGGGTCAGTGGCATTCCCGCCAGCAGCCCATCTTCAAGATACCCCCAACATCTCCACTGCCTCACCACCCTCCTGCTGCAGCTAAATCGGGAGCCCGTGACCTAGGAAATAAAAGGCCAAGTTTTCTAGTGGGCTCTTTTCAGGATCCACCTGCCACTTTTCATGTCCTTCCCCTGAGAGAATGGAGACCGCTACACTAACAGGTCCCGCGTTCAGAGCACATTGCGAAAATTCAAGTCCCCAGATGTTCTCAGTAAAACTGGACTCGAGGTGAAAATCCAATGAAAATGAACAAACTAAATTTCAAAGCTTTGTCAGCATGGTGGGAGATTTACCACGAAGCAGGCAAAGCAGTGACTAACTAGTCACTGCTTAGATTTCTACTGAAAAAAGTCATGCTGGAATTAACTCAGACCTGCAGACGTCTCTGCAGAGTGGCCCCCACACCTCTGTGCGCACCAGGTCGACCTTCCTTTCCAGCATCCTTTTTTTTTACAAGCCATCTCTACACCCAACATGGGGCTCGAACTCACCAACCTAATTTCAAGAGTCACATGTTCTACCAAAAGAGGGGGTCCAGTGCCCCTCCAGCATCTTCCTGTGCACGGTGCAGGGCAGGAACAAGAAAGAACACCTAAGCCCCAGGGCTGGACCTCCAGCACAGCCACCACTGAGCTAGAACACACAAGCGTGCAACAGGTTTTCTTCAGAAGCCAAACGACTCAGGAGGGGCAACACTGTGGGACCCAGACGAGCAAGGCAAAAGCTACTTTGATGATACACATCACCACTGACTGCTGGGTACTTAAATTAGGGGCAGACAAGCCTACAGCTCTACCCCTACAGCCATTCAAGTTCCACTGCAACCTCTGCTCCGCATCCCAGGCACAGGCCGTCAGAAGAGGCATCTGAGAGTCTCTGAAGGGCTCTCAGGTGGAACAAGGGCCTGTTCAACAAACCCTTACTGTGCCCCGGAGCAGGCTGCTCCATGGGCAGAAGCTCTAAGGAGGTAGATCTGGACTCACGTCATGAAGGAAGGCACTTCACAATCACAGGTGCTTAAAATTGGAACAGACAGCCAGACCAGGTAGTGAGGGTCAAGCCCATGGAGGTATTCAAGCGCCGGACCAGAGGACTACTGACTCAGACACTCCCCATTGTCATGCTGCGGGGCTCAGCCCGCATCTAAGACGGCTGTGAGCAGTGACTGTGTTTGGTCTCAGGAGGAGGCTGATCCCGCGGAACAGATTTTGACAGTTCTTGTGGGATTCTGAGCTGGGAAACCCATGATTTCCCCAGAGTGACTCGAAACGTCTCAAGGGCTCTGGGACAAACACCGAGCCCTTCAAGGCATCCTCCAAGGCTGTGCATCTCAGCTGTACTGTGCATACTGATCACCGAGGACTTCTGAGATGGGGCTTGACTTTCTGCACTTCTGCCTGTGTAGCCTGGTAGCAAGAACCCCATTGATGAGGCAACAGGGGTTCACATAGGGAATTAGGTCTTGTGTCCACACAGCCCTGCGCACTGGAATTTTCTGGAAGTCAGATGTCAGAACTGACATTAGGTGTATACCTTGAAAAGTCCTAACTATTCAATAAAATCTGATTATCTCTCTAAGGGAGGGATAGCTCAAGATCAGTGATAACACAATCTCAAGAAAACAAAGAAACATTGAACAGTATCTCAACACAGGCCAGAAAGGTAACCAATGGAGTGGCTTAGTTCCACAGATGATACCGGTAGGGTCTCTCAGCAGAGACATCCACGGAGGAAGTGAGGCCGTGGAGGGTATGAGCACCTGCAGGAAACCTGCCAGGAAAGCACAGCCTCGGCAGGTACTGGGAGTCTCCCGGCAAAACCCCAGGGGCCCCAACCTCTCGCCACAAACCCTCCCTCCCTCCCCGAATCCCCTCGCTTGCACAGGTTGTGCGGACACTGTGCTGTGTGCAGTGTCCTTCCATCGTTACGGTACTGGAATGGGGCTCCATCAAGCCCTGGCCTCCAGCACACACAGGTCCTCCGGGTCCTCCCCCAGGACTCGCCTCCAGCTCGTTCCTTCCTGTGGCACAACTGTCACCTCGCTGCAGTGTACATCTTCTGACTCTGGCCCCTGACTTGAAGCTGTCGGAGGGCTGGACCCACACTTTCTCCCTGCTGCCGAACCCCCGTGGGCACACACCACCAGCACAGTCTGCTTCGGGAGAGGAGGAAGAGCAAACGCTTATAGAAGCACACTGCTGGAACGTTCTCACTCACCACATCAACCTCCTGCCCTCAGAAAACCACAGAGCGAGAGAGAGCCAGAAGAGCACACTCAGGGCCGAAACCTAATTTGAGGAGTATTTAACCATTTCTTACATAAGTGCTTTCATTTCTTTTACAAAAAAGTTACCAGAACCTGGTATAAAGTTAATCTAAATATTCCCGGTGACTTGACGTTATAAAATCACCCTGGTGACACCTTACATTATGACTAGTGGAAGCACTGTGGTTTACCACTTCAGAGCACGCACTGGATCAACTGTCACAACATTCAGGCAGTTATAAGGATGTTGAAGAAAAAAAAAACCCACATGTATTTCTTTTCTTTTTTAAAACAAAAACCACATAAGTGTTTCTTAAAAAGAGAAATCACCAAAGTTTAACACTGTCATGGCAACACATACTAAAAACAAAAGGTCTCAGAAAAGCCACACCCCCAAATGAGAAATTCAGAATATAATCCTAACTTATTATTCATGGAATGAATATTTTGGCACTTAAAAAGCCTGTTACTGAAACATGTCCTGAAACACAAGAAAACGTAACCATAATATACTAGTTAAAAAAAATAGTTTTACACTAACTATGAGGAAAAACAAGCTTATACCAACAGAACTACTCTCCCAAATACATGGTTCTGAAAGACCTAGATTCCTAGAACTTCACTTCATGTAAGAGAGGTCCTGGAAAACTGTGTATTAATTCCAACTGTGGTCAAAGAAAAATTAAACTGATTTAGGAAAGTGCCTTTTCAAAGGAAACGCAGTGTGAGTCCTTCTGTAGGGAGGGACGACAACGAACCCACAATCGGCTGCCCACTTGGGAGGGACACCCCCGGCGTCACTGGTGCAACACCCCAGCACTCTCAGGGCATGCTTTCTGCCGTGCCCCAGGCCCCAAGGAAACGAACAGAGAGACAGCTGCACAGGCTCTCCAGGCAGCAGTGGGGTCTCGAGGCAGATGATCAAGAAGGATGAGAGCAATGAACACGCAACCACAAACAAGATGGCCCAGACAAGATGGAGGAAGATGAGCAAGACTGTGTGGTGCTGGAGGTCGCGGGGAGCAGCTCCAGCCAGAGGGGTCACACGACACCGGAGGGCACGTCCTATCTGTCCCAACTGAGGGACATACCCTAAGACCACAGTTTTACCCCTGAAGTGACAGGAAAGGACTTAAAACTGGAAGAGATGTTCATCCTTTCACTGCTCTGATGCCCACGAGGGCAGGGATCCCCCAGGGAGCCACACTCAGACCTCCTGAGCAGGGGCCTCGGCTCCGCCGACCAGCTAAGGGCTATACAGATGGCTCGAAAGACAACGAAACGATGGGAATGGTCAGGATGCGGCCAGTCCTGGGGCAAACACTCAATCTGTGCTGAATCAATCATTAGTTACACAAACAGGTCTGGGAACCGCCTCTGCATGGAGGACGGCAAACCTCCCAAGTGTCTACATGTGGCATTTTATACTGACCCTGCCTGCCTGACACTTCCATAGCACAGCCCTCGCCAAACTTACTTTAGGATAAGGTGTTTCAATTCCAAAGTAAGTGTCCCCTCTACTTCCCCGCCCCCTTGGAAGTCACTGCCATTATAGTGACGTGACATTCAATCCTCAGATACTGAGTGTCTGTCAAGACATAGGAAGCCTTGTCACGTCCGCTCTGCGGTCACAGCGACTTTCCTCCTTTGCTCTGGTCCGCTGCTGCCAATTCTGGTGGGTGTGTGTGTGTGTGTGTGCGCGCGTGCACAAGAGTGGGGACGATATCCCAAAGTGGCCCTGTGCACACTGAGAATCCATCTCTTGCTAAGCTCAGCTTCCCCCTGGTGTCTCAGTGCAGCTCCACCTCCGTGTCTCTGCTCACCACTAGCCTCTGGGCTCGAGATCACTGCTCTGCTTCCTACCTCTTCTCCCGCACTCTCTTTCCAAGTAGCTGTTCTCATCTCCGAGCTTCTCTACCCCCAATGCTCACTTACTTTGTTGGTTTCGCTTGTCACTGGCATTTTTCAAAGGGAGGCAAACAGGACAGTCATGTCGTGTGCAGTTCTTCCAATGAGAGATGATTTGTCGTGAAGATGCACAATGGGCAACTATGACCAGAAAAACAACGAGATGTTATTTTTCTATCCAGATCGTCACACTTTCAATTACACCTAAATTATAATGCCAGATTCCATAAGAAAATGGTAACACGTGTAACCATAACACAGTACAGGCAGTCCTCAACTTACAAACAGGATGTTTTCCAAAACGTTTGTAAGTCGACTGTTGAGAATTCTAAACACAAATTTCCCATAGAAGCAATGTCATGGATGATGGTGATTAAGGTTCGGCCCACAAAACAAAAACAAAACGTAACAAAAACTATCTGATTTGAAATACTGAACAATTGGAATGAAAGTTAGGACAAATAATAATGTCATGTCACTAATGAAAATAAAAATTCTACATTATGTTGAAGGATGAAACCATCTCAACACCACAGTTCAAGAAATACATACAGAGAAGCAAATGAGAAGTCTGGGGAGATTCTAAAGGGGACGCCGGGCACTTTTCTAAGTACATGAGAGGGTGACTGAACCTAGCGGTTACTCTGAGTCTTCATTTTCACTCCATACCGAGGCACTGTGATTTCTTTCTAAAGATCTAGCATGACCCTCTTCTGCTTCTCCATCAGGATCCTGGTTATGCTGGGGACTCACAAATGTCACAAAGGGAGAGAGAGGGAAGTCAGGGAGAGATTCTCCCCAAGGTCTAGGAGCACAAGTAAGAAGAGAAAGGAGGAGGATAAAGATCAAAGTATAGTTGTTAGTAAGAAACACTTTCTTCTGTAGACTTGAGGTGTCTGCCAGAGAAGAGGGGAAAGGATTCACCCCCTTCTCAAGGAGAAGGAAGGAGGTGGCAGGGATGATACGGTGCACACGGCTCCCCGTGTCACGGATCGTGGCCCAGGACAACGTCGCTGGTATCCTGAACGGCCTCAAGATGAAAGGGTGGAGGAGCAAGGCAGGGGCCTCCGGCAGCCAGAACACATGAAACAGCTGCAAGACAGATGCTCTAGGTTCAGGGAGGGCTGCGCGCGCACGCGCCTGTGCCATCCTACCCAAAACAAAACCGTGCTCTAGACATTTATGATAAAGACAGTGCTCAAGAAGTGACAAATGTCTTCCGTGACAGAGGAAGGAGGAAGAGAACAAACGCAGGGCACTGCCTCATCCAGTAGAAGCTCACAGAGTATTAGGAAACGAAACCACCGTTCTCCTGAGCAGGTAAGCGTGCCAGTGGCCTGTGCCTGGTTGGTGTGTGGAGGCGGAGGTTGCAGGAACCTTACTAACAAGAGAGCTCCCGAAGAATACCGGACACATTTCATCCTAAGCCACGCCACCAGGATTTCAGAAAACGGCACTTACCTTGACAGGCTTTCCCAGCCTGACAATGTGTCATGTGATTCAAAACATTTTTCATGGTTCGACAGTGTGGGAGAGAGCAGGCCCGAACCTCTCCGTTCGCTTGTTCTCGTCTCTGACACTTATGAGCATGAAGCAGTAGAACCAGCTGCTGCTGTATCAGTTTGCGTTTCTCAGGATCTGCAGTGGGGCCCGCTGCGATCGCCTGTGTGGGGACAATTCCCACTGAAGTTTGCATCTGAGACTAAAATAAAACAAATTAATAAAAATTTTTTAATAAGCTTTCAGAGGTCTAATTCACATTCATTATTTTTCAGGTTAACGTTAAAGCTGATGGGCAATATTGGCCACAGAGAGAAGGCAGCTGGTGTGGTTCTCTTTAATTTAACAGCAATTTTAAGGAAGATCCAGAAGCACAGAAATAAACCAACTCAGAAGGCTGGTTAAAATTCACTCATGTGTGAGGATCTCAGAGCAAGAAAATGACACTTACTCCTGAACCATCATAACCAAACCCAGCTTATTCTATAATATACATAAGTGCAGGAGTGGCTGTGGGCTGTCTTAGCTTAAACCATATGAAACTTGTTTCCGTTAGGCCCAATGGCCACACGCTGGCAATTTCATGGTTCAACCTTTAGACTGCCGAGGCCTGACCAATCACAACCCATTGCAAATACCCAGTGCATCAGAGAACCTGGAGCCACACGCAGAGCGGATTTCACTATCTTGTGACCAGGACAGTTCTTGCTTCACTTCTGACCTCTCCTCAAAGAATTGTATGACACACACCCTTAAGACAACCCTTCTGTACAGCTGTTAATGCTCAGGAAATGCTGTGGCCTATTAAAATTTCAACTCAGATATCTGACAATTTTTTCAAGAAGTAGCTGATGATCTGCTAAAGTACGGATATAGAGTTTAATTGCTTTCATCCTTTCAAACTAACAAGCAAGGCTGACCACACCTCCCAACTGCAAAGAGAATGGGAAAGGTGATCTGTGGAGTCTTCTTATTCTTTACAGACTGCCAATATCCTTCAGAAAATGTACCAAAGAAACTTACAAAGTGAGAGGCATGTGACATTCCTGATGTGCAAGGATGCAGTCCACAGTGCAGGGTTTCTAACCTTCTCTCAGGCTCTGACCCCACAACTCCCAGCTCCACCTCACAGCACTCACTGCCTCCCCCAAGTATACCACCTCTCTGACTTTTCATATTAAGCATCAAAACTATTTACCTCCAATTACAAGAGAAAAAAAAAACCTATACAAATATTTCTTAACGAATCAAAGCTCATTTTCAAAAAGTTACAGAGTTTTGTTTTGGTTCTATCTTTATGAGAACTCAGAAAATAAGTATGTAGAAAAGCCACAAGGCTTCCTCAGAAGCACAACTCCTGGAAACCTAACTAGGGTCCAAAGCAAAAGCAAAAGCAAAGTCCTAGCTGCTGACTGGAGAAGCACATAACACCAAGGAAAAGAGAACCTCTCCTTCCTTATGTTAATTTTCCCCGGTGTAAAAGTACTATATGCATGCTGCAGAACATCTGAAAAGCAAAAGAGCTATGAAGGAGATAATTAACATCTGAAATCCCAACATCCAAGAGTCCACTCTTAAAGTGCTGATAGGTTTTTCTTCTTGCAGTCTTCTCTTCTACGTACATGCGTATGTATGAACCATAATCAACAGTCTTCTATCACTCACTCACTCACAGACACACACGACTTGGTATTTAACTCCAGGCTCTGTCCCGGATTATTGTTTCTTTTTTTTTTCTTTTTTTAAGATTTTATTTATTTGACAGAGAGAGACACACAGCGAGCAAGGGAACACAAGCAGGGAAGTGGGAGAGGGAGAAGCAGGCTTCCCGCGGAGCATGGAGCCAGATGTGGGGCTCGATCCCAACCATGACCTGAGCCGAAGGCAGACGCTTAATGACTGAGCCACCCAGGTGCCCCCATTAAGTTGTTTCATACAATATGACAGCATGATTTGTAATGAGCATATGACTATACATTCATTTATCCAATCTCCCATTGCTGAACATAAACTACACTCCCCGCCTCCCTTTTCTTGCAACTTAAAATACAGCTTTCACAAGCAGCCTTTGACTATGCCCCCAGCAGCATTCACTACCGATACTCAAAGTTTCCTCCTCGATCGGGTTATTCCCAATAGAAAGTCCCATAAGAAATCAAAAGGAATGGAGAAATGGAAGAGGACCCTTGCTCAGGCTTCTCTCTGCTGCATTTACAAAAGTATCAAATATACAGAAAAGTAAACAGGAAAGGATACCATTATCACACCTAAGTGAACGATTCCTTAATATTCATTAATACTTAGTCCATATGCAAATTTCTCTAGTTGTCCAAAAAGTGTCTTTTAAAGTTGGTTTGCAGAAACAGGACCCAATTAAGGCCCACACCCCACATTTGGTGGTTGTTTTTAAGGTTCATCTATTGCTTCCCTCCTCCTTTATTTTTTCATGAACCTGACTTATTGAAGAGACCATGCCAGTTGTCCTATTTCTTAAGATACAGAAATGCTACATACAAAAATATAAATCATATAAAAGCCAGGTGAAACCCTAAACTTACGATTAAATTATAAATGGAATGCTTTTAGGTTACTACAAATTAACACACTGATTCTCATTTGGGATGTTCTTAATAGCATTTTTTCAACTATAATGACCACATTTTGGAAGCTCAACATGTCAAAAGAGCACAGTTGGAAAGTCTATGGCACATGTTTATCAGGAGATGCTTGATGAGCTCTACATGTCGTAGACATAAGTCTCGGGCAAAATGGAACATAAGACACGCCTCCGGTGCCTGTGTCTGGCCCTCCTGATGACTCTGTAGAGCTGTATGGGGCTAGTCCACTTAGCAAGGTGCTGACAAATGCAGGGCAGAGTCAAATGCCTCCACTCTCAGACTGAGATCTGATGAGACGAAGGAGTTACATGAACTGCAAGTGTCCTGAAATCCGTCAGAAACACCCTTCAGGGGCGCCTGGGTGGTTCAGTTGCTAAGCGTCTGCCTTTGGCTCAGGTCATGATCCTAGGGTCCTGGGATCGAGCCCCCCGCATCGGGCTCCCTGCTCTGCAGGAGACCTGCTTCTCCCTCCCCAACTCCCTGTGCTTGTATTCCCGCTCTCGCTGTCTCTCTCTCTGTCAAAGAGATAAATAAAATTTTTAAAAATAAATAAAGGTAAAAAGACTGAGAAAAAAATGGTTGTTTTTAAGAAGTAGAAATAGTAAAAATATAGGGCCATTTTTTTTTGGAGATATTCTTTATTTATTTGACAGAGACAGTGATCCCAGGACCCTGAGATCATGACCTGAGCTAAAGGTAGACACCCAACGACTGAGCCACCCAGGCACCCCAAAAGGACCATTTTAAAAAAAGATTTTATTTATTTATTTCAGAGAGAGAACGCACACATGAGTGGGGGTAACGGCAGAGGGAGAAGCAGACACCCTGCTGAGCAGGGCGCCCAACATGGGGCTCGATCCCAGGACCCTGAGATCATGACCTGAGCTGAAGGCAGATGCTTAATGACTGAGCCACCCAGGCGCCTCGATAGGACCATTTTTTAAGCTCCTGAAATGTCTGCTTTCCAGGAAGGCTGTGGCATTTATATCATATAAAGAGTTCTTAAGAGGAAAAAGAAAACAACAAAAAACAAAAAACACCACTACTTCACTAAAAAGTATGTGGGGGAAATGTGCAGACACCTCAACAAAGGAAATACAAGGATATGACAAACATAAAACACGTTCCACGCCTCAGTGACAGAACCACTCAATGGAGGGAAGAAGAGTCTTCCGAACTACTGGTGGTGAAGAGGGAAGGACTGGACACTCACCCGCATAAGCACGAATGTGGACCCCTCGCTCACGCCATACCCAAACAGTAACTCAGAACAAACCCAGCACCTAACAGTGGGCACTGAAACTGGAACTCTCAGAAAAATCACAGGAGTAAATTTTCATGACCTTGGGCTAAGCAATGAGTTCTTAGATATGTCACCAAAAGCACGAACAACAGCAACAACAAAGAGAAGCTGGACCTCATTAAAATTAAAACCTGTTTGCTTCAAAGGACACCACTGAGAAAGTGAGAGACAACTCAAAGAATGGGAGAAAATATTTGCAAATCACAGATGTGATAGGCACTCGCATCTAAAACATACAAAGAACTCTTACAACTCAATGATAAAAAGACAAACACCTAATTAAAAAATGGGCAAAATAGGGGCACCTGGGTGGCTCAGTCGTTAAGCGTCTGCCTTCGGCTCAGGTCATGGTCCCAGGGTCCTGGGATCGAGCCCCACACTGGGCTCCCTGCTCCGTGGGAAGCCTGCTTCTCCCTCTCCCACTCCCCCTGCTTGTGTTTCCTTTCTCACTGTCTCTGTCAAATAAATAAATAAAATCTTAAAAAAATAAAAAATGGGCAAAATATCTGAATATTTCCTCCCAAAAGACACACAAATGGTCAATAAATACACGAAAAGCTGCTCAACACCATCAGCCATCAGGGAAACAAATGGGAACCACAATGAGACGCTGCGTCATCCCCACCAGGATGGCCACAATTAACAACAAGAGGCACAGCATGTGCTGATGAGCATGTGGAAAGCTACACCAACGTCAAATGGAGCAGCCGCTTTGGAGAACAGTCTGGCGGCTCCCCAAAAGGTTAAACCTAGAGTCACCATAAGACCCAGCAATTCCTCTCCTAAGTATCTACTCAAAAGAAGTGAAAACTATGTTCACACAAATGTCTGTAGTAGCATTATTCATAACAGCCAAAAAGCGGAAACAACCCAGATGCCCATTAAGGGATGAATGGAAAACAGAACATGATACATCCACAATGGACTACTATTCAGCCACGAAAAGGAAGCACTAAACACATGCTGAATCAGGAACTCTGAAAACACTATGCTCAGGTTAAAACAGACGTCACAAAAGAGCACACACTGTAAAATACCATTTCTTTGAAATGTCCAGAAGAGGTCAT
The DNA here is from genome assembly GCF_003265705.2 of Callorhinus ursinus. Lineage (NCBI taxonomy): Eukaryota > Metazoa > Chordata > Mammalia > Carnivora > Otariidae > Callorhinus > Callorhinus ursinus. The sequence goes on along the minus strand of NW_027397075.1, from coordinate 12,916,930 downwards.
TTCACAGGGGTAGAAAATACATTACTGGTTGCTTCTGGGTAGGGGTTCACAGAAAATGGGGAGTAACTGCAAATGGTACAGGGTTTCTTTCCGGGGTAATAGACTGTTCTAAAACTGACTGTGGTGAGGGACGCCTGGGTGACTCAGTCAGTTGAGTCTGACTTGGTTTTGGCTCAGGTCATGATCTCAGGGTCCTGGGATCAAGCCCCTCATTGGGCTCTGCGCTCAGTGTAGAGTCTGCTTGAGGATTCTCTCTCCCTCTGTCTCTCCCACTTGTGCTCTCTGTTGCTCTCTCTCTCTAAAATAAATAAACAAATCTTTAAAATTGATTGCGGTGATGGTTGTACAATATAAACCACCACTGATTCATGTACTTTAAAGGCAGGAATTGTATGGTATGCGTTGTATCTTAATAAAATGGTTTTTTTTTTTTTAAAAAGCTCTATCTCATGGGGTGCCTGGGTGGCTCAGATGGTTGGGCATCTGCCTTCAGCTCAGGTCATGATCTCCAGGTCCTGGGATTGAGCCCCACACATCAGGCTTCTGGCTCAGCAGGGAGCCTGCTTCTCCCTCTCCCTCTGCCTCTCCCCTGCTTGTGCTCTGTCTCTCTCTCCAATGAATAAATAATTCTTTAAGAGCTCTGTCACTAACCACCAAAAAAAAAAAAAAGAAATTAAAATAAAAAGGCATTTTCCACCTATCAATCTGACCAAAATAATATAATAAATAACTGGTATTGATGAGGGTGTAGAGAATTCTCAGGTGCTCTGGTGATAATGCAATTTGGTTTAACTTTGGAAAGCCACTTGTATCAAAAAGAAAAATGTGCATTTTTTTCACCTAGTAGCTCCACTTCTTACAACTTATTATTAGGGAGTAAGAGACTGGGCTAGCGTGCTAGAATGTCCATGCAAAGACAGGCATCACACCATAAGTTATTAAGTTACTGAAAACCAGAATACCCCTAAATCCTACAGAAGGTGGATTAATTCTTGGCTACAGACCTAATGAAATAATATGCAGCCATGAAAAGTAAGGCAGACCTCAAGTGACCCTAGTCAAAAAGCCAGGTGCAAAAGAACGGCCCAGCCAAGTCTGGCCCCCAAAACTGAGATGTAATAAAATGATTGTTACGTGAGGATAACAATAATAACGCAGACCTTTATGCTTTCACAAAAGCAGTCTATAATAACATTAAGCTAAAAAAGGAAGTTAAAAAATAATACCATGAAATCATTCCGTTTTTCCTTATTAACTTTATCTATCTGCACCTGTTCTTTAAAAAAAAACCTTGTTACAATGATCTGGTAGCTACCCCTAGGCAGGGGTGAGATCCTGCTTATAACCACGTATTGTCTGAATGTTTTACAACAAGTGTCTACCATTTTTAGAACCAGAAAACACTCTACTTCGGAGAAAAAAGAAATCAGAGGAATCAATAGAAAACACTAAAGAATTAATGTGCATCTTAAAACTGTAAAGGTCTCAGAAGGTAGTTAAAATGAGTATTTTGTAATGCAAAGGTGGTAAAGGCCTTCATAAAAAAACAACAACAAAAACAAAACCCAAAGCAGTGGTTCCTAACCAATCGCCAGTAAACCCCTACAAACTGATTCCCCATTCCCTCCTCCCAGACTAGGATTCACAGAGCGGACGAAAAGCTAGGAGCATTTCTATTTGTTAATGTTCCACAGGAGGGTGCTTTATCGTTTTAAGTGTTAAACTTTTTCCCAAATTTTCCAAAATGAACATGTATGTACTTTCATAGAAGAAAGCAAAACCCTGAAAAGCAAAAAGGTACACAGGTGATTCTGATGCAGTGCAGACCGGTCTAGAAAGGGCAAGTGCCAAAACTGCTGGAACAAATGCAATCAGCAAACCAGGAAACGGTATTTGAAACACACAAGACAAAGCAAATAATCACGTGGGTATAATTCCTTCTCCTCTTGGCCAGTCTGTATTTCTCAAGTTCTCTGTGCAGGCTGCGTTCAGTGCCCAACAAGCAGCAACTCATTTAATACCCAACCACCAAGGGAGGAACTAACTTGGGGCCAATCCCGAGGTACAACAGAAGTAACCCCAGAGGGGTGCCCCATACTCAGAGGGCAATGCTTGGCGGTGCTGGTGGAGTGGGTGATCTAGCAGCTGAGCTGCACCCTTAAGCTCTCTGCAGCCTACCTTGACTGAGGGCTAACCACCTTGCTTTGAATCTAACAGAAAAACTGTCAGAAGACAGGAACTAAGCCACTCAGGAAAGAAACGCATGTCTCTAGGGGCGCCTGGGTGGCTCAGTCGGTTAAGCATCCAACTCTTGATCATGATCACAGTGTTCTGGGATCAAGCCCCACGTCAGGCTCCATGTGGAGTCTGCTTAAGATTTTCTCCCTCTGCCCCTACCCATTTGAGCTCTCACTCTAAAATAAATAAATAAAATCTTAAAAAAAAAAAAGGAAGTATGTCTCCAAATCTAAGTACTTTAATTCTCATTAGTAATCAAAGAAATGCAAATCAATATAATGAAACACCATTTTCTCCCATCAAAGGACAGAGTGACAACCCTAGCCACGGAAGCACTGTTTAATACTGGAAACATGGTACATAGCTTTTTGTTGAAGGCAATATAATGGTATCCTTAAAATATACGTAATACCCATTTCTGGGACTCAAATGAGCTCACAGGTAATTCCTAATCACGAGGTTAGCATGGTGCAAGAGCCACAACGGCTCCATCACGATTCTACCCTGTATGTGAACATTCTGAGCCATGAGTAACAGCAGGTGAACACAGCTCACTGACCCAGCAGCTGCAGGGCCTATAGCCTGCTCACTCCACTCCAGGCTTTGCTAGATTTGGTCACATGCTCTTTGCATGTATCACTTGTCACCATAACTTAATCTTTGTTCATACCCTTATCCATCGAATAACCTGGAAAAGCAAGCCATTAATATTCTGGTATTCTTTAATATTTAAAAGAATCTAACATGTACTTTTATTAGAATTGCTATTGTTACACAGGTTTGAATAAGTAGCACCAAACCCATTTCTATATATGCCCTATATTCTATCCTAAGGATATAATCACAGATGTGCATAAAGAGCATATATAATAAAATTTATCCTGGCATTCTTCCTAGAAAAAAGTTATTTTACATTAAGCATCCAAGAAAAGGCTATCATATCTGCAAAGACTAGCACAAACAGTATACAGCAGGAACTGACCAAGGTAGGAGAGGGGGTAGGACTGGGGGAGGGGTGGATGGAGGCGGGGTGGAGGTGGTAGAAGCCCTTCCTCTCTCTACCAAACTCTTGCCTCCCATCCACATGAGGCTGGGATTCCTGGAGATGGCCCTTCAGATTAACCTGGCCCAAACCTTCCACATCTCCAGTGGGGTTCAGACCCACACTCTAGCATCCTTCCCCTGGCCCACCTGGAAACCTGACTTCTCCCCAGCCTCCACTTCAAGTCAGAAAATGACACCAAAGCAAACACCAGGTGGGACACAGAATTGCTCTGCAATATGAGCTTGTTCTGATTCCCCCAGAAGGACCCTAGAACAGCTGGGTATGCAAAGCTTTGGAGTCATAAAATAAAGAAAATGCTCATTAAGTGCACACAGCTATCAAACTAGGAAGAGGCAATAATCACCTTTGAGATGATAAAGATCAACTGGTAAGGAAAAGAACATAGCTGTTTAGATAGGCCGAATAATGTTTCTTGTGTTCTCTTCTTTTTGCTTGGTGCTTATTGATTTTAAGAAATAAGATTACCTTAAAATTTAAGATTTAAATCCCATTAAGACAATAACTTAAAATGAGCAAGCTGGACAAGAATTTTTAAATAATCTTCCAAATAAGAAATTATTTTAGAACAGAAAAAAAATGGTTACATCAAGGAAGAAAACATGATAGACCGTGGAGTGGGTGGGGGCATGGTGGCGGCAAAGGTGTGGGACTAACAACTGGACACACCCCCTCATTCTCTCCCCAGCCTCAAGGTCACTCCTTTCAAACTGGAGTCAGTCTGCCAAGAAGGGCTGAGTGGTTACCTGCTTCTGCACAAATAAACCCTAAAAGGTAGAATGTGCTGGATCTACTCCAATGGCCAACGTGACAGGCCAACCAGACCAAGGGTCTCAACATCAGGCCCATTCACCAAATGACCAGATCATGAGAATTACCAATGTACCAAAAAGTTTTATGAAACATCCTTCTTGAATATCATCAATACACATGAACACGTTCTTCAGAAATACTTATCACAGTGAGTATTTGATAATTTGGCAAATTCCTCATGTGACAAATTGGTGTCTGGTGACATGAGCCTCGGGGCCGTTTCAGGCAGCCATGGAAAGGGAGGGAAAATCGGCTTATGGCACTTCAGATGCGGTGCCAGACGGTGCGGAGCCCTGTGCAAGCATCCAGACCAAGCGTGCTCTCTACAGAGGTCTTCGAAGGGTCACCTCACTCCTCAGAAATGCCTCGTAAACTTCGGTCGCACTTGCTGCTGACAGGCAGGCACCCATCCTAACATTAGCAGTCAGTGGGGACACGGCCCAGCCTCAGAGCCATGGAGCCTTCCCGTAGGCTCTCTACTCGGCAGGAAGCGTGAGAGCAGAGTGTCCCTGGAGATAATGTGAGCTGCTACCTAGAGGGGGTGGCTGAAGAAAGGCCTGTACTAATCAGACCCTGGAAAGAAAGTCAAACGACCCTGACTACTTGCAATCCTTATGCTCATGCCTGATATCAAGGGACGTTGTTCATTTTTCTCAATTTATAGTTTCCTGGTATTTGCAAGGTATCTTATTTTGTGCTTAGGTTGATATGTATTGCCAAAAGTTTAAACAGTAGCAAGGATTTACAGAGCTACTGGTGAGAATTCTAGACTCAGTTATTCTTCAAAGGCCCCACATCCATATTCTCTGAGGGATCTTCAAGACAGAGGTGAAGAAGATGAGCGAAGCAGATGTAAACTCTTAAAAATACACAAACACTGCTGTTACTAATAATAACACACACTTACTTCCTAGCCTTTGCCCATGGTTCCCAGTTCAAGGACAGAGGCACCATTCCTAACCATGGAGTGATCTGAGCTGGTGTGACCACTCCCTCGCTGTTGGTTTCCCCAGAATGACAGGAGGGCTCTATCAACCAATCAGTGACTGTAAGTTCCCGTTGTGAAGTACAAGGAGCAGGTGTACAGGGTTATGAGAAGGGGAGCATCTCTGCAAGGAACCCCTGGGTTCATGAGGCTTCACCCTGCTTGGTCATTTCAAGTCTTGACCCCTCAGTGATCAGAAACTGGATACAGGAGACAGAAAATTATGAGAATAAGACAAACAAGGGTTGGGGGAAGCCTTTTGAGGTACTAAAGTGGACACAGAGACCAACAAAGTCAGCCCCCTCTACAGCAGGTTGCCAACACTGTAATGGACAGAGGCTCTCAAAAATGTTATTCTACATCTGAGTCACTGGGGCAGTTGTTTTAAAACCGCAGATTCCAGTGTTAAGAGAAAGAACAATAAACCCACCTACTGGGTGATTCTCCTGAACTGCCTTAGAAGGAACTGAGTGGTAAACACTGGAAAAGAAAAAACTGAACAGTGACCACAAAAGCAGAGATTTCCTGTCCTTCCTCTAAGAGATTCTGCCCAGGAAGACTGGATGGGGTCCAGGAGCCAGTCACTCTGGAGCAGTGGGTCCATGGACACACCTTGAGAAACAGAAACAAAACCCTAAGATGCACAGAGGCCCCCCCTTCCCCCGCCCGCCGCATAGGCCGCAGCTAATTGCTCGCCACTCCATGCAGCTAACAGCGCAGTCAGTCCCAGCTCCGTCCTTCTGGCAGGAGGGCATAGCCCTCCCCTGAGCGCACAGGCCTCCACCTGCCATGTTTTCCTCCCGTGGACAGACCTGGATCAGCAGTGATCTCGGGGCCTCACCTGAAGCTTCCACTTCAAACTCCTGTGACATGGGGACCAATGTGAATCCTAACACACTCTCATGAGCAATTTTAAATAAGCAGCACTCCTGATTTCCCTCGTTACAACTTTAAGAATCAGGACATTTCCATAACACAGTTCTTAAGTTTTTCTCAAAAAACAAACAAAAGCCCCAAACCAAACAAGAAGAACACCACCACCCCCCCTTCCCCTGAACTTCCTATTAGAAAGAACCCGGCAGGAGGCTACATCTGAGAGCCCCACAGGAGAGTCCATGGGAGAACCTGACGAGGAGGCTCCTTTGGTCACCAAACTTTCTCAGATTAGATACACCCAAAATGCGTCCCACTTCTTAACAATGCTCCTTTAAAAACAAACCCTGAACCTGTTGTGAAGGTCAGCAATGACCTAATTGACAACTCCAGTCCCAAATGATGTCAGATGTCCCTCCCTCTTGGACAGTATCACCAGGAATGAGGGGGCCTCCTCTTCCAGAGCACTGCCCGGGAAACTATCTCCCCCTCTCTGCTTCCTCATACGTCCATGTGCACACCCCCCTCCTTCAAGATGGCCTACCTGGACCTCAATCCCAGTCCACAGAAAGATGACCCAACCTCTACCCCAACCCAAATCTGCTCCTGTTTCTTTGTCAGTAAAATTTAAATAATTAAAAAATCCTTCTATCCATGAAAGCTGTTCAGGAAAACTATACAGTGAATATATATGTTTAAGTGTTACATCATTCCTATTAATTCAAATTATGAACAAGTAAAATAGCATACAGACTGTATTTTATTAGATTTAAATAAATCTTGATTATTTCTAAAGCACAACCTGATTTCAGAGATACTACAATCTGAAAAAAAAAGTGCATCTTAGAATGATAAAACACAGTAATAATATGGTGAAATTTCTAACAAACTTAAATAATCTGTAGAAAGTTAAGAAATTACAAACACGATGGCCAAACATAGAACTATGATGAGATACATTTAAAAATTTAGGAAAATGTGCCAATTTGCTTTGGAGTATTATCCTGAGGATCTATGAGCCCTCAACAATGATCCCACCTGCACTGGGGCCTGGAGCCTCCCCCACTCCCTGCCAGACGCCCCCAGCACATCCCAGAGGATCATGACAGCTGGGAACGCTGTGGGGGACAACAGAGCATAGTCACAGGGCTCCACGACCACTGACTTCAAAGATGAAAGACTGCCCCACAGACTGACCCCCATGTTCCGGGGACACTCTTCTGCCCTGGCGCCTGACTCGCCATCCCCTCCTGTTCAAATTTCCTCCTCTCTCCACTGCAGTGGTATCATCCCATTACCCAGCTCCTCCTCCACCTGTCTCCCCTGCAGGGCTTTCTCACTCCCTTGGGAGTGGCACAGCGGCTGCCCTGTTGTATGCCCGCCTACCCGTTTGCTTGACAACTCCACCAGGACATCTCACAAGCATCTCAAAAGGAACACAGGTGAAGTGCAATTACGAACGCCCTCCCCTCTGTCACCTCGTCCTCACCCCTCTCCAGTCTGTTCCTCCCCCAGCTCTGTAAATGGTTCCCCCACCCACCAAGTCGCCTTATGTGGTGGGGCCCACACTTCTGTTCCAGTGGCAAACCTTGTCTGGTCTCCGTCCCCTCCCTTTGTGATCAAGTGCGTCCTTTAGTCTAGACCACCGCAGTGATCCCTGCCACCCAAAGCCCTCCCTGAGCTGGCTCCTGCTCGGCCCCCAACATTCCAGTACATGGCTCTCCACTCCCTCGAGAGTTGCCTTTCCCACTGGCTGCCTGCTGGTCCCTATACAAGCCAACACTCTCCCCGTGCCCCGAGGTCTCTGTGGCTTCTGCTCATCTTCTGACCTTGCCCTTAAATGTCCCTCCTTGGTTTGGCCTTAAGGAGGTCCCTGTGGCAACCTCAACCACTGCTTGCTACTGAGACCTGCTAGGGCAGTGTTTTGTGATGATTTGTTTTTCATCACCACCCACCAAATTTCATGAAAGAGGGGGTGAGCTCACTCACACCTGCATCCTGGGAGCACATGGGCCAGGAGAAGGTGTTCGACAAATGGGGTGAATTAAAGGGATGGCCACATCCCCTTCCTTTCTCAACACTACCTGGGGATGCTGGAGTCCTCCAAAAACTAGGACAGAGGAAAACGCAAGCGCCCCATGATCAATGACTGAGTAGCTTAAAATCATTCCATGAAGAGCTCGACCAGGGCATCAGGTGATGTGGCACCAGAGCCCTGAGCTGAATTGTTTGGTATACCAGATCCAGTTGGGTTTTAAAAGATTATTCCCCAAAGGATGACAAAAAAAAAACACAAATAAGATCAAGGCTTCATATTCTTGGGGCGCCTGGGTGGCTCAGTCGTTAAGTGTCTGCCTTCCGCTCAGGTCATGGTCCCAGGGTCCTGGGATCAAGCCCCGCATCGGGCTCCCTGCTCCGCAGGAAGTCTGCTTCTCCCTCTCCCACTCCCCCTGCTTGTGTTCCTGCTCTCACTATCTCATTCTGTCAAATAAATAAAAATAAAAATAAATCTTTAAAAAAAAAAAGGCTTCATATTCTTTTTTCCCATTAAAGACACCCAGTTTTTGCTACTTTCTTTCCCTCACTGTGCAAAAATAAAAATGAAAAATAAAATTAAAAAAATCCACAGATTCCAAGGGGTCAGGTATAATTTAAAAAATTTAAGGAAGACCACAAAACATGCTCAAGGAAGCGACATAAACAAAGGCTAGCATTCCCAGTGGACTCAGGGCTGCTAAAACATGATACCAGGCATTATTAAAAAGAGCTTTAGGCTTTGCAGACAGGAGCTTCATAGCCTTGAACAAATGAGAACCCCTCAGACCCTCAACTTCCTCATCTGTAAAATGGGACATGTAGTAATGTCTTTTAAGAGACTGTTATAAAAATAAGGTAAACTGCAGGGCATGAGGGCACTTAGAAAGACCTCAGGCAAACTGTGCACTGTCTCACGTCTCTGCCAGTCCCCTCTGGTTCCCATCCCAACAGCACCAAGGCTGCGACTGGGCCATGCTCCCTTATAGACACACATGCTGGCAAAGTCAGCCCCGTACGCTTCAGGTGAATGTCTGAGGACAGCATTCAAAGCCTGCCCTCCCTGCTGGGGATCTCTGTCAAAGTGCATGCATACCCCTGTGGGACAGTGGTGGCTAGGCAAACAGCACAGCTCTACAGATCAAAACACTTCCTCAGTTTACCCTGATATTCTGAGTAAGAAAGAGTGTAGTTGGAAGGGAGAGGGAGAGAAAAAGACAGGGATGGAGAGAGCTACATGTCACAAACACAGACAGAGAATAGAATGCTAGTGCTACTGCCTTCCCAGAGCAGGTGTTCTCACCTGGGGCGACTGTGGGGATAGAGGACGGCTGTGAGCACCTGGTGGGTGAGGGGCACAATACACAGGATGGCCCTCACAACAGAGAAAGATCCAGTCCCAAATGTCAACAGGGCTGAGGGAGAAAGAAGCCCTGCCCCACACCAAAGGGTTGTCCCCACTGTCCCCACCAGCCCTGGTACATGTGAAGGGACCCAGAAGCCTCTCTAAAGTCCAAAATGAATCTGCCTCGACATGCACACCAATGCCAGGAATTCAGTCCCCAGAGGCAGAGGCAGAGAGGGGAACCTAAGGCAAAGGGCCTCTGCCACCAAGCTTTAGGTAAAGGAGAGAGAACGGGGGAAATGGGCTGGGGAAGATCTGAAAAGAGAGAAGGGAGGAAAATGTAAGGTGGGGTTTCCCAGACAACAAAACACAGACTCTCTGTACAGAAGCACACACTCTCACTCTGGTTGAGCTCAGGGGATGATCACCAGCACTCGAGTCCACACAAGGAGACTGGAAAAGGAAGAGCATCAAGAGCGTGGATGCCAGGTCCCAACCTGCTGCCCCAGAGCTCGGAGGAGCCGACCCAGGGAGCGGTGGCTTTGATTCAGGTTCTGGATCTGCACCACTGAGAACAGGACAATCCTGGCAACAAAATGTTATTGCAAAGAGAACAGCAGATCCAGGGAGGTTATGGGGAGATGATCAGAAGAAATAAAGTAGTAAAAAATTTAAATAGTTTGAGAACCTGTTTTATTACTTGTCCCCCCCACCGCCGCCTTTTTTTTTTCTAAAGAAAGAAGAATGTAACAGAGAGAACACTTGATCAGGATACCTTGCTCTTACCCCATTTTCTGATTTTATCAAAAACTAAGAGTAATCCAACAACCCCCCCCACTTCCAACAGCCTCAAAACTATAAGTACTGTAAGCAATGGCAATTTCTTAGTTGTGACAACTGTACCAAGGTTATTTACTTAAGATGCTAACATCAGGAGAAGCCAAGTGACAGAGATATAGGAATTCTCCATGGTATCTTTATATATAAAGAAAAAGTTTTTTAAAAATCAAAAGACAAACCAAAAATGATGCTTTTCTGAACATAATCCCTGGCTTTCTTCTGAGCCTTGTGAAACCGCTACTGCACAACTACGTGGATGGCAAGCTTGGAAGGGCAGGTTCCCAGCAATAAGCCCAGGGAAGACAGATGGCCTTGACCGACCACCAAAGGCACATCAGATATCCAGTCACTAAGTGTGCACAGTGAAGTCTGACAAAAGAACACACCTGCCCCTCAGGGTTTGGAATTTTGAAAGATTCCATTTTGCAGGGCAAAGGGAGCTATTTTCCCATCACGATCTTGGTTAGTTAGGCTAGGAGGCTCTGAGGCTAGCTCCTCTCTTATAGGTAGGAAATCTCAGGAAGAAGAAACACATGTGAAGCCCTCTACCAAGAAGGACACGACATCCTCATCACCCAGGTACACTGCAGTCCTTGGAGGTCAACGCCCTTCGTTTATAACACAAGTCGATGGGCTTCTTCGGACAGCCTCACCCACTAACAGGAAGCGTGAGAAGAGCCCGGCTGTTTCCTGCTCCATGACTGCCACGAAGCTCCTCCTGCACAGAGGGAGCCACCTCCACCTAGCCTCCAGCTCAGCGAAGAGAAACTCACTGAGAGCGCGCTACTCAGGGCTATTTCTCTTTTCCTATCACCACGACACACGTCCAGTTGCAGATCTTCACAGTTCGTATGACACACTCCACACGCCAAAGCACCCACTGGAGACCACAGCCTGAGGGCCAAGGGCAACTTACCATGTTTGGCACGTTGGTGACTGAAGCATTCTTGATGTCTGTAGGGAAGGGAGGCAAACTATTGACCATGCTCTGTTTGCTGGATAACTGGGGGTTTACTCCAGGGGCTCCCATTTGCTGCCCTCCAGTTTGACTAAAGGGTTGTCCGAATGGACTTGTGTTACCAGTCATTCCCATCTGAAACAGAAAGAGGCAACATGAGCGGTCATGACACAATCACATACAAGAGGAAGGGCCTCAGAAATGCTCACTTTGACCCACTGAAGCAAAAATCATTACTTCTTGTGAAACCCTCATTTTAATTATAAATTGAATGCTCATTCTCCAGGTTCCTTTTGGGTTATGAACAGAGCAACTTGCTACAATGGCGGCACATAAAGGCAGAAGACCAAAGCCACTCCCGACAGTTCTGCCTTACTTCCTTAACCATCATCCCAAGAGCCAGCACCTTTCCACCCTCACCCCAGCCGTAATCCTCATCCTAACACCCCCATGCCCCGACAATGGCAGCAACACATTAAGAAAATCATCTGGAAAATGGAGCTTCCAGAATCATTGACAAAGGGGAGCTCCTTGAGTTTAATCCTGAACCACTCCCCCAGTAACTACTTTCTTTCAAATTCCCCCATCAGATTGAAACTGTTTCCATTAGCTCAAAATAGTAGTAGGCATGTTGACAACGAAATGATATAACCTCTGGGATTCACTTTAAAATAATCCCAGGAGGCAAGGGGTTGTGGCAAGAAAGGGGCCTAGATGAAAAATGACTGGCCATATGTTGCTTTTTTTTTTTTTTAAGATTCTGTTTATTTATTTGACAGAGAGAGACACGGCGAAAGAGGGGGAGTGGGAGAGGGAGAAGCAGGCTCCCAAGGAGCAGGGAGCCCGATGCGGGGCTCGATCCCAGGACCCTGGGATCATGACCTGAGCTGAAGGCAGACGCTTAATGACTGAGCCACCCAGGCACCCCATGTTGCTAACTCCTAACCAGGTGACAGGTGTGGGGAGGTTGTTATACTACCTTCTCTAATATTACAAGTTAGGGTTGAGTGCTCCATGAAGAAGTTTTTTTTAATTAGTGAAATAAAATCAAACATACAGTAGCTAAAGGCAAGAAAAGGAAGGAGGAGCCCCCATCTATGCCTCTCTCCAGCTCCAGTCCGTACAGGAGTGAGCTCGGGAACCTTGCAGCGACACCCAGCCGGGCCTGCCACTCTGGAGGGATTGGCTTCTTTAGTCACCTGCCCCCGCTTTTCCTCAAAGTTCTAATATCCTACCTATTGCCTGGTGCTCGCTCGACTTCTCTGGTGTCTCTATGAGTTTGATGTTTGGAAAGTGGGAGGAAGGGTACCCTGAGGGACGGCCTCCTAGGGAAGAGCGCTGCCCGCAATCAAGAAACCGTGGCTCAGCTCTCCCGGCTAACCCCACACGGGGACCACTGCTGCCGGGCAACTTCCACTCACTCCTCCTATGGACCCTGATCTCACCTGTAAGATGAGTGTCTTGAACAAGAAGAATTACATTATTTCTTTCAGCTCTAAGATTCTAGGTTGCAAACAAACCAATGCTCACCACAGCTGACCTTTCTCAGCTGAAATGTCCACATAAAAACACAAACTAGTATAACCAAGAAGATCTTGCTCCCGAGCATGTTCATACGTGCAGGTGGCGTCTAGGCATGGCCCTCACTGCTGACATTTTCACCTGTTTGAAACTGAACACGTTCCAGTTGCCACTTTTACCCTACTTGCTTTCCTTGAGTAAATGGAAACAAATTTAAATTCAATGGAACTTCAAATTCAACCTGAGTAACTGAAACAAAAACAAATTCTTCTCAAAGCCCAGTAATTAGGCTCAACTTTCAGTTCAGATGATTTAACCCAAGCGACATGGTAGCTCTTAACGTAACGGGCATTTCTGATTCTCAACTAGGTTCCTTCAGTTGTTACCTGAAACTCTGAAGAACTGAAGAACTTGTATTTTCAAAAAGGATTACCCCAAATTAACTCCATGAAGTAATTCTTTCTCTCAGAATTTGTTTCATTGAATAAAATCAAACCCTGTTCTTAGTGGTCCAAGATTTTGCAGAGAAAACATTCTTAGGATTTCTACTTCCTGGATTTCATTTAAAATTTCTCTACTTAGGACACGTATGCTAGAAGGCATGTGCACCATTCACGCCTCCATGAACTCGCCCTGGCCTCGAGGTCAGCCAGGACTTCCTGAGTGCCTGCTGTGAGCCATGCCCGGTTTTAAGCATGTGTAGATGCACCTCTCCCACCTGTCATGGAGTGCACTCCTTAGAGCCACCAATCTGACAAACAAGAAAATCAATGTTGTTGTGGAAGTTTCTAGCATCAGCAAACCAAAGTGGGTAGCAACTAGAGGGCAGGAAGAAGTAACTGTCCTCCTACTCACACCAACCATCCAAGGGCATCACCCTTTGGTGCAGAGGGGAGTAAGTACCAAGAAGCCAATGAACTCCCAAAGGAGTTCTGTGAGTCTCAAAGTTCACCCAACCTGTTCTGAAAAACCTATTTCTAGAATTGTCTTGCCAGGGTGAAAATGAGGTAGGTAGGTGGTCTGGTTAGTTGGGTACTACTTGCCTGGTGAGCCTCTGGGCAAAGCATTTTCTAAGTGGCTGAATCAAATGTTTCAGAGTGTTTGATGCACTCTGACAGATTTTTTTCTTTTTTTAAAAGATTTTATTTATTTTTTTGTCCGAGAGAGAAAGGAGAGCACAAGCAGAGGGAGCGGCAGAGGGAGCAGCAGACTCCCTGCTGAGCAAGGAGCCCCATGCGGGACTCGATTCCAGGACCCTGGGATCACGACCTGAGCCAAAGGCAGATGCTTAACTGACTGAGCCACCCAGGCGTCCCACTCTGACAGATTTCTTGTCACTTTTTCTTCTTTTCTTCAATCAACAATGAAGGAAACTATCTCAAGGTGGTTTTGAACCTCATAGGGCAAGAACCAAGGTAAGGTCAAAGATCACAGATGGCAGGTAGGGAAATGTCCAGCTATACATTTAAAAAACAGGGGGAAATGCCATCCTTAGTCTATGACAACACACACCTCCAGAGATAAGCATAGTGAGTCCAGGCTACCTGCAAGAGGTCAGGCTCTGCTCCCTCGGCCCAGAGCCCACTCCAGGCTGACCTTAACCAGTCAGAGCGAACAGGAAAACCAATGGACAGTCCTGCAAAGGGCTGCAGCCACCTACCTCCCCTGTCATAGACTGTCTTGACAGAACCTGGTAGAACTGAAGGCTACTCTCCAGTCCTCGCCTACAGTTTGGGGTAAGAGCTATTCACTTCTAAAGATTTGTAGATTTCTGAATTCCTGTTCTATATTTATTCTCCTTTGATCAGACTGAATACAAATGGTCCAAGCCTAGGCTAACACACATTGTTGGCACCAAGGTTCATAATGAAGTAGTAAGTAGTAAAATCAAAATGTCTATTTCCAATTAATAAATATCTACATATTTGTTCTAATTTCCCAAGTTACTTGATAACAAGTTTGTACACTTGGCTTTATTTGCAACTAAAGTTTATCAGGATCTGGCTTAAGGCTGCTAGAGAACGACCGTGTTAATCTTTTCAATAAAATTCAAAAGGCAGAACAGCAGAAATAGGCAACTGTTCAATTGATGGTGAAATTTATATAACGTATGAATAAATTAAAGCCTATGGAATTAATATTTATATTCTGCCTCATTCAGCAACAGCCCACACATGTTAACTCTATTCTTTCGGAGCTCCTTTAAGCACTGAATTCAAGTTCAATCTCAAGAAATGGGAAGAGTGGACAAGTTAAGTACCTAAAAAAAGGTACGCTCTCCTATAACGAAATCTAAATTAAATAGGTCTACCGCATTTTCCCGTGAAAAAACAATACTGTTAACAGGTGGATCACTCATTGGAAAACCTACTGATTCTGTCATCTGTGGCTCTCACTTCAACAAGAGAATAAGACATGTAGATGGCAGTCCCAGTGCACAGGAGAGCACAAACTAGATAAGAAGGAGAGAAAATTACTAGTGCAGATCCAGAGGCCTACCTGCCCCCCCAACTACACAGGGATGTGGATTACGTATTAGCCAAAGCAGGGCTCTAAAGCACGAGATCCAAAGAGAAATCTCTCTTTAGAGTTTAGTCCAAGAAACCCGAACAAGGGACGCCTGGGTGGCTCAGTTTTTAAGCGTCTGCCTTCGGCTCAAGTCATGATCCCGGGGTCTTGGGATCGAGCCCTACATCGGGCTCCCTGCTCCGCGGGAAGTCTGCTTCTGCCTCTGCCCCTCCCACCCACCTGGCTTGTGCTCTCTCGCTCTCAAATAAATAAATAAATAAGTACTCTCAAAAGGAAAAAAAAAGAAAAAAAGAAATTTGAACAATACCTGCACACTAGCCTTTGTTATTGAAACAGACAGTGTCTGAAATAAATTGTAGTAACAGTGCCTGGCCCATCAATCAAAACCTGAAGTCCTGAGCTGTCTGGCAAGTAGGTGAGTGACCGCCATCTACAGGAGGAGGACAGGACGGACGATGCTTCTCTTTCTACTGTAACAGACATGTACTACAGATATACTGTGCAAAGTATAAAACACTACCTAAGTCTATGGCATTATTTGTCATAATATGACTTATGACAGTCCACCCTAAATCTGTCTTTGGCATAAAACCAGAATAAGACTTGCCTTCCTGGAACATACATTTCCTCTGTGTTCTCGGGCCCTAGTACGTAGTGGGTGCTTATTTAGTATTTGGGGAAGGAACCAGATAAATGAGCCCTTTAAGAGACTACTGCATCACACAGCTGCTCAGAACAACAGAGACCCCAACATCAGCCCTGAAGGCAGATGCAACTGAAGAACTGGGGGCCAGTCACCACCGGCTGGAGGGGCACTGGGAAAGGCAGGAATGGTGTCCCTCCTATCTTCTAAATACCCATCCCGATAGACAGGAGGACAGAGCAGACAGGCAGCCTGCTGGCCATGCTGAATTTCAGCACGACGAGACCATGCCCTCAGGAGCTGGTTTTACAGGAAGATGATAGCTCTGTGGGGCATCACAGTATACACAGGAGCTTGGCCCGGCTGTAGAGCAGGTTCTCTGCGCTACATCCACTGGGCCAGCAAAGCCTTGGCTTTGGTGCAAGGCTCCAGGCCGTACCCCCCTCCCCCAGGCTTCCCAATGGTGCAACAAAACACTGATCTATTGGCCTCAGTGGTCACCAGTGGCTGCAAACAACCTCCTCTGCTGACCCCAGCATGTGGGACAAATATTTTTATTTTCTACTTGTGTCATGACAACTATCAACATATAGTACTAAAAAAAACAAGCTCTAGGCTCTCCCCAAAACAGCAAAATTCTCTCCACTCCACTAATCCTAAGAACATCTTTACTGCTCACCTCATCAAATAAGGTAGTAAACTAAAAATGAAAGAGCTAACGGGGGGAGGGGATGGTTAAAGAAAAATAGCACAGACAGTAGAAATTTCTACAATAGTGGCAAGCCAAGTATCCATGTTCTTGCTCCCTGGTAACCCCTAAAGGTTAAGGATGCCGGCCCTGGGGGGAAGGAAACTCCTCACTGCCTGTTCCTCTCCATTCTCAGGGAAGGGGAAGCTCTCCCCAATCTCACACCCCTGCCACACATGGGCCTTTTCCAGTAGACACTCTCCCGTCCAAAGATGTCAACCACTCATGTAAACCACCACCCTCACAAATGAACTCTCCTCAATTTTCGTCTCCAAACATCCTCTTTTCAACATACCCTCTCAGGAAGCATCAGATCATAACCACTTATGAGCTAAAAGCCTGATAGGGACGATGCTGTGTGACCAGCAGAAGGCAGAGCCTGAACAGGACCAGCAGAAAGATGCTTCCACTGCATGATTTTACTTAAGAGTCAGCCAGGCCTTCAGAAATGCTTTAAGTGGCAACAAATGTGGAGTTTGATGTGGTTTCGATGAGACCACTAAACACGTTCTTTTTCAAAAAATGCATTCTTCAGCAGCTTTCCTCGCACCTCACATACACTTAAAACCAAACTACACAGCACAGCAATCAGAGGAAGTACTGCTCTGGGGGGCGTTACTGATGCTGGTCAGAAAACACACAGAAAGGAAGCAGAGTATGACCTTAGAAGGGACAACTGGACAGGTTAGAATTTTCAAGTGTGAGGGCTTCAAAATATATCTGGTTAAAATGTATCCCTTTGTGGAAGAGGAGAGGGGGGCCCAGAAAGCTGAGGAAGACAGCAAATCCGATGGAGAACTGACCCTGGCACTCCCCACCGCCTCGGTGCTAAAGCAGAACCGTGTCTCCCCCAGCCACACCTGGCCTGGTGCATGCATGGCACGTGATACTGCTGGACAAGAAGGCTCAGTCCACAGGACCAGCAGCATGGGCAACAAAGCCAACCCAAAACAAATTAAAGTTTTCCTGGAAAACAGATACAAACAGGATTTCATTTGGACAAGCAGCAAGCAGTAGCTAAGTGTACGGACTCTGGGGATAGTTACCTGGTCTGAGGGGAGCTCTCTGCTAAGGGTGAGCTGTGTGATCTTGGGCAATTTACTTACACCTCTCTGTTCCCTAAAACAGACATAACAGCACCTCCTCTTAGAGATGAGGGATGATTAAACAAACCCACAGATGTAAAACCTCAGGAGGAGGTTGTACTATGGGTGCTGGCTAGGACGCTGCTATCACTTGGTGTGCGGAGGAATGGTTTCACATTAGATAGGATTTCTTTCAGAAACATGCTTAGGGTAATAACAAAATAAGTGAATGTTTTTCAGAGAATGTGTGATGGTGGGGAGTGATTCAGACAGAATCAGAGGGAGAGGCCAGCTGGAGACACTGGCATTGGATTATGAGACACTTTCAGAGAAACATGAAATAAACTTGTGACAAACCCCAACCCATGCATTTACCAGTTGTAGCAATACTTATAATGGGCAACTGTTTTCAAGCTGTCCTAGCAAACCACAAACATTTCCAGTTCTCACTTCAGACTGTTTTCTAGCCTTAAAAACCATACTCAGAATCTTAATACATACTATAAGCAATAACAATGTAACACCAGCACAACCCAGGCCTAAACTTCCTGGGCTTGAATTTAAACCAAAACATGGAAGAATATACCTACAAAGAAAAGAAACGGAGGGGACTTCTGCCTGTAAGTTGGCCGTGACACAGCACCAAGTGCTCCATCCTCATGTGGCTTCAACCTGGCCCAACATGTTCACTAGCCTGAAGAGTCCAGCCTGTTCCTTCACATGCTGGCAAACATGTGAAGCCACAGATTCACAGAGGGCGTGTAAAGACAACGCAATTTCATACACCATCGGCAAAAATCTGCCAAATAATTTAAGAGCCAGAAGTATTCTTTCTTTTCAATGACATAAAGAACCAGAACTAACCCAGAGTATGGCCATATCATTTGTAAAGCCAAAAGCATTTTCTCTTGGCAACCTACCATGGTTGGGAGAAAGCCAAGAAAAGCAGTTTTCATGGAAAGACATGGTTGCATTCAGTTGTCTGCTATCACCCGCTTGCTCTTGGAATCCTTCCAGTACCTCAACTTGGCAAATAAAGAGTAAGGAGAAATATGCAACAGATCGCAACACCAAAGCCATGGCCTGGCCTGTGCAGAGTCACCTGGAGCAAGGGAACCAGGCACAGGAACGGCCCGGCCCACCTCACTGGACTCGACTCTTATAACGTTGCCAACTTGGAAATTATTCAGGGAAATCCATAGCCCCCGAGTCTGGACACTTCCCTTAGACCAATAAATCACAACTGGAAGATCGGTAAGAGTATTTAGCGATGCTCGTGGTATATTTCACTTGGATAATGTATGACCAGAATGTGACTTAGAAACAACGGACGCGGCTAAAAGGAAGGTGATGGGACAGCAAATCACTGCCAAGGTTTCAGGCCTGGGGCCTCATCTGTATTCACCCATAATTCACTCTAGAACCTTCTAGCAACACAACTAGTACCTTAGAGTTAGAGCTACCTTGGCATGTCACAGCAGTTAGATACACCAGCTCTCCAGGGTGTGACCCTTGACAGCTCACTGGCAAATGCACCAGGCCAAGTTCAGTGGGACACTGTCTGCCATCGTGGTTCTACACTCATCAGCTGTGTGACAAACCTCTTGCCCCCTCTAAGTTCTCCTTGGCTGTAAAACATGAAGCATTCAGATGACCACTAGGTGATCTTCTGAGCCTAAATCTGATGACTTTTTTCGTTTGAAACAATCGGTGCTTAAATCGCATGAGGTCTACACTCCTGGAAGGCGCAGCTACTCAGAGTGGGTAACAACCGGAGACTTGGAGTTGAGCCAAGTGCCAGGCCCTGGGGCAGGAGGACCTCCCAGGGTAATGCTCCTGTGGGGATCCTGTGGAGTGGCCAGCGGCCTGTCCAGAACACTGGGGATCTCCCTGCCACCCACAATGCACAGGGCCCAGGCTTTCCATAGCTCCAGACCCTCCACACCATCCCAGAGTAGGTCACAGGCACAACAGTCGCAGGTGAGGGCAATGAAACTACAATCAACAGAAGGAAAAAATTCCTTCCCCCAGTGCTTCCAAGTCCAAATATCCTCCTAGGTAGAAAAGCAGCCTCATTAGGATTGAGTACTCCTTGCAAGCAAAGTAAAGGCCAGCATTAGCCCACAGCAACCATGGAGAGAGAAGAGAAAGGAGAATAAGATGATAAAAGAGTAAGAGAGAAAAGGGAAAAAAAGAAAAGCATTTTATTTTACAAAGAGCGCATCTTGATGAAGATGAATTTTAATTTACACTGCAGCTCAGCTGTGGCACAATGCAATAGAGATCCAGGCTTTCAGTAATCTACTCCATGACGCAAGCCTTTAGCCCAACGCCTGTTAGGCTGAGGAGTACTCTCCCGCAGGCATTTACTGTCCCCTCGAAAAGCGAGGAAAGAGCGCAGATGGAGCACAGAGGAACAAGGCAATGTCCACATGGGGAAGGACAGGTAAAGGTGGGACTGAACATGCAAAGAAGGCTTTGGGGAAGTGAGCCTATGATTATTACATCAGAGGAGAAAGAAAGCTAAAGAAAATTCGAAAATTATGTTCCTCTTCTACCTTGGGGCAGGAGAACGGAGGAAGTTCTTCAAACAGGCAGGGTGGAGGGCGAGCCCCAGGAGGCAGGCACGAGGACACAAACCTGGGGCTTCCTGTGGCCTCCCCCTATCCAGCTTCTTGGGCCTCAGCCCCAAGACGACATGAGGAGATAAAGTAAGGTGCTGTCCAGCTTATGGAACGCCATAAATCTCAAACCATGAAACACTACTACTACTCTACTACAGGACTGTTCCACATACACGTAACTCTACTTCCAACCAAACACTGAGTTCCGAAATTGCTAATGAAATATGAATGTTTCCAGTCTTCCCCACTGGTGATTCTGGTGAGGAGGTAGAGCAGGGCTTTTGAGGACGCCCAGAGTCACCTTGGCGCGCCACACTCTGCACCGTGGCTCACAAATGAGGTGTGGGAAAGCACTTGGGAAAGTGTGAAGCTGATGGAAGGCAGTGGTGGCACTGCAAGTAAAACTCTTCTTTTACTATGAAAACTCATTACTGATGAAGGGAAAATGCTCCTTGCACATTAATTTGTAAAAAAAAAAAAAAAAAAAAGAATACAAAACATATAATCCCTATAATTAACAGATGTGCCTGCACACACACAGCAAAGAGAACACATTTTCTTTCTCTTCTTTTTTTTTTAATGAGCTCTACGGCCAACAAGGGGCGCGAACTCACAACCCTGAGGATCAGGAGTCTTAGGCTCTACCAAATGAGCCAGCCAGGCACCCCAAACACCAACATATTTAATTGTGGTGACTCTAGAGGGTTTACAAGTGATTTTTAAAAGTTTTCTTCTAAGTATTTTCTATATTATTCAAATCCTCTACACAGGGCATTATTTTATAAGGAGAAAAGTTGTTTTTTAAAACTATCCTCTACTCAAACATTCTGACTACCCATAGGGATACGACGACCCACTGTTTGGCTGCACATCCATATCTGAAATATTAATTTAAGCTGTCAACAGACACTGATAAAACTAGGTAGATCAAACTGATTATGACGGCCAGAGATTACTCTTGGGTGGTAATTTAATCAAATTCACTCTGGTTATAACATGGCTATAAGTTGTCACACTCTGCTCTAATGGATTATAGATGTGGCCAGAAAAAGCCTAACAAGGCTAAGCCACTCAGCCATGTCCTACCACTCTCTGCAAAGAAGGCTAAAGAAGGGGAAAGAGAAGCAAATACAGTCAAGCCAGTCAGGATATAAAAGGCGGCACACTGCTCTACTTGTTTGGCACACTGCTCTACTTGTTTATGTTTATCAACTTGGAAACTGCACAGTAGATTCCTGGTACAACAAAGGCACAGTTACCCTGTTACCCATACTCTGGTTCGTAGTTCAGGCCATTGGGGAAACCATTCACTCGAACCTACGCGGTACCTGAGCTCTGGAGAACAACAGGCAGGAGACTGGATCGTGAGGGATTTACCCGAATGTCTTTGGCTCCCAGGTTCAGACAGCAAGGTGCATTTTAAGTGGAAAGTACCTATTCAAGGAAGGGGACAGAAGCTATCCTGTCTGCCCACCTCTCACTAAAGCCCACCTGCCTCCTATCTCTGAGCTCTGAGCAGTGACGCTCTGATCTTTGGGACAGTGGTATCTGAAAGGCTACAGCAATATGCATGTTTACTGACCATGTAAGCATCTTCCAGGAGGGAGACACTCTGGGACAGTGGAGGTGCACAGCATGCAAGGCCGTGCCCTCCCAGGCCCAAGGAGAGACACAAGCTCCAAGGAAACCAGATGTGTGAGGTGAGCAGCTAGCACGCACATGGAACACTTAAGTGCAGTCTGAAGAGGGCAACAGGGTCCTGGCCCGGGGGACAAATGACTCAAGAGGTCACACCTGAGCTGGGCTAAACAGTAACAGTGATAGCCAACTTTGGGAGCTACTGTTCTGCATCATCACCATCCACGAGGACAGAGGAAGACCTGTCAGGAAGGGGTCTGAGTATCCACTAGGCCTAGAGAAGTTTTCATTCTTGCAGTTTCAAAGTCGACCTCTACTCACATATCCTCAACAGGACTAGATGACCATCCATCTGGCTGGGAGTTAACTGACAGGTCTAAGGTATTAATTAAAATGAGCGCCGAGACTGGAAAGAGCAGGAGTAAGCCGGTTATTAATTCGGTTGATCACTCATCAAAGCTAAGCACTGTCTCAGAAGAGCATCATTCGCAACACCGCCAGCCAGGGAAGAAAGCTGCTGTGATCCCTCCAATCAGATCCTGACAGACTCGATCTGGAGTCACAGCCACCTCCACACACCTTTCCTTCAACGAACCCACACGTAGCAAAAGCACACCTAGGCACAGCCACACCTGACAATTTTCAGTACAAATGCCAAGCGGGCCAGCGCCTCCCATTCCACAGTAAATCTCCAAACAAAATGTGCCACGTTTTCAGGAGAGAAAGGATGCCCTGTAACCTCCCCTTGGTCTGTCCCTTATCTCTGTGCCCCATCAGTCTGGCTGCTCCCTGCTGAGACCACACACCCTTGCAAGCCAAGCACATGGGGCTGCTCAGACTTCCTGTTTCCAACTTACATGGGATAGCACATAGGAAGATGATCGGGAAACCGCAAAGCACTGTGCAATCTGGAGGTGGCTTTAAGGTCTCTTTCCAAAACTAGAGCACAGAAAATCTCTTAACATCCGAAAGGATTTTCTACAGTGAATACATTTTCTATAATACTGAAAAAGAGACAGGCATGTACCCTAATTGTAACAATTTACAAAGTCAGTAATTCCAAAACTATATTTGAAATTGGCATTTCCTAGTATTACCTATTTATTGTCCTGTTCTAGGATTTAAGATGGCTTGTTTTCCAGTTCTTTCTTCATATACTTGGTAGAAAAACATGAAATGAATAATATGGCTCATTACTGAGGGCATCAAGTTTCCACTTAGTAGATAACAAAGCAACCACTGCAATGAGGTTACCTCAGATTATGCACCATTTTCAAAAGCCACAAACCAAAGTGCCACATTCTCATCCTAAAATTCATAATAATATGCACAGGTGTACATATACAGAACTATGGCCTTGGAGTTATAATCCACTGGTAATTATTTACCTCTTCTGAATAGACAGTGTCACCGACATTCAATTTAGAGCTCTGATGAGGTGCTGTTTAGAGCACTGTGGACACTCGCCTAGTTAGAACATTCAGGAAAGGTGCGCACTCCTCAGCAGACACCTGCGCCTGTGAAAGGGACTCTTTGATTTGCTTGATAAAATGTATTCTGTGTAGGCAAAGATGATCAAAGATGCTTGGGGGAAAACTCCATTTGTAATTGAGTACATTCTTTCCCCTCCCCGCCTGCCAATTTTGTAATCTGCCTTTAATTATTTTACATTGGAAATACAACTAACATACAATGTTACATTAGTTTCAGGTGTACAACATATTGATTCAACGATTCTATACGTTCCTCTACGCCCACCGCGGGAGGTGTGGTCGTTACCTGTGACTATACATTATCACAGCATTGCTATGTTCCCTACGCTGCACTTTTCATCTCCATGACTTATTTATTTTATAACTGGATGCTTGTACCCTTAATCCCCTTTATCTACTTCACCCACCCTCCTCTACTAACCACCCCTCTGGCAATCATCAGTTTATTCTCTGTATTTAAGAGTCTGTTTTTGTTTGTTCGTTAGTTTTTTTTATATATTCCACATATAAGCGAAATCACATGGCATTTGTCTTACTCTGATCTTTTACTTAGCATAATACCCTCTGTTCCATCCATATTGTTGTAAATGGCAAGATCTCATTTTTTTTTTTATGGCAGAGTAATATTCCACTGAATGCACACACATACATAAACACACACCCACCATATTTTTTTTACCCATTCATCTATTGATGGACACTTGGGTTGCTTCTGAGTGAATACATCTTTATTTAAAAATTACTAAGACAGGGCGCCTGGGGGGGCTCAGTCATTAAGCGGCTGCCTTCGGCTCAGGTCATGATCCCAGGGTCCTGGGATCGAGTCCCACATTGGGCTCTCTGCTCTGTGGGAAGCCTGTGTCTCCCTCTCCCACTCTCCCTGCTTGTGTTCCTTCTCTCGCTGTGTCTCTCCCTGTCAAATAAATAAATAAAATCTTAAAAAAAAATTACTAAGACAAAACCTCTGGTTTCTGAGGTCCAGTCACACCCACTATTTGAACGTCTGGTAGGAGGCAGTTTTCTGGCTATATGGACCTTCAAAAGTTATAACAATATAGAAAAATTGTAGTAGAAAAAAATACAAGGTAGAATTTAAAATGATATGAATAGAAGCTATAATAACAAATGAATCAAATCTATATGTATTCATTTTTAATAATACCAAATATTTTTTAAGATTTTATTTTTAAGTAATCCCTACAACCAACATGGGGCTTCAACTCACAAGCCAGAGACCAAGAGTCATACACTCCATCAACTGAGCCAGCCAGATGCCCCAAGACATTAAGATTTTTAAACTGTTAAATTTGATTTCATTTATTTTAAAAAACTATGAAGAAGAGACATCTCCCATGCAGGAGCATTCCAAATAAATTATATAGACACTCCAGCATAAGAGAGGTAGGAACACCCCCCACCCCTTAAATGTGGGCTATGCTGAATGACTTCCTTCAAAAGAGGGCAGGAAGGAAGGGGGAAGAAGGAAGAATGCTACAGAGAGACACTTGGTAGACATGACCTCAGCCAGGTGATCAAGGGCAACACTGGCCATTATGATAAGCCATGCTGACAGTACCTGTCCTTGCTGTGATAAAAACGGCACTTTGTCTTCACAGTCTTCCTTCAGTAGCCCGAAAGTCCTTAACCTTAGTCTTATCATGGGAAAACATCAGAAAAACCCCAGTAAAGGAGCACCCTAAGTATACCTGATTGGTCCTCCTCAAAACTGTCAAAGTCATTAAAAACAAGTGAAGTCTGAGAAAATGTCACAGCCAAGAGGAGTGAGCCTAATAAGAAATGAAAAAGGTAATGTGGTATCTTGGATGGGATCCTAACTAAAACAGAAAGAGGACATTAGTGGAAAATTAAGGAAATCTGTATAGATTTCGGTTAATAATAGTACTATATCAATACTGGTTCACTAACTGTGACAAATACACCATATTCAACCAAGATTTTAATAACGGGAAACTGTGTAATTGGTGGGCAGGGGAAGAAGATATGGGGATCTTCTTCTGTGCTGCTAATTTTTCTGTAAATCTAAAACCGTTCTAAAAGTGTATTTTTTTTAAGATTTATTCATTTGAGAGAGAGAGAGAGACAGAACACAAGCAGGAGACACAAAGCACAAGCAGGAGAGGCAGAGGAAGAAGCAGACTCTCCTCTGAGCAGGGAGCCCCATGCGGGACTCAATTCCAGGACCCTAAGATCATGACCTAAGCCGAAGGCAGACGCTTAACCATCTGAGCCGCCCAGGCGCCCCAAAAGTGTACTTTAAAAACAGGAAAAAAAAACATGAAAATGATCTGATGAATACCAACATGTGTTAATTCTAATGGAAACACAGGTACTGGTTACATTATTGTGTTCTTTTGTGTTTTGAAAATTTAAAAAAACCTGAAAGTCACAATTCAGACCTTTCTTTGCTACAGTAATACTGTTAAAAAAAAAAAAATTAAGGGACGCCTGGGTGGCTCAGATGGTTGAGCGTCTGCCTTCGGCTCAGGTCGTGATCCCGGGGTCCTGGGATCAAGCCCCACATCGTGCTCCTGGCTCGGCAGGGAGTCTGCTTCTCCTTCTCCCTCTGCCCCTCCCACTGCTCATGCTCTCTCTCTCTCTCTCTCTGTATCTGTGTCTCAAATGAATAAATAAAATCTTTAAAAAAAAATTAAGTCGCAAGATCACTTCTAAAATTCACGTGTAAAGAAATTATAATTTGTGCTGGCCTCCTGCATGTTAGGTAAACACACATGTTCACCAGCCAGAAAAGTTGACTTCTTCAAGGGTCTTGCAAAACCTGCTTGGCTGAGTTAGTATTTCAGACTGAGAGCCACAGCCCAATCAGAACACAGGCAAGGCTCACAGTACACGTGGGTGTGTTTCTAGAAAAGTGGAAGGAGAAAATCCTTTCAGGATGAAAAATGCTCCTGGAAAACTAAGACTTTCTCTCCAAGTTATTTGTTCTATAAATTTTACACACAGGGGAAATCTGACACATACACATCAGCTATTTCCCACCAATTCGGAATTTTGCTGTCTTACAGACAAAATGGTGTAACAAGAGTAACTACGGACTGTGGAGTCAGACATGGACAGGCTGTACGTCCACATCGCTACATCTTGAATAATTTCCTGGGAGGCAAGAAAGTAGCTCAGAATATTTTATTCCATGTGTCAAACAGATAAGGCACCTACCTACCTCCCTGGGCTACCAGATGCACAAGATGAAGTGGGATCAAGCCACCAACTCCCTAGCACAGTGGGCACCCAAGAATGGTCACTCCTCACCTGTTCCTCTCTTACCATAACTCAGGAAGAGTAAGTACAATAATTGTTATCCTTGTTCATAATAGGATCATACTGAAATGTTATGTTATAGTCATTATATAATTCTGAACAATGCCAAAAGTATTACACAGTACTCAACACAAAAACCCTAAATGTTTTAACTTGATGACAGATGGACAGCAAATTTCTGTCTACAGTAAATGTGATTCTTTCCAAAATATTGCAGAAATATTGTGGAGAAGTGGATCCCTGAAGTCATGCTTTGGACCCATTTACATAAAGAATATTAGGTTTAGCACATTCCAACTTTCTACACCGAACAATGAAGGAAATGACAGATACCTTTTGAAGTGTGATGTGTCTAGTCACCAATGGGCAACGTAAGTAGGCTCCGCACCTAGCATGGATTCCAATGAGGGGCTTGAACTCACGACCCTGAGATCAAGACCTGAGCTGAGGTCAAGAATGAGATGCTTAACCCACTGAGCTACCCAGGATCCCCCATTCCATATTCTAACGTATGCTCACATCAAGTTGGAGAGGTCTCCCAGTGCCACAGCACTGGCCCCTTGTAGAGCTGGTAACAGAAGCAAACTCATAGTGCCCCACCCCCAAGACCTCCAAATTAGAATCTGCATCTTAACAAGATCCCCAAGTGATTCCTAAGTCCTTAAAGTTTAGGAAGCACTGCCCAAATCTATGCTGAAGTCTGACAGGTAGGTGCCTGGCCAGGTTTGAGAATGGTTCCTAAAATGCACCTGAAGAGGAATATAATGGAACACAGGCTTCACAGAGACCCTAGGTTTGAATACTGCACCACCATCTCCCAACTGGGACCCTAAGTAAAACATTTGATTCTGAGCTCCAAATTTTTCACCTACTGAGTAGTTACAGGGTAACATTAAAGCTTAGGTACAATCACATTTTCAAGCTTTCTGGTAATCTGCTGCAGTCTTCTGCCACATCGGGGCAAGCCTGTCCCTTCAGCTCATCTCTGAGGCTGCATGCCTGCCATAGTAGAGGCTGGCCTGAGGGTCAACCTCACAGCTTAGAGCCCCTCAACCCCAAAAATTCCATTTGTTCGTTCAAGTCAGGCAAGTTCCCAATCAAGAAACCACAGGCAACAAACAACAAAATGCAGAGATCCATAAGCAACAGAGAGCAGGCCCAGGGAAGAGTCTGAGCAGAGGCTTGAGAGAACCTGCAGTCAGTACAGCAGCTCAGCAAGGCTGAAGCTGAAGGCAGTACAAGGGCCCTGGACACCTTAGTGAGTGAACGTGGGTTCTGAATGCAAATGCTCAGGTGTGCACAACTATCAAGGAACCACGCACTTAACAGATACCAGAGGCAGCACAGTGCTGGAGACATGGAAATTCTGACCAGCTAGTTCAAGACTTTGCTCAAAATCCCAGATACTGAACTGAGACCGCCCACAAAAGACCAAGTCTAAGGAGCAGGACTCTTCAAGACCTGCCTTAAGAAAGTTTAAAAACAAGTCTTGAAAGGATCAAACTGGCCTATGAGTCTAACATCTTCTACAACAACACTCTCTAAAGGTAGACAGCAAAACTCATCTTCCAACAACATATTCACAATGTCCACTACATATCAAAAATTACTGAACATACAGAAGTGGGAAAATGTAACCCACAATCGAAAATTATATATATATAAAAAACAAAATACCACAAATGCAAAAATCAGCGTTCAAAAGAAGGACAGGAAAGGAAGAGAAAAAAGGAAAAAAACACAGAAGGGACAAATAGTATCTGTTACAAATAGTAAACAGATAGCAAGATGGGGACCTAAATCCAACTATATCAATATTCATTGTAAATAAACTGAATACTCCACAACTCAGATTGTCCAAATAAATTAAAAATAGGTTCCAACCATATGCTCTTTACAAGAGATGGGCTTTATTATTATTATTTTTTTTTTTGAGAGAGAGAGAGAGAGAGAGAATCTCAAGCAGGCTCCATGCCCAGTGTGGAGCCTGAACCAGGGCTCCATCTCAAGACCCTGAGATTATTACCTGAGCCAAAATCAAGAGTCAGACACTTAACCCACTAAGCCACCCAGGCGCCCCTTATTTTTTTATTTTAAAGATTTTATTTTTAAGTAATCTCTACACCCAACGTGGAGCTCTAACTCACAATTCCAAGATCAAGAGTCCACCGATGAGTCAGCCAGACACCCCATGGACTTTATCAGACACAAGAGGGTAAAAAAATATGCCTTGCAAATAGTAATCATAAAAAAGTAGGAGCGGCTATGTTAACGAGACAAGCAGATTTCAAGACAAAGGGTATTAACAGAAATAAAGAGGGGCATTTAGAATGATAAAAGGCTCAATTCATCAGCTAGACAGAATAATCCAAAATGTATATCTGTCTAATGAAAGGGCTTCAAAACATAGGAAATAAGCAGTCAGATTTCATTCTGACTAAAGGAAAAATAGACAAATCTATAATTACAATTGGATATTTTAACAGTCTCTCAGTAACTGATAAAACCAAAAAAAAAGTCAGTAAGAATACAGTTGATGTGAGCACAATCCACCAACTCTGACATTACAGAACATCTCACCCCACAGCTGCAAGATGCACGTTCTTCCAGACCACATGCAGAACATTCACCAAGACAGACTATATGCTGGACCATAAAACAGGTCTCAGCAAATGTCAGAGGACAAAAATCATATAGAATATATTTTCTGACCACAAATGAATTAGAAAGGAGTAAGAGTATCTGCAAAATTCCCAAATATTTGAAAATTAAGCAACATACTTCCACATAAAAACACAAATCAAAGAAGAAATCACAAGTAAAATATAAAAATACTTCGAACTAAATGGTAATGAAAACACAATTATGGGATGCAGTGTGGAGCAATATTTTGGATGAAATTTACTGCTCAAATGTTAATTATTGGAAAAATCTAAAACCAGTGATCTAAGCGCCTACCCCAAGAAGCTAGCAAGAACAAAACAAACCCAAATTAATTGGAAAGAAATTAACAAAAATGGAATTGATATAAAAAACAAGAAGGTGATAAATCAAAAATTGATTGCTTGAAAAACTAAAGTTGACAAACCCCTACCCAGCCTGATCAGGGAGAAACAAGAGAGAAGCAGAAATTATAAATACCAGATTGAAAAGGGGTACTGACCATTAATGACAGATTCTACAGACATTAGAAGGAAATTAGGGGAATATTATGAGCACATTTATGCCAAATAAATTTAAGAATTTAGATTAAATGGATAAACCCCTTGAAAAATAAGCTACCAGTACAAAAGGAGCACAAGCTGAAGTGAAAATGTTGAAGAGTCTGTACCTATGAAATTAACTGAGTAATAATTAAAAATCTTCCCATCAGAAAAACCCCAGATGGCTTCATGGTGAATTTTATGAAACACTTAAGGAGTAAACAATACTAATCTTAGACAAACTCTTTCAGGAAAGAAGGGAAAGGGTAACTGTTCCAAAGTAATTCTATGAAGCCAGTAGGGTCTCAATACCAAAAACCAGGGAGGACGTGGCAAGAAAAGCACATGCCTGTATCCCTCATGAACACAGATGCATAAATCCTGGACAGTATTTTAATACATCAGATCCAGTAATACACACAGAAGACCACGCATCATGATCAAGGGAAGTTATCCCAGGAATGTAAGGCTGGTTCAACATTCAGAAAGATGTACTTCACCACATTAATAAAGAAAATGTCTATGATTATCTCAACAGATGCAGAAGAAGTATCTGATGAAGTTCAGCAATCATTTATGATCAAAAGACTCAGCAAAGTAGGAACAGCAGGGGCCTTTCTTAGTCAAGGAAATCCTAAAAAGCCTCCAACTAACACTACACTTAATAGTGGCAGGATGCTTTCCTCTACAGGTCAAGAATAACAACACATGTGCTTACACCACTTTCATGAAACACTGTATTGGAGATCTCAGGCAGAGCAATAAAGACAGAAAAACAAGAGTGGAAGAAATAAACTCTCTATTCAAAGACAACATGACTTAGAAAATTTTAAGGCATCTACCAAATAAATAACAGAACCAATAACTGAGTTTAGCAAGGTTATAAGATACAACATTAATACAGAAAAGTCAAGTTATATTTCTCCATATTAGCAACAAACAAGTCAACCAATGATATAAAACCTAGAAAATGAATAGAAATGAAAATGAGAAACTAAGCAACCTGATTTTAATACTTACCGGAAACCTAAAGAAATGAACAGACAGATCAATGAAATAGACCAGAACAGGGGTGGGAGAGTTCTTCTGCAAAGGAAACGTTACTAAAGATTTTAGTCTTAGCAGGCAACCTATGGTTTCCATCCCTCATTCATTTATTTGTTTTTAAGATTTTTTTTTTTATTTGAGAGAGAGAGAGAGAGAGAGAGACAGCGAGAGAGGGAACACAAGCAGGGGGAGTGGGAGAAGCAGGCTTTCCGTGGAGCAGGGAGCCTGATGCGGGGCTCGATCCCAGGACCCTGGGACCTTGACCTGAGCCGAAGGCAGACGCTTGATGACTGAGCCACCCAGGTGCCCCTCATTAGTTTGTTTTTTAGTGTATTTTTTAACCAATCCTTTAAAAATATAAAAGCCATTCTTAGGTTGTGGGCCATATAAAAATAGTCCACAGGCCAGATCTGGCCCCTGGGTTGTAGCTTGCTGACTCCTGGACTAGAGAGTCTAGAAACAGACCCCTCCTTATCCAGTCAATTCCATTCCTAGTTATTTATCCAAGAGAAATGAAAATTTATGTCCACACAAAGACTTACACAAAAATGTTCACAGAAGCTTTATTCTTAATGGCTCCAAACTGGAAACCACCACAACCTGCATGAATAGGAGACTGGATAAGCAAATCACGGTGTACTCACACAATGGAATACTATTTGGTAATAAAAAGAACCAAACTCAGGAATTACATGGATGAAGCTCAAAAACACACCATGAGGAAAAGAAGCTTTGTGATAAAAGTCCATGCCATAGGATTCTATTTATACAAAGTCTGAGAACAGGTACAAGGTGAAAGAAATCAGTAGTGACTGCAGGAGTGGGGTGGAAGGACAGGAGAAGAGAGAAATACAAAGGAACTTTCTGGGATAATGGAAACACCCTACATCTTGACAGGGATATGGGCTACACCCCCTTGAGTTTTGACAAATGCATCAAATTAACACTTAAGACCTGTGCATTTCACACTATGTACATTGCATTTCCAAAAATAATAAAACAATATAGCATTTAAAAATTCGTAGGTCTTTAACTCCAGATCCTAACAGTTGACCTTTAGTTGGAAAGTAACAAGGTTGACTGGGTTTCCTTACAAGTATTACTCTTCAAAATAGTCACCTGGGAGACTTACCTAATCAAAGTATTCAATGTTGCTATCATGCAAAACATTCAGTTTGTCTAAAAGAACATAATCAGTCACAAAGTTAACTATAAAAAAAGAAATATGACTCCCACTTTGACTTTAAAAAGAGATACATAATTATAGATAAAAGACTGGTAAGGAAGACATCAAAAAAGTAACACTAATTTTGAACTAAGTGATAGCATCCTCATGAACAGTATTTTCTTCTCTAGACTTTCAAAATTTTGTACAGTAAACAGCAACTATTTCCATTATTAGAAAATATTCCCCAGGGGCGCCTGGGTGGCTCAGTCGTTAAGCGTCTGCCTTCAGCTCAGGTCATGATCCCAGGGTCCTGGGATGGAGCCCTGCATCGGGCTCCCTGCTCGGCGGGAAGCCTGCTTCTTCCTCTCCCACTCCCCCTGCTTGTATTCCCTCTCTTGCGCTCTGTCAAAAAATAAATAAAATCTTAAAAAAAAAAAAAAAGAAAATATTCTCTGAAAACATTAGAAAAGTAGTCTCATTATCACTTCAAATGTTCTGTGGTTATCTCAAATCCTTTCTATAAGACAGCACAAGCCACCTTATCGATCTTCTCTGAAAGTTTTCAGGCACCGTGCTAAGAATGATGTGCACACTACCTCATTCAATCAGCACAACAACTCTCCGGGACAAATATTATTATCATCACCCCCCTTTAATCTACACAATTCTCAAAGGCAGGTACTATTATTATCCTCATTTAAAAGACAAAAAACTAAGACCCAGAGTGGTTACATAATTTTCCCCACAGCTGATAATTAGCAGAGTCTGGGTCTGAACGAGAGCTTCCTGCAGAGCTCTGGCTTGGCTCTTAAGCAGAGCCCTGTACTGAATCTGGGGAACACAGTGGCGGTGGCTGCACTGCTACTATGAAGAGGAAGAAAAAAGGAGGAGGAAGAGGAAGAAGGTCAAGTACTACCTGTAGCCAAGCCATTTACTATACATATACAATCTCATTTAATTAAAAGGTTTGAAAAATAAGTAAATTCATGGATAATTTTTTTTAAGATTTTATTTGAGAGAGGGAGACAGTGTACGTGGGGGGGGGGGCAGACAGAGAGGGAGAAGCAGACCTTCCCACTGAGCAGGGAGTCAGTATGCGGGGACGCTGGGATCATGACCTGAACCAAGGCAGATGCTTAACGGACTGAGCCACCCAGGTGCCCCAAATTCATGGATAATTACCATGGGAAATTAGGCACAGCTGTGAGTACCTTCCATTAAGATCATGGATTTGATTACTGAGCTGGCTTAACATTTTTCCCCAAAACTGGTGCCTATCGGAGCTACACGCAACCCATGGCACGCTGCATTCAAAGCTCTCAATCTTCTCATTCCATAAACTGACCACTAATTTTCACTGTGACTATAAATAAAAGGCCAATTTAGGATTTACTTAAAATTCCCTTATTTTCTTTGCATTAGTTCAAGGATCAGATGAAAGGATCAGATTACATGAAAACAAGAAAAGTATCAGACAAATGTACAGTATTATTTCTCTTGCTATTAAATATTAGAAATATCTTATTATCATTCAAAAACAGAGAAGGTGGATGAGTCATTCATTCCTTTAATAGCCAACTTGGCTCTACTAATTCTTTACACACTATATTCTCCTAATTCATTCCTTTAGGTTCTCAGAGGGTGGTCATGGATCAGCACAACTACATGGTTGCTCACATGGGAGCTGGCAAAAAAAAGCAAATTCTTAGGTCCCACCCCAAGGCCACTGAATCAGAAACTCTGGGGAGGGGTCCAGGATTCTGCGTTAACAAGCCTACAGTGATTCTGCTGGATGCTCAAGTCTGAGAATCACTCCTTCCTCGCATCTGACCAAAATGATGGTTGACTGGGTCCAAGGGGTCTTCATCTAAATCAAAGCCTTTACCCCTTAGAGAGAGCTCTAGGCAAAAGTAAACTCTATGTTTTTTTGACCACTTTCCAAAAGAGAAGAATATTCCAAAAATGTTATTTAAAAAAAAAATAAGCCCTCATCTAACCCCCTGTGAAGATGATTTACCATACAAACTACTTTGGTCCCTTTCAAATTTGTTACTTCTAAGAAAGGACTAATAGGATTTCTAGGGTCGCAAAAGCACATTTTTATCAACCTTAGAATTAGAGAGATTCTGGACCCTTGGCAACACATATCACAACACCATCCTCTATCAGCTGCTGACTTTCCTCCGCAACCTTCTCTATGCAGAGCAACAACTCTCAACACCTATAGCCGGGAGACTAAAGTGTACAGCTTCCAATTCCCACTTGAATTTATCTTTTTTGCTTTCCTTCTAAAAGACAAGCATTTGGGATATTTTCAGTGGAAAACTAGAACATGCTACCAAAGAGATAACGTACCAGGTTCTGCCACTGTTGAAGTTGAGACTGTTTCCTTTTTTTTCTTAAGTCATACTGTGCCTTGTTAACATTATTGCTATGTTGTTGAAATAGCTTATATTTTCTATTTTAAATATTTTCTTTAAGAGCCACAAAATTAGGAATAAGAAAGCAGAAATAATCACAAACATCGAGAAAGCCTAAAATTATAATAAAAAATTTTGCATGACTCTAAGCTAATGTGCTTAGAGCTGTGAGCTCTAAGGCTGGATGAAAAGAATTTCTATTTTCTTTAAAGATTTCTTTATATGAGAGAGAGAGACACAGAGAGCAAGCGAGTGTGCAAGAACGGGGAAGGGGCAGAGAGAG
Organism: Callorhinus ursinus; assembly: GCF_003265705.2. Lineage (NCBI taxonomy): Eukaryota > Metazoa > Chordata > Mammalia > Carnivora > Otariidae > Callorhinus > Callorhinus ursinus. The sequence continues at coordinate 12,882,082 of NW_027397075.1, read as the reverse complement.
AGAAGAGTCAAGGAGACTCTGAGGCTGAGCACAGGGCCCGATGTGGGTGGGGCTTGATCTCATGATCCTGAGATCACAATCCAAGCCAAAACCTAGAGTCAGATGCTTAACTGACTGTGATACCCAGGTGCCCCCAAAAGAATTTCTATTAAGATATAAATTATAAAATTGACCCAAGAACAGACTGCACAGGTCAGTGATGAAGAGACCCTTAGCCAGACTGCATGGGATCCAATCCTGGTTCTGCCACTGTGCTAAATTAGTCAACTTTCCTTCATTCTCTCCACTCTTTCTTCCTTTTTTTTTTTTTTTTTTTAAAGATTTTATTTATTTGACAGAGAGAGACACAGCGAGAGAGGGAACACAAGCAGGGGGAGTGGAAGCAGCAGGCTTCCTGCTGAGCAGGGAGCCCGATGCAGCCTCGATCCCAGGACCCTGGGACCATGACCTGAGCTGAAGGCAGACGCTCAACGATTGAGCCACCCAGGTGCCCCTGTGTTCTTCCATTTCTTAATCTGTGACATGGAAATAGTATATACTACCCACTTCATACAGTTTTATGGGGAATAAAAGTTAAATATTTTTTTAAAGATTTTTTTACTTATTTATTTGGCAGAGAGAGCACAAATAGGCAGAGCAGCAGGGAGAGGGAGAGGGAGAAGCAGGCTCCCCGCTGAACAGAGAGCCTGATGTGGGACTTGATCCTAGGACCCTGAGATCATGACCTGAGCCGAAGGCAAACATTTAACCAACTGAGCCACCCAGGTGCCCCTAAAAGTTAAAAAGTTTTTGAGTTTTCCTCAAAATGAAAGTAAACTTAGACTTTTCTTTATTATATTTTTTAAAGATTTTATTTGAAGAGAGAGCGCACACACAAGGAGGGGGAGCAGCAGAGGGAGAAGCAGACTCCCCACTGGGCAGGGAGCCCGATGTGGGGTTCGGTCATGACCTGAGCCAAAGGCAGACCCTTAACCAACTGAGCCATCCAGGTGCCCCAAAGTTAGACTTTTCTTAAAGAAAAATATATTGACCAAAGACATCAAGTGTCTAAAAGGTCCAGGATCTACAGAAAATACGAGTGCTGTCAAAGATCTTCAGTCACCCCCTAGAGAAAAAAAGCTTCAGGCCCATACAGTTGTACAGGTCGTATCTCTCAATTCTTCAAGAAACAGATCATTCAAATGCTAAACCTTTCCAGAGAAGAGATGTGAAAGGTTTCCAAACTCATACTGACCCAGTTACAGAACACCATATCAAAACCTGACAAAACACAAAACAGAACTATGGGTCAATCTCACTACTGATTAGTTTCTAAATGAAACACTAGCAAATAAAATTCAGCATTACATTAGCTTTTAACTTCACAATTACAGAGAGGGTTCGATTTGTTATTAGGAAACCTACTGAGGAAATATGTCACATAAATAAAACAGAAGAGAAAAATCACAGGATAATCTTAGACGTTAAAAAAGAATTTAATAAAATCCAACAACTAATAAATGAGGATTAGATTATGCTCCAATTTAAAATGGCTGCAAACCAAAGCTCACATCATACATAATAATAAAATACTAGATACACCTCTAATTTAAGTCAGATAAAAGACAGGGAAGTCCAAGAACATAAACACTGGTAGAAATACTGGCAAGAAGAAGATGAAAGTATCAGAAATGCAAAGATGACTGTCTACCAGGAAAACCCAAGACAATCACCTGAAAAAGTATTAGAATAAATAAGAGAATTCCCATAAAGTGGCCAGGATTATCAAAGTAACATATATATATGTTACCATCTTTCCTGTACTAACAGTAATCATGTAGTGAAAGAGAATAACTCATCCCAACAGCAATAAACCCACTGAATCATGCAGAAATAAACTTAATTAAGAAAGGTGTATTATCTATATAAAGAAAACTATACTATGCTTCTGAGCAACATAAGACTCCATGAAAAGACATAACTTGTAAGTTTAGAATAAGATGACTCATGAAGCCACAAAACTATTAAAATACCAAATTCCTTCTTAAATGATTTATAAAGTTCAATACAATCCCAATCAAATTCTAAGACTTTTGTTTGTTTTTAAGAATTTGAAAGACAGTTCTAAAGTTTACTTGAAACAGTAGTTCTCAACCCTGGCTGCCATGAAAATCATATGAGGAACTGTGAACCATATCAATGCTCATACCACACCCCAGAGAATCTAACTTAATTGGTCTGCAGTGGGGTTCAGGCATTGCATTTTTAAAAAATCTCCCCAGGTAATTCTGATGTGCAGATACGGTTGAGAATGACCCATCTAGAAGAGTATCTTATAAGGACGGCCAAGAAAATACTGGATTCTTGAAAAAGAATGAAGAGCAACTACCTCCATCATGTACTGAAATTATATAGGTAGTACAGTTAAGTTTCTGGCACAGGATAAGCAAAGATCAGTGAAACAAACAAAGAGTCCAGAATTAGACCCAAACCTTGTATATGTGAAAACTGAGTAAAATCTAACCAAAATGGTATGTTACATTAGTGGGGAAAAAAGCTGGATCAGCAGTCTAAATAAATGGCACTGGGATGACGACTACCATTTGGAAAAAAATATACAGCTAGATCTCTGTATCTCACTCTGGCCAAAATCAATTCTGAGCTAAATATCCAAGATATAAGGAGAAAAAAATACAGAAAAATATTTCATAATTTTGGAATACAGAAAGCATTCCTAAACATAACAAAAAACCCAAAAGCCGTAAAAGAAAAAATGGATAAATCTGTTTCTATAAAAACTGAAAACATCCACTTGGTAAAAACACAGAACTATCAAACTGTAAACCCAAGTAGCCATACTCCTGGTAAAACAGACTTCAGCAAATAAAAAAAAGAGGGGGAAAAAGCTTACATTTAATAAAGGTTTTAACTTTCAATATAAAAAATATTCAAAACAACAAGAAAAAAAGGAAACACAACAGAAAAACTAGCAGAGGACACGAATAGTACAATATAAATGCCCATGAATTCATGAAAAGACATTTTTGCCTAAGAGAATGGCAAATCAGCAAAAGTATGCTATCAGTGTTGGTAAGAATCAGGGGATGGGGGGGTGGGGAGTGACAGGGAGTCATTCGCTTTTGGTGAGGGTGTAATGCACAATGTTTATGGAGAGTATTTGACAACAGCTATGCTTATCAAAAATGTCAGTAGCCTTTAATACAGAAGTTTCACTACCAAGATTTGGGAGGGGGTGAGTTTTATTAAGCAAGGACACATAAAAAGCTCTCCAGAGTCAGAGAGGTCATGACAGGGTTGCCCCACTACCAAGAATTTATCTAGCAGATACACTCAGCTGTAGAAAGATGAATTATCAAAATTGTTACATCAGCAAAACACTGGAAATAACCTAAATGTACAGCCATTAGGGCACTAGTCATATAAATTAAGATATACCCAAATTGGGGACTACTACCATATCAAACCCAGTAAGAAGGACTGAACTCTGCCTAACACAGAACTTCCAACTTACATTAAAGTGGCAAGAAGGAGGTATATGTATACCAACATACATATAAGGAGGGGCAGAGAGAGAGATGTTATACTATACTACTCTTTATGTTTAGGGCAGATACACGTACACACACTCACCTCTCTATGCACAGATCATCCCCAACAGGATAGGTAAGAAATAGTTGTCTTTGGTGAGAGAATTTGGGAGAGCCAAAGGTCAAGAGTTAAGGGAGATTAATTTTTCAGTTCTTACTCGTGGTGCCTTTTTACTTTTTTTTTTTTTGTGGTTTGTTATTAAACCATGTACAGGATTACTTTCTAGAAACAAAACTTTTAACAAAGGCTTTGACCTAATAACCTCACAGAATCTATCCCATGATGCATGTGGATATGCCTATACAAAAAAATACATTCATTGCAGCTGTACTAATGAAAAATCAAAAGCAATCCAAATGTTCATCATTAGAGGAGATCAATAAATTATGGTGCATCCTTTAATGGAATACTTTGCCAGCTACTTGATGAAAACAAGGGAAATCTGTGTGCACTGCTAAGGAAAGGCAAGTAGTGTATATACCGTTACATAAAACAGCAAGGTGCTAATGTAGTTTGGTTCCATTTCTTATGAACATATTTGTAGAGAGTGGTTATCTGGGGGTGCCTGGGCAGCTCAGTCAGTTAAGTATCTGACTCTTGATCTCAGCTCAATCAGGTCTTAATCTCGGGGTCTTGAGTTCAAGCCCTGCAATGGGCTCCACACTGGGCAATGAGCCTACTTAAAAAAAAGAGAACAGAACAAAAACAAAAAATAAACGAGGGAAAAAAAATAAGTGGTCATCTGTAAGAAATGAGGCTGCTCTTTTTTATTATTTGAATTATTTTATAGGCAATCTGCATTTCCTTTGTGATGATAATTTTTTAAACAAAATTATCTTTTAAAAAAGTTTCTTTTCCCTCCTGTGCATCTTAAAATCTTACCTGGCTTAAAACGAACTTGTCTCTTGCTCTTACTATTTGCCCATCACTATTAGTTCTTTTGTCCCACCCAAAAGCCACAACAACCCTTCCAAAAAACACCAGTCCCTGTCCTTCCTTTACCATCAGCCTCTTTGGGGTACCTACGGGGAGCAGAGATGACTGTCCCCACAACAGTGAGCACTCGCCAAGTGTTGTCTGAAAGAGAGATCACTCTGTACAAAGGAATGAAAGCCCTGGGCAGCCAGGAGCATAAATGAGAGACACACCAACAGAGCCCAGACTGCAGGAAACCTGCCAGAACCAATAAACAAAACAAACAAAACAACCAGATTCTTCAACAAATGAATTGTAAGGATCCTAGAGACTAACAGATTCTTAAAAGCCATATCCACTGAATATAGTTATTCCAATTTGGAGGGGGGAAAAAACCCCCCGTAAAAACAGATTGGGACACATGAGGCCACTGGAAATTTGAGTTATCTAGTAGACCTTGATGACAAGAAATCATTCATTTATTTACATGTGAGAATGGCACTGGGTTTAGGTCTACCCTGTCTAACTTTTAGGAATACACATTATCAATGGCTCACTAAGTATAATCAAGGAGCCCAGATACCTTCGGGGTGGGGAGGGGGTCATGATGTCAAAACTATTTTCATAAAATACTAAGACACTCTCATTCTCTCACAAAAACACAGAGGCACTTTCCAGAAGCTCTGGGACCTGTGGTATCACCGTGCTTAATGGCTAAAAGAATGTGTGCCTGGTTTTCAAAATTCTGTTTCAGTATTTAATGTGGCAAATATTGATAGATATAATCCACATTTTAAAGAAATTTCCTTGGGGCCCTCAACAGTTGGGCCTAACAATCCTAAGACCAAAAAGTTTGAGAACCCTTGCATTAAACTACTATGTCTACTTTTGCACAGGACTGAAATTCTCCAAATTAAGTTTTTTTGTAAGGGGGTAGCATGGATTGATGAGTGAATTGGGAAAGAGCAAACATCAGGCTGACCATGAGCCCTAAACCCACAGTAATCTCTTCTCAACCTACCTCTGGAAGGCATGTGCATACACAGACCCCTCTGCAAACGCCAGGGACAACTAAAATTTAAGTTCACATTCCCTCCCCTTTAACAACACTTCAAAAGAGATAAATGCCAATTTTAATGTTGGAATTACAGTTGACTGCTGAACAATGTGGGGGTTTGAAGCCCTGACCCCTGCCCAGTGGAAAATCGGCATAAAAATTGTGACTTCCTAAAAAAATTTAGTAACGAATAGCCTACTATTGCCCGGAAGCCTTACCAAAACATAAACAGTTGATTAGCACATTTTTTGTATATGTATTATATATTGTTTTCTTACAATAAAAATACAGAAAAGAAAACATTAAGAAAATCATAAGGAAAACACATTTACAGTACTGTACTTACCAAAAAACAAAAAAATCCACCCCATGTATAAGGAAACTCGTGTAGTTCAAACTTGTGTTGTTCAAGATTCAACTGTACTTCATTTTTATTTAAGTTAAAAAAAAAGAAATTATCTCTTTACCTAAGACCGTCCCAGGCTTCATCTGCGTCCCTTAGTGCCCGCAACAGCTTTGTGGGGAAACTGCTACTCTTACCTGTCCTTTTCCTTCATTTGGACTAATCAAATTCAAGAAATAGCACAAACTGTTCTACTGTTCTAGAACTTGCTGTTATAAATACTGCCTGCAACAGGTGCTCCAGTGGCTGCCACCAAGGAGCCTTGTCTCAGAGCTGCCATGGTGTCTGCTCCCTCTCTGGGAATTTGCCTGCACGCCGCTTGTCAGCTTCCAGCTTTCCAGTTGTCCCCCTCTACCATGGCATCTGCCTTCCCTGTCCTCCACGTTCAGCTCCTACTCTACACGCCAGCTGCAGGACTGGTGGCTGAAACCCAAAACAGTGCTCTCAACCTGCACAGACCTCAAAGCCACCTAGAGGCTCCAAAGGGCCCCCCAGGTTCTGAGTCCAGTAGCTCTGCACTTCTAACAAGTCCCTGGTGCTGCGCTGCCGGCCCACGGACCTCGCTCTGGGAACCACTGCTGCAGAGGTCCTTCTGTGACCCGAGGGCCTGCACTGCCCCTGGCTCTGCCACCTCACCCGCTGTGAACCGTGGCAGCTTGTGGACCAGCTTCTTGGTAAAACAGAGACTGTGGCAAGACACCTCACCAGGTGAACATAAAAAGGAAAAGGTATACGGAGGAAGAACTTGGTCAGCTGGTAAAGGAGAGGGTCAGCAGCCTTCACCAGATTCAGTGATGCAACAGAAAGCAGATTCCCCGCCGGAAGTTGCCTCTTTCAACTACGTGGTCCTATTTCCACCATTTTCCTCAGAGGCTGAAAACTGGCCATCAGTCCAAACACATCCCCTATGTTCGCAACTGCCTGATGTGCAGGCTATTCTACTGCTGGCTTAAGAGTGCCCACTTTCAGGATGGGCAGAGATCTTCTGGGTTCCAGATACCAAACCTCCCTCTTCCAAATCAGAGGGGCAGGAAGAAAGACTGGAGGAGGACAGGAACGTGCCACATCGTCCCGCTTCACTGTGCTGCTTGCTTAGAAGGAAAAGCTCCCCACCCCCGCTTACAGGAAGCATTCAAAGCACTTAAGCTCACTTACCTTGGTCATGCCTCCTGCCTGCGCCGTGTTCAGTCCAGCGTGACTGGCCATTTGCGGAGAAACCTGTGTTAACGTCTCGGCTAGCACACTGCTTGTGGCCCCCTGCATGGCTGGAGCAGGGTACGGCATCCCAGCTCCCCTTCCTCTGCCAGCGGCCCCAAGAGAACCATTCATGACTTGCGCCTGTCCTTGCTGGGCCTGGTTCATTAAACTATGGCCAGAGTTACTATTGAGGAGGCCTGGGTGAGTCTGGTTAAAGTTAGCATTCATGCAGATCCCAGGTCCCGTCTGCGACGTGGCAGGGCTGCTGGTCACCAGCCCCACCTGCTTTTGTGCTTGCGGATTCAGTGCTTGCGAAGCAGGGGGAGTGGGCCCAGAGGTGCTGGCTGCCTGTTTGGGCAGGCTGGGGGCTGAAGAATCTCCCTGGTTCAGAGGGCTCTTGCCCATGGCACCCAAGCTGGCCATGTTTGCACTGTTCGGCTGCCCCTGAGCCTGGCCGCCAAGGCCTTGCTGCACGGGGCTGCTGGCGCTAACATTTCCTATTCCTGGGTTGATACTAGAGCCGCTGCCTCCGCGCAGTAGCTCCGACAGTTGTTTATGTTTGGAAGCAGCATCTGGAACGAGGTTCCCACTGTTTAAAAGGCTTAATTCTCCTCCATTGGGGATCAGCTCATCAGGAAGATCATTTTCCAAGTCAAACAATGATCCAAAATCTAGAAATTAAACAGAAATGGAAATGAGAAACTAAGCAACCACAACAGCTTTCCAACTATCATACGTTACTATGATCTTAACCTAAAGGAGTCCACACAGAATGCTAGCATCTTTTTTAAAGTGTTTTTTTTTTAATTTTAATTTTTTTTTAAAAAGATGTGATTTATTTGAAAGAGAGAGAGAGAGCACAAGCAGGGGGAGCTACAGGGGGAGAGGGAGAAGTAGGCTCCCCGCTGAGCAGGGAGCCCAATGCGGGGCTCGATCCCAGGACCCTGAGATCATGACCTGAGCCGAAGGCAGACACTTAACCAACTGAGCCACCGAGGACCCCCAGAACGCCAGCACATCTTAAGAGTAATGTCAAAATGACTTGAAACTTCATTTGGGAAAATAAAACAAGGAAGCTTATTTTTCAAATTCTGAAGAAGGAAAAGTTAAACAGAGGTGAGAGGAGGGTCAACCCCACTAGATGTTACCATATATTCTAAAACAATAATTAAATCATGTGGCTTGAGGAGAAATGTAGATATATAAACTAAAGGAAATCAACGGGGAGTTAAACCTTCACTGAACTTAAGTTAAAATGCTTTTAAGAATACATGTGTGTGAAAAAGTAACTGGGAATCGGTTAAATGAACAGCAATTTGGGGAAATTAAGTAAAGCCTAACCTTAAGTGATTACCTATTTTTTAAAAAGTAAATTAAAAAAAAAAACCCACCCCAGAAAATGAGAGTTCTCCAAATGAAGCTGCAGAAAATAAAGATGTATAAAGAAACTAAAAATAGTTAAAAGTAAAAGAAAATAACTTAACAGCTACTTGTCTCACATGAAAGGGGCTAACGTCAGCCCTGCAGAAGGACTGGCAGCACACTGACTCCCGAATATAAACACACAAAGGAGGCCAGCAGGTAAGTATCAAAAAGGAAGATAAAAGTCAACGGAAGAGATCATCCTACCCAGTAATCAATGACAAGTAAAGCAACTTCTTCCTCCTGGTCCCTCTCAAAGTACCATTTCTCTAACATGTGGCCTAAGTGTCATCTCTAGTCCCTCACTGACCACGTTTTCTTCCTCCTGGTCCCTCTCAAAGTACCATTTCTCTAACATGTGGCCTAAGTGTCATCTCTAGTCCCTCACTGACGTTTTCTTCAACCCACAACCACCTGGCCACACGTGCATGCACAAAGGACAAGATCAGCAGAACTATGACAAGAGTGGCTTCATGTGTGATATCGAAACAGGGGCAAACAATACACGGAGGCAGGTCAGCCTAGTGGTTAGTCTCTAGACCCAGACTGCCTGCAACTGAACCCAGCTCCGCCTCCAGCTCCCTACTTCTTAGCTCTAAATTACCTAGACTTTCTGTGCCTCAGTGTCCTCCATCTGGCCACCACACCTCATAGGGTTTCGTGGGGACTGAATGAATTAATAAATGTAAAGCACTTCAACAGTGCCTGTGGGTGGTTAAGTGCACCGTCATTATCAGCTGTTATTATTACTTTTATCCAGTAACAGAAGGTTTGATAAATTACTGTATAATATTAGAAAACATTACACATCTTTGGCACCTGGGTGGCTCAGTTAGTTGAGTGTCCAACTCTTGATTTTGGCTCAGGTCATGATCCTCAGGGTTGCGAGATCGAGCCCCATGTCAGGCTCCGTGCTCAGCATGGGGTCTGCTTAAGACTCTCTATCCCTCTCCCTCTGCCCCTCCCCCCATTCACTATCTAAAATAAATAAAATCTTTTAAAAATTACACCTCTACTAAATTATGATGACTGTAAAAATGTAGGAAAATGTGTATGTGATGTAAAAACATGCAATTAGCATTGCATGCAAAACGGCACGTCAATTAGAACTGAAGTGTGTGCATGTGGGCAGTGGCTGGCAAGTAACACGCCAAAAATAAAGAATCGTACTGGTAGAAGTGGTGGGGTGATGAGTGCATGTGGCTTTCTGTTGTTGTTTCAAACAGAGCCACCCGCCCCCCACCACCCCCTTTGAGAAAACTGAACTGTCTTCTCCGCGGTGTCAGACCCTAAGACTGCCTGCCCCACAACCCCCTCGGGTGGCTGCTCTGGGGTTCCTCTAAAAAACAGCAACACCTTCCCAGCTGCATGAGTAGGACTGATTGGAGAAGCCACCCCCCCATAAGCACCTTCTCCTTGCAGGTGACACAATCCCAGCTAAAGGAGTTAAAGGCAAGCTGGCCATGACAATGTAGAAAAGGTTTTCCTTCCTACTGGGAAGGAATGCTCAGGAAGAAATCTCCCTTTCCTTCACCACATTTCATAGTGGAGCTACGGCAGCCAACCTCAGACAGGAGAGGAGGCATCTCGCACACACCAGGGATGACTGTAGCAAAAACTAACGCTGGGGTCATGAAGCCAACTCTGAGCTCAGTTACCCAACCCTGGAGCCTCCCTACCTTCAGATTTCTCATTATGGGAGAAAATGCATTTCCTGTCATTTAAGCCATTCTAGCCAAAGTTTAAGGTCACCCGATGAAGTTCAAACTCCTTTGTAAGGCATACAAGGCCATCAGAATGTGGCCCCTGACCACTTCTCAACCCTTGTTCCCCTGGCATCTTTTTTTTTTTTTTAAAGATTTTATTTATTTGACAGAGAGATAGCAAGAGCAGGAACACAAGCAAGGGGAGTGGGAGAGGGAGAAGCAGGCTTCCCGCAGAGCAGGGAGCCCAATGTGGGGCTCGATCTCAGGACCCTGGGATCATGACCTGAGCCGAAGGCAGACGCTTAACGACTGAGCCACCCAGGCGCCCCTCCCCTGGCACCTTCTGATGCACCCTACCTTCCAGCCACAAGAGTGAGCTGTCACGTGCAACAGAAATCCTTCTTCTGGATGTTCTCTGTCTAGAAAACAATACCCCTACCTCTCACTCAGATTAAACGCAGTGACTACGAAGACTGTCTTCGGGCTACCCCAGAACAGACCAGTCCCTCTTTTCAGCCTCCAAAGTTCTCTGTACATACATGCCTAGTAAACCACCTCTAACTAACATATACCTATTCCATCCTACCCAACTATAAGGAATTAGGGATTACTTGCAACTGTACACATACACATACATACACACACAGATTTTTACAGAACCTGTGAGAGTAAGCTGCAGACAGCATGAGTCTTTCCTCCCAAGTATTTGACCATGCATCTCCCAAGAACACCCTTGTACAAAATCACGGCACATTTATCAAATTTGGTAAATTTAACACTGATACAATACTCAAATTTAGCCAGCTGTCTCAATAATGCCCTTTATTACATTTATTTTCCTGGTCTAAAATCCAGTTCAGGACCCCAGTGCACCTAGCTGTCATGTCTCGGTCTTTTCCTTTTGTCTAGAAAGGTTCCTCAGACTTGTTCTTTCCTAACTGTGACATTTTTGAAGAGGACAGGCCAGTTGTTTTGTAGAATGTCCCTCAATTTGGGGTCGCTTCCTCCTGATTACAGGACACGTAATTATGAAGAGACACAGGAGTCAACTCCTGGATACGGCAGACAGCTGAGACACTGCCACGGATCAGGGTTTTTGCTGCCAACTACCCAGCTTCTGCATCTCAACGTGGTTTTGTGCGTTCCATTCCATAGCTTCTGTGGCACTGTGCTGTCCTGAATGTCGAGATCCACTAAGGTCTCCAGATAAAAAGAACACATTGCGGGCAGGGGTGGGAAGAACACATGAAATAAAGTAAAAAAACCAACTCTCCAACATAACTGATGTTTCTGTTATCTTCCAGACTCTGTCCACACACATGCACATTTTTACTCAGTATCCTTTCTTTCTTTTTAAAAAGGTTTTAAGTCATCTCTACACCCAACATGGGGCTCGAACTCACGACCCCAAGATCAAGAGTCGCACGCTCTAACAGCTGAGCCAGCCAGGCGCCCCTACTCAGTATTCTTATAACAAAACAAAACCCCGGTGTGTGCATTTAATTAACGCAATGCTCCTTAATCTATGACCATGAAAATGAAACTTCATCTAAACCAGCAACAGGACCCATTAAGACAGAGACCAAGTTTCCTTTCTATTTGCCAGGGAGGGGATGAAGAGTCGGTGCCAAGCACTGTAAATCGTTAGAAGGAAATGAACTCCAAATATTTAAAGTTTGGAACAACCTGCCAAAGCCCCGATTGTCTCTTCCCATCGTCTCGAAGCCCTTTCCCAAAGAGAGGGCAGCTGGGCCAGGACAAAAGCAGGTAAACCCAAATGAACAGTTACACAGTGTCAGAGTCCAGGTCCCTGATTCCAGTGTGGGAACTGGAACTGAGGAAGGAAAAGGCACACCTGCAAGTGGAACACACGCATTCAAATCCAGGCTCAATCAGCCAGCCCCGCATCCTTGAACAAACCGTTCAACCTCTGGATCGCACTTCCCCCAACCGCGAAACAGGGACAATAGCCCATCTACACGATGAAAGCTGGAACAGGCTATCGTACTCTATTCTTGCACACAAACTATAAAATTTCTTACCTTTAAAAATCCACCCACCATATTAAAGAGGGCACATTCTGCATGGAGCACTGGGTGTTATGCACAAACAATGAAACATGGAACACTACATCAAAAACTAATGATGTAATGTATGGTGATTAACATAACAATAAAAATTTAAAGAAAAAAAAATCCACCCACCATTCCACCACTCTCAAATTTACCAGTGTGGTTTTTCTTAGTGGTTTACTGGAGCTCCACTCCACACGCACATGCGACTCTGACAGCTGTCATGGGCGGTATGTTTTGGGCTCAGTTTGGTTTGTGCTGCTCCGCCACACTTTGGCCACCTCAACCACTTTTCTCACCCTGTTTCAGTCCAAACACATCTCACAGCTGTTTGGTTGTGGAAAGAACGGACTAATTCTGCTTACGTCCTTACCTACCAGTCCAACCACGTGTGCACACGTCCACAAGCAAATCCACAGGGAGCGTCTTTGTAAGACAAGGTAGGCTGGGCAGGGTGTGCGGAGGGCCATCCCCACTCACAGTGCCACCCCTCTTCTCCCTGTGACTGTCTCCACGCACATATTCTCTGGCTCACAAAGCGGACAAAGGAGAATGATGAAGGAAAGCCAGGATATTGCAACATACAGAGTGATGCTTTCTATACACCAAAGTGTCCCAACACACAGGTTGGGCAATACCAATCTGAATCACCGGAAGTTCTGAAGATTCAAGATTAAGCTTCACCACTTCCAATCCCAGGTAGTTTCCCTTTCCTCCACCAAGTCACCAGCGGCCCCAGGAGGGAGCAGAGCTGAGGCTGAACAAGATTCGTGGGACCCGGCTTTCTAGGGGCTTAGCCTTGGCAGGAGACATCCCAATCACACAGCACACACAGCCTGTCATGCTTCCGCAGCCACCAGGAATTTTCTCTCTTTTGGGGCTCTTTGGCCTCTAACCCAGAGTCCGTCCCTTTCATTAAGCGGAGGTGGAAGAAAAGCAGCTACCGGTTTCCCAGTCTCTGTCACACTCCTACAAGGCTGGGGCACCCACAGCACAGAAGGTCTTCATCAAGCACGATCACAAGGGATCACTTCTGGACTGCTTAGAGAAACCTCGCTCCAGGAAACAATTCCCTCTCAACCCCGAAGACAAGGAAACCTACATGTTCTAAGATCCATTCTTAGCCATCGTTATCAGAAGTCCATATTTCACCTTAAACAAGGGATGAACTACTATCAGGTACTCTGAAAAAAGCTATCCATTTTACAAATCAAATAGCAGGTAAGTGGCTGAGTCCATCTGCCCAGCCTGTAACATATGAAAGTCTGTTAAAATGCAGCTAAGCAAGTAAGTCATCCCTAAAACACATCTTTCCTTAGGTTTTCTAACGTCTCCTCTTTCTCTCATATTACTTTACTTTCTTCCTTTGATTGACAACTGGGGCCCTAAATTCTCTAACTGGCACAGAACTGATTTTTCTGTCCCAATGTGTACAAACTAGTTTATCAAATCTCGTATTGGCCAGAAGTAGGAACTCTTCTATACTTTGCAGACATAATGAGTGAGTCTTAAAATCATATATCAACTCTCAGTTATAACTCACAAGGCTGTAAGGACCATGAAAGAGGGACTGGGCTCTCCACGAGTACCTCCACCCTGAACATGTGAATGAATTCTGGAGAAGAGTGCCAAAGTTACAGGATACAAAATAACAATTTTAACACTTTACTTGTTTAGCTGAAGATATAAACATTTTGTTAAACATTTTAAGATACATTTATCTTAACGTTACTACTATCATAAAACAGAAACAAAGAGAACAAAATTCAATAATGAATTCTCTTAAAATGCTTCCCTGTTCTACTCATCCTTCTCTTTACCCACCCACCCCTTTCCTGCAGCCTGCAGGAAACCTGCAGGGGACCAGTCAGGCTACTTCTCTCTCTGGATACACCTCAGGATCCAGGGCCCTCCATCCTGTGGCCGGTGTGAAGATTAAATGGCCTAACACAGAATAAGAGATAGCCTGAGAAACAAACCTGAGAGTAAGAGTTTAGGTGCTGGTTCCTGTTACGTTTCTCTACTCCTGAGCATGAAACACCCCTCCCACAGATGCCTCCTCTCCCCCAACCCACGCCCATTTCTCACTGCAGCCCTCATTCTCTTTGAAAAAGTTGTTTTTGTTTTTCCTTCCCTATTTTTTTTACATGACCTTTGGCATTACTCGTACTATAACTCTGACTATTCAAATGCTTCTCTTAAATCTTAGAAAAGCTAAGCACTTTTATTCATCAACCCTGGAAATTTTTACAAAAAGAATTTTTAATTCCTAAGTAAAAACTGGATACAAAAATTAATCCAAAAAGGGCAATGCATTCTGAAAAAGCTCATATCTGAAGAAGAGGAATCCACAGAATGGTAAACACTTTCATAGGGTTCTAATTCTTAGATGATCTGGAGACCATTTGAGACCTCCACAGTACATTTATCAATACATTACCAGTGAGACACTCACAATACAGGAACCACAGCCTGGTCTTGATTCAAGCCCCTCTCTGTCACTCCGACTACACCTCCTGATGTGTTTGCTCAGCTCTAAAACGGAAATGAAAATAGTAGCTGCCTCTAGGCTCACTGAGGAAAGAATGAAACCATACTGTGTGTACATAGTACTTAGCCTGGCATGCAGTAAGGACTCAATACATATCAGTCACTATCTGTCACGGCACCATCTTCCAAGATTGCTATGAGGGCTAACCGATACATGCCCATCAAGGACCAGGCATCCCTGGTACAGGGTTCATGCTCAGTGACTGTCAGTTCTCTGAGGTAAAGTCCTAATAATTTGTGACAACGCTAGTAGAAGTAAAGCTTACTCTGCTTTGAAAATTCGTGGGGATTGTGCAAATAAATAACGGGACAACTCTCCAACAATGCAGAATTAAAACATTTTTAAAAGGACAAGAGAGGTGCCTGGGTGGCTCAGTTGGTTGGGCTTCTGCCTTTGGCTCAGGTCATGACCCCGGGGTCCTGGGATCAAGCCCCACATCGGGCTCTCTGCTGAGTGAGGAGTCTGCTTGTCCCTCTCTCTGCTGCTCCCCCTGCTTGTGCTCTCTTGCTTGCTGTCTCACGCTCTCTCAAATCTTGAAAAAAAAAAAAGGAAAAGAAAAAGAAAAGAACACTGTTTTCTTAGCATTTAGGCCCATTACAAATAATTTTGGAGGGGGAAAGGGACAGAGGGAGAGGGAGAGACAGAACCCCAGGCAGGCTTCCTGCCCAGGGCAGAGCCCAATGTGGGGCTTGATCTCACAACCCTGAGAACATGACCTGAGCCAAAATCAAGAGTCAAACTCTCAACAGATTGAGCCACCTGGCACACCACAAATAATTTTTATCTAGGCATTTAAACAAGTTCCCAAAAGACATCTTTTTTTTTTTTACAATGACTATTGGGAAATAATTAAAGTAAATTCCTTCTTAAATCTTCTGTGATTCAAGCTTTTTATGCAGACATACTACCCCCTAATTAGTACAGAATGAGGTTTTACTTCATTCTGAACAGTGATTTTATATTGAACAAAAAGTCCTGCCTCACCTCAGAATCACTATCTGCTCAAGAGCCAGAGCAGACGTGGCTGAGCAATCTGCCTCCTCTGGGGCCTTCCTAGAGTGGGCACATGTCGTGCTCGGGACTTCACTCCCTGCAGGGACAACTGGGCTTATCTGAGACTCGAATAAAAGTCTGCCCCCCAGAGGATTCTAATCTAATTGAGGAAGACAGGTCATGGACACCAAGTCACAAACTGAAACTGCTAACACAGATACCAGATTTTACAAGCAAGTGGAAAAGGCTGCAGATGAGAGGCAAACTCTGAGCAGATCTTTAGAAGGAAAAGACGCTGAGAAAGGAACACTGCACATGGACGGGGTGGAAGAAGGGGGCTGGGCAGACAGAACAAGCTGGCCACTTTGCTTGTGATGGATTTTAACTCCAACATGGTGGGCTTCCCTCTGCAGGTGTGTGGATGTGATTCAGGAGGAAGGGACCCCACCAGAACACTTTAAATGAAGAAAGGCCTTCTTTGGGAAGATCCGTTGTTAATGTCTTTTAAAAAACCACTCATCATGCAGAGCATAGGACCAAAAAAAAAAAAAAAAAAAAACCCAAACAAAAAAAATAAAAGCCTAAATTCTATTCTCCAATATAAGTGTTGTGTTGACAGTTATAATTTATTAAACCCAAATTTATAGCTAATTTAGGGGACAAATATTCCTGTTACCAAAGGATCCACCCAGGGGACTCTTTTAGATGGAAACCTGTCCAGTAAGTACCTTTAAATATTTAAACACCAACAACTATATTGTCTGAAGTGAGGGGAAGGACAGCAGGCTATTGCAGTAGATGAAACTAAATGAAATAAAACTACAGTACTTTAGAAACTGTGATATTAAGTCAGAAGGGAAAAACCTGGTTTATAAAAATGCCCTCTATACAATAAGTCTACCCAAGAAGGCTAAAGTCTACTTTGGATCATCATTTACTATTAAAATTCGAGCATTTTTTTTTCTCATTCACAAATGCATTTCATGGTTACTGTGCTTCAGAGATGGAGAAATCTTGCTTCCCTGAATGTTTGCTATTTACCCTTCACTTAAGGAACCCAAGACAGTCCAGACCGCAAGTCCTGTCACCCTGGGCCTGAATCACCAGAGTCCTGGAATCACAGTCAGCCTCCTACCCTCACTCCACGCACTTACAAGTTCCAGGGAAGTGCCATTCCCAGAGAGCTAGGACAATTTTAAGTTTCTTAAATGTGGTTTGTGTGCTTTCTCCCTCATCCGTGAATGGTGGAGATTTTGAAGGCTTCGTAAGACAAAGGTGGGACAGAAGATGTGGTCACAGCAGCAAGCCACCACCAGACCAACCGTAATTCACTCAGTGGCCCCCAAATGGTAACCAGGTGGTCTGGAGCCAAGGGAGCAGAAAGGGTTTCACTATTCTCCACCACCACAGCCGAGGGGGTACTGAGACCCAGGTGAGGGGCTGGAATCAGCTACCCATCCACTGTGCAACTCTGAAGTCCTGAAGGAGGAGGAATGTTGGCAGCTGGGCTAGGATCTAACCTCTGCAGAAACTACCCCAGGCCCCAGGTGCCAGGCCACCTCAGACTACTTGGCTACCGCGTGAGGAACAAGCAAGGGATGCCCAGAGACCAGGTCCTTTGGCCCAAATGCTGGCAGCTGTGGCTGGCAGGCAGCAACACCAAGTCAGGAGGAAGGGGGAAATACCGCTGTCTGAACTTGCGGTGTCAACTATACAGCAAATAAAAGTGGGCTTATATGTGGACTACAGGAACACCCATAACAGGAAGTAAATGCATTAAGTCCAAAAAGTACACCAACATCCAGACAATGGAGTATTATTCAGCACTAGAAAGAAATGAGCTATCAGGCCACAAAAAGACATGGAGGAACCTTATGTGTATAATACTAAGTGGAAGAAGCCAATCTGAAAAGGCTACAAACTGCGTGGTCCCAACTATCGGACATTCTGGAAAAGGCAAAACTACAGAGACAATAAAAAGGTCAGCAGCTGCGGCGGAGGGGGGGCGGTTTGGACAGGTGGAGTCCAGGGATTTTTTAGCACAGGGAACATACTCTGTATAATACAATGATGGATAGATGTCATGATACATTTGTCCAAACACAGAACGTACAAAACCAAGAATGAACCCTAAGGTAAACTGATGATGATGTGTCCATGTAGGTTTATCAAGTATAACAAACACACTCTAGTGGGAGTGCCCTTAATGGGGAAGGCTGTGCATGTGGGGGCAGGGTATGTGTGGAAAATCTCTGCACCCTCCCCTCAATTTTACCATGAAATCTGAAACTGCTCTAAAAAAAGTCTTAACGGGGAAAAAACACCATAGAATTATAGATAAATCGCAAGCGACTAAGAGGTACAAAATGACGGAGAATCACGAGCTGAAGAATAACTTGAGTATCCATCAACTAGACTATATTTAATAAATAATATACCCAAAATACCCAGTGAGGTCTATGCTGGATATAAGTGTGCTGCTTTTCAAGCTTTAAGAATCCACCAACATACAAGCACTGGGGAGGATAATTTGATGATATGATCAAAATTATAAATGCATATTCCTTTTAACCTTTTATTCGCTTTTTAGGGATCTGTTCTACAGATACACATATAATTGTGCATGGCTATTCATTAAAGCACTGTTTGTGCGAGAACAGGATTGGAAATAACCTAAATGTCCATCAGTGGGGAGCAGATTAAACCAATTATGGCACATCTCATATAATGGACACCAGCAACTATGGAAAGAGACAATGAAGCTCTCCACATGCTGCTATGTACAGGTGTGCAACAATGTGTACAGTATGCTACCTCCAGGAACAAGAAAAGGCAGGAAGGCGGCAAGGGAGCCAAGAATAGACAGCGTCTGCTTGAAGAGAGGAACCCTGGAGGGGTGCACAATCTACTCACAGTGGTTACCTGGGGGCACTAGTTGGAGGGAGGGAGGAAAGTTTCACTCTACAGCTTTGTGTCCTCCTCTGATTTTTGAACCCTGTGAATGAACGATTCATTTAAGTAATTAAGGAAATTGATTTTTTTAAAGGCAGCCCCTGGGGTGTGCAGGCCCAGGTGATGAGCTTCATTCAGCCCAGATGATAACACCTGGAACACTTCCAGTTGGGAGTATTTGCAGTTTGAAGATGAAATCTGAAACGCACTCAATATTAGTTTAAAATAGTTTTAGTGTTCACATGAGCTTAAAAGGCAGGAAAAGAAAAAGTACTTTAAAGAAGGACTTTTCAAAAACTACTGTTTTTTTCCTAAAGGAGTATGACAATCTACATACAGCATTGTGCACCCAATGTAACAGCTAAATGTTGCCACATTGGGGAAGCCGACAGTAGTTTGAAATACTCAAACATTAGGTGGTGTCAGGTCCCGCGGCTTCCAGTAACATCAATGGAGAAACCTCTAACTGAAAGGATTCTGTTAGAATCGGAGCTTGTGACAAAGAAAGTGGTAACAGGACATGCCACTAAAACACAATCACATTTTCCTATCTTTGGATGGCACTTCTAAGTTAATTTACACTTGTTCAAATCATTCTTGCTAGAGGTCTAAAGGTTTTGCAACAGAACTAACCAAAACACCACTTGTCACCATTTAACAGATTCTTCTAACCACAAAAACTAAGATTTTTGCTTTGGATTTGATTTACTCTTTCACTAGTTTTGTGATGAAAGTATGATGTTTATGGATTTTTTTTATTTTATTTTTTTAAAGATTTATTTATTTGAGAGAGCGAGAACGAGAGAGAGTACATGAGAGGGGAGAGGGTCAGAGGGAGAAGCAGGCTCCTTGGGGGAGCAGGGAGCCTGATGCGGAACTCGATCCCAGGACTCCGGGATCATGACCTGAGCCGAAGGCAGTCGCTTAACCCACTGAGCCACCTAGGCGCTCTTATGGATTTTTTTTGAAGCATTTAGAAGAATATAAAGTGCAAAGCAGAGAGCCCCCAAAACATCTTCAGTCCCCCGCTGCCAAGAAAAACAATTTCTGGAGGTTTTCTTCTGGAAATCTATGTATACACACTTTTTACTACTGAGAAGGGCCTAATTATCATGTATGTTTTCCATCTGTTTTAAAGTTAATAACCCTCAGACTTCTCTTCCTTTTGAAGGGAAGATCGCTTCCCTTCCCCAAACCACCATGGCAGGGGACTCAGCCACTCCTCTTCTGAAGGACCTTTTGGTCACCTTAATTTTTGCAATCTCTAGGTCAACTAACTAAATTAAAGAAAAGGTCTGGAGTTAATGTGAACATTCTTAGAAGTCCTACCAAACAAGAGACTGATTTTTACTTTATCTGCTTGGTATACAAGTAGGTTGTTAAGCTAGAGATATGTGTATATCATTAATTAATAAGGTGAATAATAAAAAACCTCTGGTTTTAGGAATCTCTTCCAGAAACTGGGAAACTAGGAACAGAGCTTTGGTGTGAACTGGTTGCATGACATGTAACATGATGACAGTAGCAAAATCTCCTACAGTCTTCGATTAATTTTTTTGAAACTTCAATTCTTCCTATTTATAGTACAGTGAAAACATTGAAATCATTTTGTGTTAAGTACAGCACCAAAATATTTTACCATAAAAAAAAAAAAGGATTTTTAGAATGAAGCCTGCTCTTCAAATATTAGTATTTGCAACAGCTCTGAGGTATTTCTCAGTCAGGAGTGCACTTAGAGTGGGAGCAACATGCATGCTGTGCCACTCTGGCAGGAAAGAGCAAGCGAGGGCATGCGCTTCCACCCGCACAGCGTGCTCTAGAAAGGCGCACAAGCAGCAGCTAGCGCGGGCTGCCTCCAGGGAGGACGCCGGGGGCTCCAGAGGCAGGAGAAGGAGGCCCTCTCCTAAACCATCTTTCCTGCTGGTTGCAAGTTTGAGCCATACGAATACGTTACCCATACTCTCAAAACAATTTTTAAAAAAGTTTTTGAAAGAAAATTATGTTTGTACAAGAAATTCCTAATATCTTAAATAAGTATATGAATTCTGATTCATGGGGCTTTTCCTCTCACAAACAGGGCTTGTGGGGAAGAGAAAGCAGTTGTCAACTCTCCCAGCAGATACGAACATGGATGGAAAAATACACCCTTGGAAAAGCTGATCTAGATTTCTGGAGAACAAATCACAGTTGCTTCCTCCAATTACCCTGGACGCAACGGGTTTCTAAAATTTTGTATTGTTTTTCAAGCCCTAAAAGGATGATCTGGACTCCCTGGTCTGACACCAGAGGCTCTCCACAACCTTACCTTGCCTTCAGGTGCCCAGACTGAGTCCCCCAATAGTCCTTCTACATACGAAGTTTTCCTGACCGCGGCCCTGAAGCCTCCGTTGCAGCGCTGATCTCAGTATGAGATCAGACAGGCATTGGTGGGCCTGCTGGACTGCCTGGCCACACCACCACAGCTCCGTCCAAGAGGACGGAACCAGCACTGGGGTCACCACAGCCTAGCAGTATCCCACACAGAGTAAGAACATATCACCGATTTGAGTGACATAAGCATTTAAATCTTTGTTGATTAAAAGAATGAAGCGGTACAGCTGAGATTGTATCCAGAGTGGGACCACACCGGCAGTCTCTGCCTCTCAGAAGCAAGACCACATGGCCTCTAAATGGTAGCCCAATGAGTGTAAACCAAAAATAAAACTGGCTTCTGCAAAAGCTGTTACACACTCAGGACTCTCAACTTCCAGACCTTCATGATGGCTATTTACGCCATTCCCTACACCTGCAACGGTAGTCTCCACCCCCATCTCCTGTCCATCCATAGGTCTCCATGCAAATGTCACCTCTCCCAGAAGACCCTCCAAGACCCTCAGAACAGACTCTGTCCTGTGCCCCACCATGCATGGGACCATATGCCTGGGGACCTCCCCTCCGAGGTGCTCGGTTACACCAAACTACAGCTGTCTCCCATGAAGGCAGACATTGGACTCGTCGCATCATACTAAATGTCCACGGAGGACCCCACAGCGTAAAATATTGTCTAAATGGGTAAAAGATCCTACATCTAAAGCAACAAATACTTTTGAAAGTGTCTTTAGAAAATGGTCCCTTGGAAGGAACTTTGTCCTCTAGGTCATAAATACCTTAAAACTATGAACAAATGACATAAGTAAATGCACTCAGGGCTGTGCTGTACCACACAGCAGCCACTAGCCAGAGGCCGCTGTTGACATGTACATTAATTAAAATTAAATAAAATCTGAAATTTAGTTCCTGAATTACATTAGTAACAATTTGCTGGTGATTCCAGTACTGGGCAGTGCAGATACAGAACATGGCACCATCACATCAAGTTCTACTGGACTGTACTCGCTCAGATTACCACGAGAACATGGGCATTTCAAACAAAGGAAACGTCCCAATCTACTCTCTTACTGTGGAGAAGAAATCAGTTTTTCCTTACACTTTCAAAGACTGAGAAAGTCACCAGTGCAAGCTAAAATAGCCAATTATCTACCAGTAATTCAAATGATTCTCTTACAGATTTTTAAAGAGAAGTTCAACCCTGGGCAGACTGTGCTCTTCTTCAAACAGAACCCAAACCCATTATTAGTAGAGGCACAACAAAAACAGGACAGAAAATCTATCAGTACACTTCATGCCTTTTAGTCATTTTCAGTGAAAGTTGTTTACTAAATAAAATGTAAACAAGATTTAACGTAAAGACACACAAATTAGGAGAAAAAGCTCTTTGTCCACCATGGGACAGTTTTCCCAGCAAAAACCACAAATCACCACACCCAAAATATCTAGAATGGAAAGCCATAAACTCCATTGAAATCGCTTCCAGGACAGAATCTGTAGGAGAGAAAACCCCCACAATACAGCAGAAAGCTCACTCTGACCCCTTCCAGAGCAGTGCAGCTGAACCAAGGGAGAAAGTGAACTTCACTGACACTTCTTCCGTCTAATCAACCTGACTAAACTGGACAGTGATCCCAAGGCCATTTCTCCTGTTTTAGAAAAAGACTGTTTTTATGATTTCTCCATACTTGCTTTTCTTTTTTCACTAAGTCCTAACCTAAATCAACTTCCTGTTGAAAAACAATTTCATTTAGACTTCAATTTTCCAATAAAGGATAGTTTTTAACTTCAAACACAAACTGAGTAAAGTGTGTCAAATTATCACCTGGTTTGTAGGATTCCTGAATCTCGGCTTCTAATTCATTCTTTTGCAAGTTGATAGAGCCAACACTCAACACCAGCCCTGGTACAGGAAGAGAACTAGGCAGGGGTGGCATCTTTCCATTCATTCAGAGAGAAACTCCCATGGATCTGGTTCTGGGTCAGACTCTTCACCTACCTACATCATCCCAAACCCCACCAGCCCACAAGGAAGCGCACGACTAATGTTTTCCCAAACAATTAAAGACCAATAACAGCTGCTGCAACCTGCTACATACCAGTAACCACAGTAGCCCAATATACAAAGTGAGTCAAAGTGATAACAGAAAAAGGAATTTTTTTCCCCTGGAGAAAAAGATCGCCACCCTCACCTACCCAAGCTCAAATGTAAAGTCACTGGCCCAAGTCACAGAACTGACAAGCTGAGAGCTGAGATTCAGTGTCCACTCCGAGCGGAGGCCAGGGCTCCTTCCTTACTACCGCGCTGCCCGCCTCTCAGTATAAAAAGCTCTGACATTTCCTTCAACTCTGAGTCATGGGTAGAAGGTTCTACTTTTAATCAGGTGACAAATACTCAAAATATTTTAATCCAAAGGAACTGGGTCAAGCTTTTATAGCCCGTAATTGTCAAAGCAAACCCTAATTATTTGATAGATTTCTATAGTTCTGAGTGTCATCATTTGGTTTGTAATCAAATACTGAAATGTCCTTTATTTAAATATTGGACAAGCCTCTCATAACAAGAGTTTTTTTTTTGTTTTGTTTTGTTTTGTTTTTTTTGGTATTTCATTGGTTATTCTAACCACAAAGTTAAAACATGTATAAATGGTACAGTTTAAAAAAATCCAAAATATTTGGGTGGTAGTGCAAAGGGAAGCTTTTGAAATAATAAAAAGAATCTGCTTCACAACAGAACTGTCCAACCCCATTAAACAGCTTACCACTGTTAAGAACCACCTACTGTCTACGCTGTGGCACAGGTGCATTAGAAAGATGGGCAAATTAAGAGATTTTTAAACAGTAGCAGATGGGACGCCTAGAAACAGGAAAGTCAGATATAATCAGGTGAAATTTTTTTCACCATTAGATTTTACTATGCTTAGGGATGGTTCCACTAAACGTTCTTTTGATTAATGGAAATGAAACACGGGGGGGGGGAATGTCACATGGGATGGTATCTTTCTAAGGGGAAGATTTAAAAAGAAAGGAATTCAACTTTTAGACATATAGCTCAGAGATAGCCTTGCTTCCCAAATTTAGAACCAGAAACACCCTGAAGGCAGTTTTTCAACGTCAGCAACAGTCATTCCCTACATTGTCTAAAATCCTGGGGGGAAAAGGAATCACTTTTGCTTACTTGCGTGCCTTTCCTGCACCCATTCCCTGCATCTAAAGAGCTCTCCTGCAAATCAGAGTGATTCACGGCTCACCAAGTCCAGGCTGGAGCTGGGCAACCTCTGCCCCACTCCCACAGGACCCCGCATGTGGCTCCATCTCAGCACTCCTGACAGCAGAGCACAGCCCCCACAGAAAGCCGAATGTGCAAAAGCCCCCCAACAGGCACTGCCACAAGGGATTACATTTCTTCATCAGTGATGTGCTGCAATGTGAGAATTTCCCTGAAAGCAAAGTTTAAGACTGAGCTGGACAAGTGTGGCACCCCTCCCCCAGTTAATGCAGGAGCCGTGGACAACCACGCCAGCCCCGAGGAGCCCATCAAGCATAGGATGGCATTTCTAAGGAGGGATGCACCACTAGGCAAAGGCCTAAGACTGGGTCAGGGAACAACAGGCACGTGTGCTGAAAACCAGAGGGGATGGCCGAGAGTTTGAGAGCTTAGGAGACACAGTCTGGGGCAACTAGAAGACTTCAATGCGAGCCAGGGGCCACAGATCATACCCACAGGCCATACATGATGACACTCATAGAGACGAAACTGCTGTGAGTGGCCAGAGTGCTTTTCTTTTCTTTTTAAAAAGATTTTATTTATTTGACACAGAGAAACACACAGCGAGAGAGGGAACACAAGCGGGGGCGGGGGGTGGGCAGGAGAGGGAGAAACAGGCTTCCCGCTGAGCAGGGAGCCAGATGCGGGGCTCTGGCTCCCAGGACCCTGGGAACATGACCTGAGCGGAAGGCAGATGCCCAACGACTGAGCCACTCAGGTGCCCCGGCCAGAGTGCTTTTCTTAACATTACAGAAGGCACAGACCCCAGCAGACTTCCCCAGCTGCCAGGTGCCTTGTTCTGGCTCAGAAGAGGCGGCGGCACCGGAGTACAGGAGTTCAGAGGGCCCACCAGGCTACTCCTGGTGCTTCCCTCAGCCAAGGCTCCCTTGTCTGTCCCCAGGATCTCTCAGGTGCTACCCCCCACCTGGACATCCAGCCCCAGGTTTCTGCATACAGGGACATCCAGTGAACAGCAGGTGAATAAATGAAGCCCTCTCCGATTGCCCTTTATGACTCAAGCATTCTAGCACTTGATAGCATTTTGTATTCTTGAGTTTTGCCTCCAAGTTTTATTTTGTCAACACAGTTCTACGCTACTCAGAGCCACTGATAAGAATCCTCTGTATACTGCTACTGCCTAGGTAACTCAGACTGAATTGTTATACATGTGGTAAAGAACCAGAATCACCTATTCATTTGCTGCAGAAACAGTCCATGAAATATGCTTCAAGTTAGTTAATAATCTTCAGAATACACCGCACCACCTAAGTTCTTGCAATTTTAAAATTTCATGGTCCTCCTGTTCCTATTACATAGACATATAATTGAAAATGGAGACAAAAATCAATAGTCTTGACTACAGAATTCTTGGCTACCACCCCACTTGAGTGTGTTACACTGCAACCGATCTGCCTGCTCGTGGGACTACACGGACGCATGCGCATGGTGACTGTCTCTGACAGATCCATCAACAAACAGGTCTCTGGTCCAAGGAGCCAGGACTATGGGGGCACATTCACTTTTCAAAAGAGAAAACCGAGGATCCTCAGAGCAGGAATCCCACATTACATCAGTGTCCCATACTGTGGCCTGAGAGCCAACTCCTGGCTCTGACAAAGTTACTAGTTTACCAGCACATAGCCGCGCCCATTTGTGTACTTACGTCCAGGGCTGTTTCCCTGCTGAAAAGGCAGTCTTCAGTATGACAGAGACCATACGGCCTGGAAAGCCAAGAATATGACCTTGGGCCCTTTAGAGAAAGTCTGTCAACCCTTGTATTTACATAAAAAAGGTTTGGGAATGGTGCAAACTACAGCCCTGTGCCGTGAGGCTAGAGCCCAGCAGCATGTTAGGGCTCTGGAAAGGCCTTGCCGTAGAGCTCCTCAGCTATTCCCAGCCTCGTGTGAGCACAAAACCTTTTCTAAGAAATGCTTCTTCGCATGCCTTCTAGTTTTCTTGGAACATACTTGGAATGCTGGCTTGAATTAAGATGGAAGAGGTGGTGTCCTGACTAATGGCACCCAAGAACTCAACTGGCTTAACACAAGCTTTGCTCATTTTGAACAGCTCACAATAAGATACATTTCATCCTAACCAGAGAAGGCATACTTTGGCAAAATCATTTTTAACTCTTGTTTTCAAATACATTAAGTAAAAACACAAAGTCAGCATTTATATGGCCCCAAGTAATCACATACTCTGTCTCAGAGCCACAGTGGTACTAGTCACAAGTTGTAAAAACACTGCTACTGGTCTAAGAACAAGCCCCTCCACCCCTTTACAAGTTGTCTCTGTAAGGTTTAAAAGTTACGGGATCACACTCGAACGTCCAACAGGAGTGATTCTCGGTGGTCTGCTGCACCGAGAGACACCCCTGGTGGGGTTCGTACTTACCCATCATCATCCCTGAGCAAGTTCAACGGAGCCCTAGGTTATCCAAAAGTCCCTACTTTTCCAACACGTGTAAAAGTCAAGTCAAGTCATGAAAAGCCCTGGCCCTAGAAGTCTCTACAAAAGTTTGTTTCCTATTTAGCCAGAACTCAATGAAGAGATGAAAAAACTTGACTGGTCCTCAATTTTCACTGCCATCCGCAGGAAGGTGAGAACAAACTGCTGCACCAGAACCAGAGGGAAGAGGGAGCCAGTGCCCTGCACCCCCGGTAGGAAGAACACATTCTGCTTCCCCCCAGAGCTGGTGGCAGACTCCACACCCCCAAGATTTACTTCACCTGCTGGAGTTACGCTATTGAAACTTGCCAAGTACTACAAGCTCCTAAATCCATGATTCAAGCAAATTTCCTGTTTATGGACACAGATTTGGAAAACGAATATACACAAAATATTTACTTTAATCACCTAGGTTTGGTTCTGGTTTTGGGCGGATCACCTCTCTCGTCTGGTTCTTTCCCTAGAATGGGCAGGAAGAGTATCTTCCCATCCTACCTCAAAGGATGCTGTGAGGACCAAGCTGAGGGGATGTGGAGAAAAGCACTCTGATAAGTAAAACACGACACATACATAACAGATCATTATTTTGTTGTGAAAGGTATTTTGGTTGGTAACCGTATTTACCCCAAACTTTCTTTAAATATGGTTTCCTATAGCATTTAAAGGGACTCACCTTATAAAGTATATCACAACTACTTAGGGACACTTAAACAGGATAGGATGAAATAGATCTGTGTTCAATTTTCAGAAGACAGTCTTTAAAAACTTTAACTAGTCTATTTGTTGTATGTAAATGTGGCTTCAATAAAGCTTACCAAAAAAAAAAAAAAAAGTCTACTGCTTGCCCGGATATTTACTTCTCCTTCAATGTTAAATCATGAATCCCTGCTGTTGAAAAATACTAATATGCTGTTTTAATCTGAACATATTAAATAAAGAAGTTTCCAAAACACACAATTAATACTGGAAACACACGGTCCTACCTCTTATAATGGGTGCCAAGCGAAGGAAGACTGCACTTGTGAGAAAGCCTTCGATGTAAAACAAGAAAATGCTACTTCAACAGCAATCTCCTGATGTTAAATCCAGGGCCACTCCAGAGCTGAGGTTTGGGTGAGGTCAGTTTTCCTTCTTTTCCTTCTTCCTCTTGCTACTTTCCTTTGGGGCACATTCTCTAGTGCCGCATCCCCTCCCCAAACTCTCCTCAGAAGCCTTCCCAGCCTCTCCTGTCATCAGTGGTAATGACATTTATCACTCAGAGATGCCACCTTACCTCACTGGCATGCCACACTCCCTCTGCTAGACTGTAAGTGCCCTGTAGGCAGTACCCTGGCCTGTGAGCTCCCCAATGGCAGGAGTACTGTTCTCTCCACCCAATGTCAGCCCCCCAGACTCACACAATGGACACCGATGGCTCCCCAGGCCAGTCCCCACAGACACGTACTGCATGGTGGCAGTCCAAATCACTCAGGTTTCTCAGGCCATCCGGGCTCCTCCTGCTCCTCCTCATATGCACAGAGCTCCCGTCACTCAAAGTTTATCACAGAAACAGGAAACACACCTTGCTCCACCTGGTCCAATTTTCTCCTGGGAGCCTCAAAAACACATCCTCTCACTACAATGAGGTTGAGTCTCCCTACTTTCCCATCTAACCCAATGCCCTCACTCCTTTGATTGTACGTAATGCGATTCCTTTAATCCTTTATTTGCTTAATATGTATCCTTAAGATCTCTCTGTCTCAGACTAGTAGCGATGGGAGACAAGGTTGTACCTCGTTTAATGTGCTGGATGATGATCCCTTCCTTGGCCCCCACACTAATAGACTCTTGCCTGATAACGTGACGTGATGAACATGTAACCAAGGGAACTCGACATAAGTATGATCATGAATTTTATTCTTTAAATGATTTAAATTGAAGCTATTAAAAACTTTTTTTGCTCCACATTTGGAAAAGAGCGAGCCCTCAAGCCTTGGGAGGATCGACGTTGGAAAGGAAGGAGGGAAAAGTGGCCAAGAGGGAAAAATCCTCTCAGATAAACTTTGTTGTGATTTAGCAGTGCATCAAGTAAATATGTGACCATCCAATAACAGAACTACCCAAAAAGGCCATTCTCTGGGCTCCATCTTGTTAACAGCTGAATGTATATATTTGGACAAGCCTTTCTGTTAAGTCTTGTGTTAGTAATTTATCCCTCAAGAAAACACAATCTGTAATACACTCCTTCAACAACAGCAAAGCTGCAAGGCCATTCAAAAAGCTACCAGTTTCAGAAGACAAGCTTCAAAGCTGAACTTGCCTGGTATGATCTATGTTTCACATGATTAAAGACTTTTCATTCAAACACAGCAAGATTAATGAAGCAAAGGAGATCTGTTCCGCAGTAAAAGGGCATTTAAATCATGGTTGTTTCCACACTTCTTACTTCAGACAAGGTGATTTGACAAAATAAACATCACACTCAATTCTTTACCAATTTAAAAAAAAGCATTAGTGACTTTTATGTCTCATGAGACGTATTTACTACCCCCCTCAACCATTTAACAAATTTTATTTAAACTAGACAAGAATCTCCTTATAGCGGATTTTTTAAAAATCGTTTCTCTCACCCCTACATTAATATTCTAGGAACTGTGTTAAAACTGAAGCCACAAAATTCAAGTAGTTTTGTTTCAACAGGAGAAATAAAATTTTTAGACCATTAGTAGAAACATGTCAGTGGCCACAGAAATATTTGCACAAGCTGAACAGCTGTGTCTTCTGCAAATCTGAAGGCATTGCTGCAGCAATATAACTCAATTTGGACCCATTCATTATAAACTGATTTTCAGATGCTGCTACTCCAAGACTGTACTGGAGAAATGCAAGCAGCGCACAAGTTTTTTTACTGCAAAGGAGAGCTCTGAAAGAGGAAATACAACTCGATCATAATGCTACCGTGAACCAGCCCAGAAGAACCCAGAGTTATTAAACGAATAAACTAAAATACTTAAGCAACTGATGGGATTACCTCAGGAAGTTTTCGGGGATGCTGTTTAATACCGTGCTAAAAAAAAAAAAAAAAAAATGGGGGGGGGGGGCAAAAATTGCAATTCCTACATTCCTTAACATAATTTTTTAAAAATACATCTACACTGTAAAAGCCACACCAGCTCAAGTGGAGATTGTAGCCCGAAAGGATCTGCTATCTAACTTTCTTTTAAGGTTGTGCCTCTGAAACACACCACAGCAACTTTGATGACATCTTGCTAACGAAGTTTGGGAAGGTGAAAATGGAACGACTTAAGTGACCAAACAACGAGAGTTTTCAAGATAACTGCTAAGCATTTTCCCAAGGAGCACATTCCAAAGAAACTTCCAAGTCGTAACTCCCAGGCTGGATGCTGCTACTAGTGTCTTCTAGTCGCAGCACTGCGAATTGTGCTACTACTTCAGAAAACACTTTGGGCCCCCCCTTTCGCCGCACTTTTTCCTTCCCTAACCATGAAACCTACCCTGTGCTGTCATCCCTCCAGGCAGCCCCGAGTGTGCCGACGCACGGTGGCACAGAGAGGCGCGTGGAATCCCCACGAAGACGAGCTCGCTCCACTTTACTTTTCCTCCCCGCAGGTACCGCTCGCTTTCGGCGCGCGGAGGACTCCCCAACTCCGGGGCCCGCCGCGAGCGCTCGGGAAGGGCCGGCCCCCGCTTGGGGCCCCGGCGCAGTCTGGCCACAAACTTCCCCTCGGCCGGCCCGGCGTAGTCCCGGGAAGCGGCTGCGCGGGCCTCCGCCTCGGGGAGGGTCTCCCCGGCGCTCACCTGGGGGTGGGCCCCCGCCCCCCGCTTGGCCCCCCCCTCACCTGTGCTGTCATTCGCCGAGAAGCCGGGCGAGCTGAGTTTGGCTCGTTTGGGGTTGGGCGGTCCGTCCAGCAAGTTCTCGGCCATTTTCACCTGCTCGCGGAAACAGCCCCGAGCGCGGGCGGCCGGGCCGGCAAGGGCTCCCGGGCTGGGGTCGGCGCCGGCCCCGGCCGGCTGCGAGGGGAGAGGAGCGAGCGCGAGCCGCGAGCCGCGAGCGAGCGCCGAGGGAGAGGGAGGGCGCAGGCCGGGTGGGGGAGGCGGCGGCCAAATCTCAGCCACAGCAACAGCGCCCCGCAGCGCTCACCGCCCGCCCCCGGCCGCCGCCGCCGCCGCCGCCGCCGGCCGCGGCCCCCTCATCCCC